>NC_139231.1:76328115-76741691 GCF_977018435.1 Lepisma saccharinum
GGACGTCTGGTAGCCTTGCATCAATGATTATAAAACTAAAACCACCCAATATTGCAGCTTGAAGACTTTTGCGCAAGAAACATATTCATTTATACAAGAGCAAAATTGAAATTTTTACACATTTCAAAAATCGACGATGTTATTTTCATATTTATTTATTTATAGGTTCACAGTTAAACATTTTAGGGTTCGAGGGGGAAGCATGGCCAACATGGCCCCTCCCCTGGGTACTGACCTTACGTACACAGTTGAAGAGAAATTTTGGAGAATCTTTCTATTAAATTTAGTATTTACATTCACCTTATGCTCGTCCTCCTCCGTAGTGGAGCCTGTTAAGGCGTTCACTCGTCTTGTGTTCGTTCGCTGCGGGACGGCGTAGGTTCGAATCCGGCTCTGGTCGGAATATATTCGGCCTGCGTATAGGACCGGTGGCAACCCACCATCGTGAGGAAATTGGGGAGCTCCGAGTGAGTGAGCGTAACCCGGTCGAGAAGACCTACAACAACGGCTGGGGATACGTCGGGCTGACCCCCGACTATTCCAATACTGGTTGAAGATCTCTACGCTATCACAAGGTGACGGAGGAACAGTGTGGGAGGGAGACCGGCAGTCGGTAAGTAAGCCAAGGCCCTTCAAGGGCTGTAGCGCTATGGGTTGTTATTATTATTATTATTATTCACCTAATGGCGCTCGCACTATTTGAACTATTTTGTAATATCTGTCTGTCTGTCTCTCTCTCTCTGGTCTACGTCAATGACAGAAATGCAAGCAATATTCTTATTTATTTTTAACCCAATTAAGGGAAAGTGTAAGCATTTAAAAGAAATAAGAAAGATCGTCACTGTTGCTCTTCCTTAGAATTTGTTGTTCTTCGAGGAAGAAAAATTAGAAGGATTTAGTCCAGCACTTTAGCACAGTGTCCCCACGAGCCTCTCTTGACTAACACTGTCAAATGTGAAGTGATTTTATGAATAAAATTTTCCGCCTGTTTACGTATAACGTTGCACAGATTTGGTAGTTCGCACACGGTGTAATTATTTCCTGTTATCTTACGCAACAGCAAATACATTTCATAAGACTCTTCTGGACACGGGACTTGCATCAGTAAACAAGCATTTTGTCTGTTACAGTATCACAGGAAAAGAACATCGTCCTGTAATATTCAAGCCTCTAGATATTTTCCATTAGTAATGTCTAATCACAATAATAAGTTAGAAGAAATAACTCGCATTCCGTTTTTAATCACTTCGAAAATTATTTCTGGAAGATATCGGTTATACTACAAGAAAGCAAATCAAAATTAAAGTAAAAGTTCAACTACACGTATACCAAACGACATTTACAATATTGGAGGGACACAATACTTAAAAAAATATATTGTTTCATTCGAAGGTAAAGGCGTAGTGTAGTGGTTCTTCTACCTGGTTTAAGGAGCTAAAGGTTGTAGGGTAGTGGATACCGTTCAGGATTGTCAATCTCATGGTCGTAGGTTCAAACCCTTCCGGGGGCAGAAACTTTTCGTAAGTTTTAGACATATCCCATTGTGTTCATTGTCCACGCCGTGTGGAACGGAATGATTCAGTTTGGAATTAACGATGGGGGGAGGGGAAAATATTGAATTACAAAATCTCCATTTCAACGAACCGAGAATTGGAGAAAAATTGAATAATTCTTATAAATTATAAAAATTACGTTCATTTTTTTAGTGGTGTAATCGCAGGTAAAATCAAAGATCTTACATGGAAGATTTTAATTTGCTCTGAACTCAGCCAAAAGGCATTTCGCACCTATCTAATATATTCTCCAATACATTTCAAAATGTTATTGAATGTTTCATGTCGATAATTTGACCAATGCATCCATTCTTGCCGCTCAGACGATATTTTCTGCAACTACCTCTTCTCTCCAGTTCCTTCTCCTTCTTCTCTCCCCTCTTTCCGTTCTGCTTTTATCTCATATCGCCTTCCCTACTTTTCTCGCATCTTATCTCCATCCCACTCTTCTCCACTCCTCTTATCTCCTTTCCTGTCTTAGATTTTCGACTCCACTGCACTATTCTCTCTTTTTTCGTTCTTCTCTTTTTCTCTCCTTTACTCTACTCTCCACTTCCCTCTTCTCGTCTCCTCCTCTCCTCTCCTCTCCTCTCGTTTTCCCATCTTTTCTCTTCTTTGTTCTTTTTTCCTCATCTCTCCTCGAATCTTTTTCCATTCTCCTCACTACATGTTCTCTCCTCGTCTATCCTATCTTTCTTCTCTCCTCTACTTTTCCTCTTCTCCTTTCGCTTTCTCTTTCTCCTCTCCTTTGTGACCTTTCGTTTCCTCTCACCTCTTTTCCTTACTGTAGACTCATCAGCGATGAAATACTAGAAAACCTATTCTTTTCTCTCAGAAAGAATTTTGTCATTTGCGATATAATAGTGATATTTTTAATAATTTTATACAATAATACTTGTTTATATTTCTTTCGCGTATTTTATAAATATCTATTGTGCATGTGGCAACCCTGAAATTGAGCCTAACTCTGCACGCAACCCACCAACGGCTTGTGTAAATAGGGTTGCCTAGTTTAAAATGTCGTTGTCCTAAAACTTTTGAGAGACACTGTACACTTCTGTGCCACTTTGTGTGTGCAGGAGTGTACTTCTTCGGGGTTTTCTTCGACTCGATAGCCGAGGGTAGAGTTTCGATGTCGCCAGCAGTGGCGATGCTAGATAAAGGGCAACTAGGGCACTGCCCCACAACAATTTTAACATAAAAAGTTCATCTGAAGAGACGATCGGTATATAACTATTTTTTGCCCCTCCACTCCTACGTTGCTGCAACCAGACGTACAGGGTGTGCACCCTGTGCGAGGCTAATATATTTCTGCGTCCTGTTGGAGAGAGTCAGATCTCAGCTCTGCCCTGAGACGTGACGTCACTGACTGATCCAAAGCTTTACAGCATAGGCAAGGGACGGTACCCCCTCACAATGGAAAAGCGCAAAATTCGTAGCCGTCTCTGGGCAGTGAACGAGGTGCCCTGCCCATTCATGTTTGCCTCATTCACCGTTCAGTGTTTCCAACTCTTGGCAGGCACTTCATTCGTTCTTCCAGCCTTCGTACTTTCACCTTCCTCAGTAAGATGCAGCAATAAGCTAGAAAACAATCCCTCGAATGCTTTTCTTCGCGCTTGTTCCGGCGACCTAAAAAGCTGACAACACTTTTTATTGCCCAAACTAGTCCCTCGGTGTTTTCAAAAAGATCCTCCTTCCTTTCCATTGTATACGGATTTGGATTTGAGTTAGTTTAGTGTGTGAGTTTGCGTTGCGTTCCATCTGTGTGCGTATTGATCGCTTATGAAATAATTAGTTTTTTTCGCGAGTGAAAGAGTTTATAGTTACTGTACGTGTGTATTTATTTGTGTGGTTGTGTCTGTGTTCCAGACAACTTGACATGCAGATTATCTTCGTAAGTATAAACGAACTTTTTGGGCGGGTACATGGACAATGAAAAGTGTTGTAACTGAACTTAACGGTGCATCATCTTCCTAGTTAGTTATTGATATTAGATCGAAATTTGTTACATTTCATTCCAAATAGTGACCCATTGTTCGAACAATTTACTTACTCTATGTCAAGGAACTCTTCTCAAAAACCTTAAAGAAAAATTTAGAGGTTATCCCCCCTCCCACCACCACCCAAAATAATAATGTGCCCTGCCTGCCTGGAAACGCACGCGCCGCCCCTGGTCGCCAGCGAACTTCCCGTGGTCACGCGAGTTCTTTCTGTCTATCCCTTCATCAATTTCATCGTCACGATTTGCCAAAAGAGGTAAAAAGCACGGAACGGTTTTTTATGTAGTAAAAATGCGTTAAATATGTAAATACATGACACGCACCTTCTGCCTTTTAGGGCTTTATGTTAGTCGGTTACAACCCTTTATCGGACTTCTCAAAGGCTTCTAAGGGCTAGTAGAACCAAGCCCTTGCGAGGTCTGTGGTGTAGGATTTATTTTTAATTATCACCTATGTAGGTTTGAAATGAAAGATCTTGAAGACCTTTTATTCGAAGATTTATTTAAACTTCCGATGTTATACAAACACTTTTTCAAACAGACAATTCACCCGATACAACTTGTTGGCCTAAACCTATTAGTTATACCGAAGTTTATAACCCTGGTCTTTTTGATGATGCAGGAGAACGCCTTATTCAGAGTTGGGTTTGTGGAATATCTGCCAAATGGAGTACTAGTACACCAGCCAATCCGAAGATTGAAGCAAGATATTACCCAACGTCCCCTGAACCATCAGCCTTTCGGCAACCAGGAGAATGTCCCGTAGGCTTACAAAAGTCTAGCTCTTTTATATCATATTGTTGTTTACAATTTACCATGGTTATTACATAGTTGTTTTATATTTCCATAGTTCCAACATTTTTTCTGATTTAAGTTAAACAATTCATTTCCTATTGTAACATTAACAATAACACATTTTTTAAAGAAAAGATTCCAACATAGATTAATACAATACAGATTGAATAGTTCTCTGCTTGAAAAAGTATGTGTTGACAGGGGCGACACATACATATTCAGTTACGTTCACCAAAATATGGAGTTAAATATGGACTTGAAATTGTGAAGAAAGACCTTTTTAATAGTATGACACTACACGTGCTACATAAAATACAGTACGTTTACATTGACATTAATTGTAAAACTACGAAAAATGTGTTTTCATTTTCTGTTTCCTCAACAATGGATAACAAAATTTTGTTTAAGTGTTCGAACGTGAATTTCCTCCAGTTGGAAATGTCGTGTTGTCTCTTTAGATGGATCTAGGTACTATATTGATTAAAACTGCGTTCATTATCGCAAGAAGTAATGGGAGTGTATTTCAAATTCGCAATGTCTGCTGGGTAAACATTGACAAAATATGGTTGTAAATAAACAGAATTTCAAGTGTTTTACAATAATAATAATAATAATAATGTTTGGATGACAGAAAACTTGTATTTAACGCAATTGGATGGTGTAAAAAAGTGATAAACTTTCCTTGTTTAACGTCGCTTTGGACTTGTCAGTTATTCGCAAGAAATTCGCCCAGCTCTCGGTCACACGCGGACATGTAGTTATGGCGCGAATATGGAATATATGTTGAGAAATGTTCTGAAATATAGACATTATATGTAAAGATAACTAAAATATGCGCAAGAACCTAATATATGTAGGCCTCCCCGATGGCGCAGTGGTAGCGTCGTTGCCTTCTAATCAATGGGTCCCGGGTTCGATACCCGGTGAAGGCACATAGTGGTTCGGATCCCACTTTAAACTGTAGGTCCAGTCCCGATTAGCCTTACTGTGTCTAAAGTTGACTTAAAACACCAAATCAATCCAATCCAATCCTAATATATATACAAATATGGGGAAAAAAACATTTTTTGACTCTACATGGCATGATGCGTAAAGATAATACAAAATATAACTGATTTCAGCTTCATACACAAATATGTATTTACATATAAATCCGTTCTCTGGTAAAGTGTAAAGTAAAATAACTAAAATGCAAATAATAAATACATATTCATTCGATGTTCTTAACCATGTGTATTCTATGTGTCGATACTTCCAACGAATGAAGAACTTCTAACCACAAATAATATTAGGTTCATATTAGTGTTCAATACTTTATTCATAGAGAATCTGCCGAGATTTTAGAGCTTGCTGCACACATCATCATGCTATGAAATTATTACAGAGGATGTGAAAGTAGAGCTCCACACTTTCACAATCTAGGTCATTTTGTGGAGGTGATGTAATCAGCACCAGCTCTGAGCGCCTTTACTTCCTCGCCCTCCAGGTACCCATTTAGTAGAGACTAGGTCAACTCTAGAGCAGTGTCCCATTCAGGTAAATTGCTGGATAATTTCCCACCTGAAATCCCCCATCCCGGGAATCGAACCCGGGTCTCCCTTGTGGCAGTCAGATGCCCTACTGAACAAAAATTTAAATAATAATTATGCGATTCTACCATTCAAAGAGACGTTAATCCTCGTTCTTCAGAATTTTGACCATTTTTGGTGAGCGAGTGTTGATTCAACTTTTATAAAACCTTCTACGAAAGTTTAA
Organism: Lepisma saccharinum; assembly: GCF_977018435.1. Taxonomy (NCBI): domain Eukaryota; kingdom Metazoa; phylum Arthropoda; class Insecta; order Zygentoma; family Lepismatidae; genus Lepisma; species Lepisma saccharinum. The sequence continues at coordinate 76,334,218 of NC_139231.1, forward strand.
TAAAAATCGCATATGTTAATTTTTTAGGGATTTAAAAAAAATATATTTACGAAACGCGGTATTCTTAAAATAGTATATACCGTGAATGAATTATGTTTGATAAACTCTTTATCTTAAAAATAAGACCAGTTTCATCTTTATATTTGTATTCGTTGCAGAAATATTGCAACCCGGTCATGGGACATCGTACTAGAGTCGGTACAGTACAGTTAGATTATTTTCGGAACATCTCAACTGATTGCGCGAGTCGAGTTAGCGAGCCTACCCACAGTGTAAAGCGTGAGCAAGAGGGTTAGCAATAGGTGCTGGGTTGAGATGACGTCAACTGCTCGCTTGTTGATTGGTAGCTTCGAGAGTTTTTACTCGCTCCCAAGCTGCAAGTGCATAACAGCCAGAGATGTTATGGAAATAATCTCACTCTAGTAAGGGTGGTCTGGCAACACAATAGGAGGTGAGCAAACTTTTGTGAATTTATTACGAATATACGACACACCACTGCATACACTACATCTCTACTGAACACAAGAGAAATCTTTGGTCGATTTCACTAATTTGTGACCAACATGAACACAACACTGCAAAAAAAAATTAAAATTGCAATACACGTTCTGTTTTCTCCACACTGATGTCACTTCTTCATGTTCTTACAGTTTCATTGTTAAGCTTTTCCATACAGCGCTGTATACACCTGATGGTCCCCCTGTCATAATTTTGGTTATAATTTATGCATTTGAAAAGACAGTGTTCTGTAAATAAGCGACTTTATAAGAATCTCTACAAGGTATAACAAATTTGATTTTTATCCAAAACCCTTGTAGGGGGCTTTCATAAAACTAGGATCTACACCCGCTCATTCAAATGGTTAACGTTCGAGAGATCAAGAATTAATACCTAAATAATTTGACGTGGGATCCATCTTTAACAATAACAACTGTTGCAATTTTAACTAAACGATCACCTGCCCTTCTTACTAGTTACTAGAAACAGAAAAAAAAAAATAGAAACTTGTGTCTCTATAATTACTAGTAAATTGGACCTAAATTTTTGCACGTTGCGAAAATTCACAAGTATCTGTGTCACTTTTAAGTTATGTGTTGTGTGATAAACAATATCTGATGAAGTCTTCTCTACTTCCAGACTAAGGCACGTTTTAGACGAAAGCATTTCCTTCGTATTTTTCTTAACATTTATGACATGACCAAAAAGATACCGTGTAAAGTGAGAAATGTTATGGCATTTCAGATGTCATGCCATATTTCATGACATTTCTCAAGGATAGGCTCGGTCCGTAGCATTTTTCGTAGCGTAACCAATCAGAAGCGACCTCACGGTCACGAGTGCAAACGTAATGGCGGTCGCATGAGATGTAAACTACGTATCACTTCACACTTTTAAACGACGATAACTATTCAACCGAGAGGAATATCGCTTCGTATTAAATGGTTTTAGGTAGAGGAGAATGGCGCTGATGAAATACATACTTTACAATGTTTACTGTACACGTATTGAAGAATATTTTAGCTTTCTTAATTGTAAACACCGAGCACACAGCATTGACGTTGTAACTCAACGTGCCTTTCGTGCTGTATGTATTGTACATTGTAATTGAAACAGGTAACCGAAATGTTCCATAAAATGCTTTCGTGTAAAGTACTATCTCTTATAAGATTTTTGGAAGCATTTACGTAGCATTTATGCTAGCAAAACTGCTAAAGGAAATGCTTTCGTCTAAAGCCGGCTTTATACATAACAAATACCAGAGACCATATCCCAAGATATACAAATGGAAAAATTAGTTGCTTTACTACCGTGATGGAATGAGATCAAGTATCCATTACGCACATCATTAGGTCGTCAGCGAACAACACGGACAATCTGTCGCAACCTCTAACATCAAAAGACTAAAAAATAAATGCTACTCGTGTTTCTAGACGCGAGAAGCGAATCGATATTGGATTACCTTTACATCGACAACCTGATCCCGCAAGCAAACAAGCAGTTAACCTGCCTAATGAACTCTGATAATCATTAACCTGAGATGCCCCTGTAATTACTTCTCTTATCTAAAGACCCTTTGCAATCGCTTGCATAACTGCGTCCTCGAGGGACCAAGTATGTCGATTTTCCTCACCGCTGTGGAAGTTTTTCAAAATATAAACCCTGATATCGAAATTTGCCCAGTCATTTTATAAAAGCTGCAAAATAGAAACCATGACATTGTCAAATTTTGCAAAATTCTAGTCCTGGTGTTGTCAAAATTTGCAAGATAGGAACCTTGCCATTGTCAAAACTTGCAAAACTATCAAAAATTACAAAATTGGAGCCTTGACATTCCCAAAAGTCGTATTAAAGTCTTAAAATTGTCAAAATTTGCTAAAAGGAACCATAACATTGTCAAAATTTGCAAAATAGAAGCTCTGACATGGACGTCCGCAGGATTTTTCCAGGGAGGGGCAAGGAAGGTATTTTTTTCCATGAGGGTGGGGAAAAGGAGGCATATTTTCCCCCGTAATAGTGATGATGTCACCCCAAAAAACACTGCTGCAGTCCAAAATAATCATGTACCTTCAACAACCTTATAATAATTAACATAAATTACTGTGACTGAAATGAAATTATGTGTGAAATATGTAGTTTTTAAGTGGACCTTCATTTTTCTGGGTTGGGGGGTGCCCTCTTGTCCTCCCCCCTCCTTCAGGACGTCCATGAGCCCTGGGATGGTCAAAATTTGAACTACGTTTCTTTCAAGATTGGGAGCAGTATTGAGAAATCAGTATAATGCAGTGTTCCAGAACACACATTTTGTCAAGTGTTTTACTTTTAAGTATACTTTAGCACAGATAGGTTAATCGGGACTAGAGCCACTGTGCAATGTGCCTCCCCCTCGAATCAAAACTATAAACCCTTCGATTACGAGACAATGGTGGTCCAGTACGCTATTCATGAGGTTCACGTGCAGTCAAAGTGGCCGAATGCCTTAAGCTTAAGTAGTGCACTTAAATTCTCTCCACAGAAGGCATGGGGGGGGTTTGTACGTATCCCTTCATAAATTTCATCTAATCATAAACTAAAAGGGACAGAATAACCACGCAATGTAAGAAGAGTGAAAAAATAACTTAGATGGAAACGAGTAATGCACATAAAGTGCGAAAATATCCTTTCAAAACAATTGAGAGAGTATTATTAAATGATTTAGGAAAGAGTGAAAACTTTACAGGATATGGCGTTCATCTTGAAGCCAACCATCTTGGAGTCCACTTAATTTTCTAAAATGGAAAGATGATCGTGCGACATCTCAAAATGGGCTAGAATTTCGCGAGGAACATGTTGGTATGCATAATTACAACATGGCGTTTAAGCTAGCCTTCATGTTAGTAACATATCCCATAATGTTTTGCTTTCTGCCTTTCCTACTGTATAGCATGAATCAGGGCGTTTAATTCGTGTTTCCCTATCGTGTTTCAAACGGGTGTTACCACATTTATGAAGCACCCAGTACTTTACGTGGATATTAATCTTCCTTTCTCCAGCACTTCCTTGCTATATGTCACAGTACATCCCATTCCATCCCAGGATTCAATAATCGAATTGACAACAAAAAAGGTGGAATTCCGAAACCTCCTTTGAATACCGAGACGATTCTCAAGCGTCACTTGAGCTCGTTCATGTCAGAAGATCGGGTTCGTATTCCAGCTCAGCTATTCATTCCTTCTTCTTTTGACGCCACCTAAAGTCTTGCACGAACAATGACGGTATCTTTGTTCTTCTATTTTTCTTCTTTTGTCATTGTCAAGAACACTTCTATTGATTACATACCCGTGCTAAGATCTGTCACAGTTTGTGGAGTTTTTTTTCTTTCCAGTTCACTTGCTGTCCATGACATCTAGTGCTCTTGCCAAGTAGGGGAGAAGGTGGGAATATGAAATATGGTTGTAATATGAAATTCGCTATAATTTTCTACTCAATGGTCCGATCTAATGTTGGCAGTTGGCAACCCTTGCAAAATATTCACCATTACTCACTAGAGCGCGTGGGACGCAGTTGAGTTAGCGATATCGTCATAGGCAAGAGCGGCAGGTTTTGCGACCATGAAACAATTGTTGTAAGGTAAGAATTGTGCATGTTTTTAATGCATTATTAGTTTTATTAGCAACACAAAGTAACGTGTTCTCGAAAGTACTCAGATGAGATTTCCGTACTAACGTAGTATTTAATGGGAAGCGGTAGATGTAGGTAAAGTTTTTTGACGGTGCTTGGAAAATGTCTGCTGGTGATAATATGGAACACTTTGAATTTGTAAGAAATACCTGTTCCATATTACAACTACGGTTTCCATTGTTTCAGGTACACGATGCCACGAAAACAACTTTTTCCTAAGAAGAAAAACATCAGGCAACAATGGAATCCTGAAGATGTGATGAATGCTATAAGTGCAGTTAGGGAAAAGAAGAGGACATTGAATGAGGCTAGTAGATGTTTTAACGTTCCGAAAGCAACCCTGTACAGGAAAGTGAAGAACATTGATAAGTATCCCAAGGATTTAGCACTTATAAAACTGGGAAGAAAGCTAACGTTACCCACGGATCTAGAAGAGGATCTCGTTCAATACTGTCTTGAAATGGAAAGGAAATTCCATGGATTAACCCGCAACGATATAAGGCGCATGGCATTTCAACTAGCAAGAAAAAATGGAATTCAGAATATTTTTACAAACGACATTACAGGACGAGCTTGGTTTGACCATTTCATGCATAGACATGAAAATGAAATATATCTGAGAAAGCCAGAAGGAACATGTCAGACACGTGCTCTGGGCTTTAATAAAGAAAGTGTCGGCAAGTGTTTCGATACCCTTGAAGAGCTGTACGAGAGAGATTCTTTTATCCCTGATCGTATTTACAATGTTGATGAAAGTGGTCTTAGTGTCGTACAAGTAAGATCCCATATGTGGTTGGATTGAAGGGAAAGAGGCAAATAGGAGCACTGACTGCAGCAGAAAGAGGTTCACTTATGACTATCATTGTTTGCATGAGTGCAGGTGGAACTTTTGTACCCCCCATGCTGATATTCCCACGGGCCAATTTGAGCGAGAGACTTATGAGAGGAGCACCCTCTGGAGCTATTGGTAAACACCATGTTTCTGGTTGGGTTAATGCATCTCTATTTACAGATTGGTTTCGTCACTACATACATTTTACAAGACCATCTGCTCAGGATCCTGTGCTGTTGATATTTGATGGCCATTTCTCTCACACGAGAAATCTTGATGTTTGTTGATGGCCAGAGAAAGTCATGTGACACTGTTATGCTTTCCACCACATACAACTCATAGACTGCAACCCCTGGATAGGACCTTTATGCGGCTCTCAAAACATATTACAGTGAAGAGATAAGGCAGAGCATGAGAACAACTGACATGGATCAGTAGTACATAAGAGACGTTTGCCAATGCTTATCTCAAGGTTCAAACAGGAGCTATTGCAGTGAGTGGGTTTAGAGTCAATTGAACAGAAATGTTTTTTTTTTCCGAATCAGACTATATTGCTGTTTAAAAAGAGTCGGATTTGACGAACAATGAAATCAACAGCTCCGATGATGAACAACTGCCTGTTGCTTCAACTTCCAGAGCCATTGATAGAGGGGAAAAATTGTCATCCAATCCACAGCCGGTTTTACCTGCAAGAAAGAGAAGTAAAGACAGTGGGATGTCCACAAATGAGCAACAAACAGAAGAAAGAGGAACTTCTTCAACTCCCGGAAAGGGTTACGTATACCTCCTGAGGAAATTTCTCCTGTGCCGGTATTGATAAAGAAGAAATCGAACAGAGGTCGGAGAAGCTTGCCAGCGACTGTGTTAATTAGTTCTCCATATAAGAATGCCCTACTACACTCAGAGGGAAAAAGAAAGTAACATTTTGTGAAGCAGCGACGGAATATTAGGGAGCCTATACCTGAAGCTGTGAAACGATATTCTAACGCAAAGCAAGATGAATTGTCAAAGACTGCAAATACAGAAGGTCCAGGTTCCAGTGGAGTCAACGTCAACAGGTATGGAAAGACGAAAAAATCTGCAACTGATCCAATGAGGAGAAAAATAAGTTTGGAAACCAAGGAAGACGATTCAACAAGTTCAGAAGCTGGCAGTGATATTTCCATCTCTTCTGGCTCTTCAGATCAATCTGCAGCTCTTGGAAAAGATGCTCCTGACAAGACAAACTGTGAATTTTTATTCTGCGGTGAGAAATTTTTGGAATCAAAGCCCCGTGAAACATGGGTTCAGTGCTTAATGTGTCAGTGTTGGGCTCATCTTGATTATACCTCATGTGAAAAAGATGCTTACATTTGTGACTTTTGTTCTGCCGACCCTTAAACCTCTGAAAACAGTTGCCATATTTCAGTTCAGAATGCATTGATCTATGCTTTTCAGCATGCCAACATTTAGAGTAGATATAGGCCTAGTTTATAACTCATGATTAGTTTCATCACACTTAATGTTGTAGTAATTTTCCTAGAGTGCACTTGATTGGCTAATCAATCAGTCGATCGGCTTTATTTTGAACCTTACCATTATTTCATATTACCACCCCATTTTCCAAGCCTCAATCTTGACAAGTTTTTTTTTTTAATTGTATGTTTCCAAAATGAGTGCACAGTTTTGAATATACGTTTGGTTTGGTTTGGTTTGATTTGGATTGGATTATTTTACTTCGCTTTTTGTGCCACTTTAGGCTAATTTGCGAAGATGGGGATGAGTGATGATATGATGAAATTGATGAATAGACACTCACAAACGTCCATGTCCAGGCCAGGATTCGAACCCGGGACACCTGGCGTTGTAGCGCGATGTACGTTTGGTAATACCAATATCAAAGAGTATATTTACCTCTACAATACGTGAAAATATTCAGTCAGCAACTTGTCTAATGACAGTGGATAACAAAAAGTGTTCCATATTCCCACCTTCTCCCCTACTTTGTTCGTCCTGGATATTGTCATTGGAGCAACGCCTGATTATAAAAATCCTCGGCACGAAAAGAAGACATCGTGATCTCCTCATAACTCCACCAGGTATCACAAAATCGAAGTCATGCCATTACGTAAAGGTAATGCACATTCAAAAAGCCGCGAAGGCCATGCGTGGAGAGATGTGATCAGCAATACGCTCCGCTCGCTTTACTCCCAGGTTCGTAGTTTTCCTACACGCTCTCTCCTCCAGTAACTCTTGAGATAATTATTGACTCCTTTATGTATTTAAAACACTTCCTACATCTAATCTTATACCATTGTAAAATAACTCATGTTATTTGATTGAATGGGACGTGGCGATACCAGATACCTATGAAATAGTGCTGAATATTTCCTTCCTGCAAATTACTTCGTTAGATTATATTAACACAGAAATTAAACTTACTGCAACATTACTTAATGATAACAGTCTCCCACGATGAGGAAACGTTCACGTACACAAGTAAAATTACGGAACGAAACCTAATGAGTAGTATAATTGGCTATAGGATAAACCCAACTTATAAGTGTAGAAAAGAAGAGGTCATTTGATTGAACAACCCGATTTGCCTACACTTAAAACAATGTCAAGAGGGGCATATGCCCCAATTCTTCAAGTGTGATATGCTTTTAAATCCCATGAATTCTGAATTCTAGTGTAGAAAAGAAGAAGCCTCAACAGACAGATTTGTCTACACTTAAAACTATGCCAAGTTCCTATATGATCTTATTGTTTACAGTGTGTTTTTCTGTCAAAATCCCAGGAATCTTGAATTCTAGTGTAGAAATGATGAGCCCCCCTCAGATTGATTCTGCCATGTGTACAAAGGCTGAATCTCTCAGTTTGTTGTCTATAAGCTTGTCAAAAATATGCCCCCTTGATATTGTATTGGCTATACTTGAAATTAAGCGAAAAATACTTATATTCTGATGCAAGCAAAACTTCCCGATCAATACAATAGGACAAGAGCGGGCATGCATAATTAATTGCTTGCATGTTCTTTCTAATCTTTGATCAGTCACATGTCTCGGCCAGCAATAAACCTTGCATGCCTGGGAGATTATATCTGCTGGCATGCAAGACATATAATCTACACTGTGCTCTTTCATCTTTCAGAGAAAATTGCCATGCCAGCAGATATAATCTCCAATTTACTGGAAGAGCACAGAACGTCACTCTTGCATGCCCGAGCCAATTCAAGTTTTGCCTTCTTCTGATAATATATACTGAGAGAGACTTGCAAGAATATTTATTGCACATTTCAAAGTCCCACTTTGAATTGTATTTGAGCTTCCCTGCAATAGGCAGAAGTGCTGTGTTATTTGAGCTTCCCTGCAATAGGCAGAAGTGCTGTGTTATTTGAGCTTCCCTGCAATAGGCAGAAGTGCTGTAGACATAATTCCAAGGCCTATATGTTCTATAATCAAAAGGCCCCCAGGTTTCAAACCTGGTAGAGTGTGTAACTTACAGAATATTTATTGCACATTTCTGTGTTTGAGCTTCCCTGCAATAGGCAGAAGTGCTGTGTTACTTGAGCTTCCCTGCAATAGGCAGAAGTGCTGTAGACATAATTCCATGGCCTATATGTTCTATAATCAAAAGGCCCCCAGGTTTCAAACCTGGTAGAGTGTATAGGCCTCCCTGACGGCAAAGTGTTGGTATTATTGTCTTGTAATCAAGGGGATTCTGTGTTTGAGTCGGCCCTCTAGAATTGCTCTGTGACTCTCTCATTTCTTACATCATAAACATATGATTTTTCACCTATAAGAATAACACTACATATAGTGTCATCGGGGAGTGTATTGTGGAATTCACAGATAATTTTAATGTTTGTCCTGTCATTAACCACAACTTGTTTTCTTTTTGAAGTGTTGATGACAAACATGGGCCTCTGTGCTTTGAATTCATCTGGTGTGTAATACATGTCAGTATTGCCAGTAGTGACCCTTTTGTATGCTGAAAATGCTTCATATAATTTGAGGAAATCATCCTTGGACATGTCTAAATTATAATTTTCTCTAGGAAATACCTCATTTCTGCCATTTTTAAGATATATGTTCTTGATGTTGCAGTTATCAAATTTACTTGAATTTTTTTCCTGATTATTGTTTCTTCCAGTTTGAAACAGTACCACCACAAAATCTGGCATGTCATATTGTATACTGGAGAATGAATTTGTAGCATCAAACTCATAATAGGTACCAGTTGCGGGCTTCTGTACACATTGATATGTATAAAATTGTAAAGGAATCTGTGGATTTTTTATTATATCTGCTTTGTATTTAAGAGCATAACTGGCTTCATACTCAACAACAGGAATTCTTAGCTCCATAGTCTGAATAATGCACTTGCCTTCATCAGGTAGGGTATTAGGCAGAGCTTCCCCTGTAGAGTTTAATGTGCTGTACCTCATCAAAGCATTATTATCATTGGCAGCTCTTCTAAATGTGATTCTTAATCCACTCTTCCACATAATGTCTTTGTAATCTGAGAAGAATCCTGGCAACAGGCGCATGGGGAACAGCACTGTGTGGCTTTTAGATATAATTTTATCACCAGCCTCAAATCCACCTATTTTGTAGTAAGAAGCCTCGGTTTTGGATAATTTTAGTGTGGCCAAAGCTGTGGAGGTAATGCCGGGATAATCTATTCTGTTTATAACAACACCATGTTTTCTGATCTCAATTTCAGAGAACAGATGTGGCACAAAATTGTCCACCAATCTTATATTTGAATTTGCCGGATAATCTGTACCATCGAGCTTTACAACATCAACTTTGATGTATAGATCTGCTCTGTGAGGGTGGTGTATAAAGCCATCCCCTACATCAAGATCAACCTCAATCTCTGTGTTGGGTTGATTTAAATTTGCAAATGTCCTCCTGTTTGGAGGGAATGATTGTAGCTCATAACTCTCAATATTTTCCATTTTTTTTGTATGTATTTTTATTTAAATATTAATCTCTATGATTGCAGTTGTTGTGGCTCCAGCAAAATCAACTAATTCTTCTTTTTCATTAGTGACCATCAACTCAATGTAATCTATTCTATTATGGCACACAGGAAAATATAATGTTGGGGATGGAGTGTAGATGATTGGCTCCATGAATTCAGAATTAGGTTTAAATGTTGCAATGATGCCAGTTTTTTTGTGAGTGCCTATGCCATTTGATTTGGTGATCATACCCTCGGCCACATTACAGTGAATATTTAGAGTCTCTATGGCTAAGAATTTAGGTATATTAATAGCAGTGTGTTTGATGGCTGGTTCAAGTTTTGTGTTGTTCTCAAATCCTAACAGCTCTCCTATAGTACCCAGATCCACTGTTTCTGTAGCAGATACAATCTCTACTCTGTGAGTGACAGAATTTTGAGTTAATACTATACCTCTGGGTAATTGAGCATTTAGAGTGGACAGATTATACTGCCCTGGAGTGATGACAATTTTTTGATCCCCTACTGCAATTGTGTTGTTGTGGTGTGTAATATTAGGGATCAAGTACATGCCATAAAATGCTCTGAGAGCTATTGTTTTGGGATACACTATGTCATCATGTAATCTGAGTTTCAATATTGAATTTTGGCTGGTGAGATGGAATACCCCCATGATGTTTAGATACCACAAGGCCTTTTGAAAATTTTCAATTGATGGTTTATTTATTTGAGACATATATCTAAGAACAGATAAACACAAATGTCCACAATTAACATCTTTGAAATTTTGAACACGGGCATTATTGTAATAAAGATTAGCTGATTTTAGATATTTTACTAAATTTTCAGGTGGAACACCTCCAAATGAATCAAACACAAATGCCTCATCTTTTAAATATTTAAGATAACAAATCCAGTGAGTGCCCTGATTTTTGTACTTATCCAAATTAACAATGCCACACTCTTTGTTGAGTGGTTGTTCTGGCAAAGATTCAGACATGTACACACCTCTAAAATGTTTGATGCCCAGTGGCTTGATTAAAGCTTCAATATCTTGGTTTGTAAGCGGCTCTTGTTTTTTTTAAACTTATTCATGGCTCTCTTAACACCTTTGCCCTGTTTCTCCATGGCCAGGTTGTGGCGCTTCAATTCATCTAATTCTGCCCTATTCTTCTTGGCATCTATTACTGTTTTTGCTATGGCAGCTGATCCCCCAGCCAAGCTCCCCACAGCCCCAAGTGCTGCTAAGATGGCCGGGATAGTAAATATAAATCCACCCACATGTGATTTTTTTCTAGATTGTTGTAATTTTTTTAATTGGGGGGTGCTAAGCAACAATTTCATACCATGGCCCTTGGCAATACAAGAGCTTTTTTTCTTGCGCTGCTTTTTGGTTAAAAGACTATCAATAGTTTTAAGAGATTTAAGACCTGCATAAGGTATCTGATACATAACACCCTTGGCCTTCATTCTAGGTTTATTATATACATATTCACAACCCCCACCCCAGTTTTTGTTTGGTGTTCATAGCTATGGTGGTTCCCAATGCTGCTATTTTTTCACTCAAAGAAGCATCTTTGCTTACAAATCTACCAAATGCAGCCTCTTCTAATTTCTTGTCTGCAACATGTCTCTTGTCAAGATCAGAATGTGTGTTGTATGCTATGTCATGGTCTCTGCAAGCAGCATCTAGGGGATTAACAGAAGGATCACCTCTGTTTAATCTATGATCGAGTTTTGTGCCGGGACCACAATACTGATAGCCTGGAATGTGTAGTTCAAATGGCAGCTTGTTTATGATGTCATTAACCAGCCCCCGGCCCTCAGAAATATTCCAAAATTTAGGTGGTAGAGTATTAATAATTTTTATAAGATATCCAATCCCCTTAGTGTCATTCACTATAAAATTAGACAATTTTGTGCTTATCATGTCCATAATTCCAACCTTTTCATTGTAAAAATTGTGGTTGCCAGCATTTTCCTCCCCAGCTATGACCAGCAACCTATCTACAAGTTTCCTGACATCATCAACCCACACAAATTCTTTAGGCAGGGTGTTGTATTGTTTGATTCCACTGCCAGTCTTGATCTGTGACCATATGGGCTTGATTAATTGTTGTATTTTGCTCCACTGCTAGACTTGACTCTTTTTTGTGTGGGATCATTGTTCTGGTATAGAGCATCTGATTTTATTAATATTTCTTTGTAATGCTCATAATCTTGATCTGTATAGCTGCCAGGTCTCTTCCTAGTCATCAGTTCCCACAATCCAGGTGTGCCGGGATATTTAACAAAACCACCTTTTTCTCCAAGATGAGATTCTGAATATACAATCAGATCATCTCCCATAAATGTTACTCTGAAATTGCCAATTCTATGTATGATGCTACCATCACGCTCTGTGTCAGCATATAAGCCAAAAACCTCATCTTTGTTGTCTTTAGGTGTGGTTAAATATTTTTGAGCAAGAAGACCCAATTCAATAGGATCCTGAGTAGCTTCAATTCTTCGAGGACCAACAGGAGTAGGTGTATGAATACTGGAAAGTGGGGTGAATGGATAATCTAATATGTTTCTTGCAGCTACAGGTACAAGCTCTGTGATCAAATTTTGATTTTGCTCTGTAACAGTTTTGATATTTTTACCTAATTCACTAATAGCATCAATAATAGGCTGTTCTGTTTGTTTGTGTTTTTCATAGATTCCTCGGTTCTCTGATTTCCATCCCTTAAATCTTTTTACAAGATAGTCTCTTAATTTAAGATCATCAATGATTGGTCTTTTCGAGGTTATTTATATATGTTTCAATGTCTAGAAAATTGTTAATTTTATTTCTATATTTGCCACTATTGGGTTTTCTTGTCATATCAATTGTGACAAACCCATAACTATCCTGGTTCCAGCAGCTACTGCAAAACTTGGAAAAATCATTGTAGCTCAAGTCCCCACCTACATATTCATCATGTATGTGTTTGAGGTTGGTATGATCTTGATGAAACACACATATAAAATTGCTGTTGTCTCGGATCAACTGCTTCGGTATTTTTGAAAAAGTCTGTGCCAGGTAGAAGCAATCTATGTTTTTGTGTCGGCCCTGTGTAAAAAAATTTCTAACCTTGTTTTGATTATCCAGTATAATGTCATCAAACACAACAACAGAATTATCGAGACATTCATGGAGTGGCTTAACATCTGATTCAAAAGTGGCAATATCCAGTCCATCATATAGCCTCATCAGCTGCTGATATTTTAATTGTTCCAAGCTCTTAGAGAAGACATACAAGTGCCTGTTTTTCCAGTCTAACCAGTTGGGTGCCAATAAAAAATTATCAACCATTAGTGTAGTTTTATCACAAGCAGATGGCCCAACAATAAGACACCTAATATTATCAGGCAGCAATTTTCCATTTCTCTTATTCTGCTGTTCAGGTTCTGGCAGCCTTTTTATAACATCCCAGGTGTTCATATTATCACTTTGTTTGCATCGATCCAGCTGTTTTCCGGATGACCTAGCCATTTGACAAATATCTTGTTGCCTTTTCTGCGGATGATTTTTTCTATGAGATATGTGTCAGGCTGTTTAGTTTTGCTGAGCTCTTCTTCATAAAACCGGCCTTTGAGAATTTCTCCTCGGTGGTCTTTTATTATATATGTGTTAAGGGTCCCATGTTTAACTTGAACCACTGTAAATAATTCAGTGCTCCAGTTTCTTGTAAAACCTCTTTTGAATAAGTGCTTATATTTGCTGATTCTTACTTGATCACCTACCCTGTATTTGGCTTTTCTTGTTGTTGGCTGGTATTTAGGATAATAAACAGTACTGATCAATTTTTGCTCATCAGATGAAGTTACTTCAGAGGGTTTCATGTTGATTGTGGAATGGACCGAGTTGTTATATTTATGTAGAAGTTCTGGAAGAATATTAATCCATTTATAATTACCTTGAAGTGTGAATTGTTTATACATATGATTTTTTAGGGTTCTGTTGAATCTCTCTACAATTGAGGCCTTGAGATCACTGTAACTCGAGTAATGTTGTATTGACTGGCTTTTAATAAATTGTTGGAACACAGAATTATAAAATTCTTTGCCATTATCTGTTTGCAAATAGCGCGGTGATCTTCCACTCTGATTGATGATTGTCCTGAAGGCTTCTGTAACACATGCTCCAGTCTTGGATTTGAGTGGCACAGCCCAGGCAAATTTTGAAAATGTATCTATGACAGTGAGTAGATACTTGTAGCCCTTGTTGATTTTATCTAAGTTTTTCAGCTGTCCACTTGCCATCTCAATCAAGTCGCTCTGCCATAAATCATCTATGCCTTTTGTGACTACTGGCAGTCTCTTATAATTATGTCTGGCTTGTCTGTGTAATTCATCAACAATAATTTGTCTAGACATAATATGTAAACAAGAATATTGCAACTATAGGGTGTTCAGCAGCTGATACTACAGGATTTTCTAAATATAATTTGTCTCCTATATGTATTTTAAATTCCAGAGAGCCATCATCTTCAACATAGGCTGTTTCTAATGTATTGGGATCTGTAAAATGCTCTAATTCTACACTGGTGATTTTTGGTTTGTTGTCAGCATTTGTTATTGATAAGGTAGGGTAGTGGTGTGCCTGTGGCTGTAGCCAATATTTGATCTCGATTGGTCTCAGTGTGCCCCAACAAAAAACTGGTAATAAAATTGTGCAGGGGACAGCATATATATTTTGCCACCTGGTGTAAATGGTGAATCATATTCTTTGTTGGGGATACTGTACAATTCAAGAATTACTGTATGTTTAGGATTTTCAATTATGCCGGTTATTTCTTTTTCTGCTGTAAGCAATCTACTTGTTACAGATTCAAGGTGCTCATTGATAGTCCTAACAACATCATCATGGCCTGGCTTGATCTTTATGTCCACAACAAGTTTCTTGTATTGTTGCACAATCTCTTGAAGCTGGGTGGCAAAAACAGACAAAGCATTTGCTTGATTGGATTCCATGGTCCCTAGCTGTTGCTTGATATTGGCTACAATTTGCTGTAAATTTTCAACAACTGCCAATTTAGAATTTTGAGCAGTAAGATCATGGACCTGTCTTCTGATATCCTCAAACAGGGCATGCAGTTCATTAATATGTTGATTGGTTGGTAGAGTGGCCACTGTCTGAGTAAGTTGTTTGATCTCTGCCTGGATATTCTTGATATCTCCTGATTTAAATATGCGATTCACAGCTCTCTTAATATTTTTAAGTTCCTGTGATGTAGGCAGATTTGACACAGTATTTTGCAAAGATTCAAGTGCCAATTTCACATTGTTTAATTCAGAAGCATCAGCCACATTTTGCATAGCATCTTGGAGCAGGGCTATATCTGCCTGAGTGGGTGTTGATTGTTGTAAAATTTCAAGTTTTGTTTGGATATCATCAATCAAGTGATGAAAATGAGATAGCTCAGATTCAGTGTTGAGGTTTTCAAGCTTTGTGATTTGTTGCTGGACACTGACAAGGGTATCTACAATCCCAGGCAATCGGGATTCTAGAGTTTCTTGTACATTTGTCAAATCACTTTGCACTGCTGCTATTGTACCCTCAAGATGGGTTATGGTACTTTGAATTTTTCCAAAATCTTCATATGTTTCAAGTTGCAGCTTGATGTTGGCAACACTGCGAGTTATTGCACTCAAAGCATCAGAAGATGGCAAGTTGTTCATAAAATTTTCAAGTGTCTCAATTTTTTCTTTAACCTCGGCTATATCATTGTTCAGAGGGTCCAGATTAGGAATCTCCAGTGACTGAATCTGTTCCTTTAGAGTGGAAATCACTAGATCAAAATCTTCTTGTGATTTTATGCTTTTGACAATTGTTTGGAGCTGTGCCAGGACATTATTTATCTGCTCTTCCAATTGTTGTTTCAATTGCTCAGAGTTGGTGGCCTGGGTCTTAAATTTGGCTTGAAGAGCTGCTACAGCTTCTTCTAAACTTTGAAAATTATCCAATGTGGCCAAGTCAGTATATTTCTGAAGCAGCAATTTGAGTTCAGAATCAATTTTAAGAAGAGGGTCCATGCATTGTGATTGCAAATTTGTAATTTCTAATTGAAGACTGGCATTCAGTGTGGTTTGTAAAGCTTGTAAATCACTTCTTAATTTCTTGACTCTGACATCAAGCATCAGAATCTCATCACTGTGATCTTCATGTCTTGTATGGCCAAATATATCATTAGGCATTTTTGTTTTAGTGGTTATTTATTATTGAATATCTAATTCTTAATTCTATAAAAAAAGGTATAAGCTTGTCATATGATCCAGGGACCTCAATATATAAGCAGTCACCAGCAGAAACAGTATAAACAGTGCCAGAAATCATGTTTGAGTGCTTAATTCTATAAATATTTCTCCCTACTGAAATTTTGACATCACCCTCAGGAGTTGTAATAAATTGTAATTGACCACCTACAGGTAATTGGTAATGATTTAAATTATTGTTAAATATGTACAATGTTTTACTTGTTTCATCATCAACATCTGTAAGTATGCTGTTCAGATGAATAATTAAAAAAGCACTTAGTTTAGATATTATATCAGAAGAGGGTTGTGGTGTTGGCAGGTCCATAATAGCCTGTTTTTTGAACCCAAATAAGTTCATAGGCATGTTTATTTATTTCAAATCATGCTCTGTAATTGGGCATTGATTACCACTTTTCAAATAACAATGACCCCATGGTAGAGTATGTATGCCACATGATAAAATACATCTCTTATCATCATGTGGGTCCAGAGCCACTTTTCTAACAATATTTGTAGTCAATAAGTGATCTACACTCTGAATTCTGCATTCTGATGTTCTGATTAAATTCTGGGATTTGAGACAATCTTCATAATCTTTAAATTCAAGCTCTTGGCCTACAGTTACTCTGCCAATGCCCTTGGCCTTTTTGGCAACAACACCGCTACATGTTTCAAAGCTGTACATCTTGGCCCTTAACCCAGCAAATACCACAATAACATCACAAAGTGTCTCATCTTTTAACTTGCCAGGCACCTTTTTGTTGTGGGGTTGAATTCTTGTATGTTCACTGCTATCAAAATATTCAAGCAGTTCAGGCTGTGACATATCTTGATAAACATCTTCTGTCTGAATATCAAGAACAAAACTATCTGTGTCCATGTACATCAGTTTTACACGATCCTTATAAAAAGGCTTCAACACATTATAATACAATTTTAACATATGTAATTTGGCCAATTCCAATATCACAGCCCCTACATAAATAGGCTTATCAAACTTAATTTTTGTTTTTTTCATGTTGAAGAGTGCCATATTTTCATCATAAATTCTTCTATAATTGAAATTAAGCTTTGCAATCAATTTTTTGCTCAGGCTGGGGTCAGTAATTATTTTAACATCGGTATGTTTTCTGACATTTTCAATAGTTTTGCCATATACAGAATTGACCATCAATTTAAACAAAGATTTATCAAATTGGCTCATTGCAGATGTTCGAAGCTCTGTGTTTGTATCAATATATGGTTTCAACCATCTTGAGTGCCTGAACCTCAAAACTTTGCCAACTTTGCTCACTTGAACACCATGATGCATCAGGAACTGGAGGTTTTTGTAATATATGACATAGCCCTGTTTTGGCTCCAGAGTCATCATCAATTTCTTCTGTTTAGAACCAGGTGAGCACTTAACCTCAGGAATTGGGGGCAGATCAGAAAATGTGTTGTGCAAATTATCTGGAATTGTCAGATCAACCTCTAAGAAGAGGCCATAGTCACTGTCATCAAAATCCTTAAGATCTTCAATATTGAAATCTTCAACCCACTCAAGCCCTGCATATGGCAGTTTATCCATCATAGCATAACCATAGAGGCTGTTGGCATCTACATACAGTATATAATTTGATGGCAGTGCTGGATCATAATCAGGAATATATTTGTTATTTGCTCTGGCATATCTCTGAGAGCATTGCACCATGCCTCCTCTTATACATTGCTCCATAAACAGATACATGTCCTGATCCTGGATCAGATCCAATTGCATTTTAGTGTTTAAAAACATTGCAGCCCATGCTAGGCCTGGGGCACTGTAGAAATACATTGGATCCAGTTTATAATTTTGCATGGAAGATTTTCTGAATGCCTGAAGTATATCAGCTAAGAGGGTCACATCAAGTTTTAAATATGCCTTGTGATAATCACCAAATGTCTGGCATTTTAAATTGTTCCACATCAACTGGGCATGGTGATAATCATCATCAGTGATTCCAGATCCTCTGATTTTGCTGTAAAACTCTTGTTGTGGTGGCAGAGCACACTCATCAAATTTAGAAAAATCTGTAACATAGTCATATGGATATACACCCTTCCGCCTAATTAATTTCAGGTCCTGATTTGGAAACATGGCACATGTGATTTTGAATTGATCATCAGATAATTGAGTGGCCAGTGTAGCCAGGCTAGCAGACAGATTTCTGTATGAATCAAGAAATCTTAAGTGAATAGGAACACCATTAACTTTAATTATTTTGCTAATAGCAATATATTTCTCATCATTTTCTGCTAAAATATTTAAATCCTCCTTGTCAAACCCCTCGTACCTGATCAAATGATGGAAATCATAATTGGATGCACCATGGCAAAATATAGGGACAAATTTTGGTCTCTGGATCTTAATATTACAACTATTACACAGAGCCATTAAGAATTTACCATCTGTATGAGAATGGTGTTTCACCTTGATATTTGTATCTGAAAATTCAGAATCACATACCGGGCATTTTTCTGCATTGTTGAAATCTTCAATCTGTTTCTCTGTTAAAGGCAACATGGGTTTTGATTTTAATAAGACATTAGATGCTATGTCATGGCACTCATTTTCTATTCCATGTGCAAATTCTTTGATGGCATCTGGTCCCATGTGAAAATATTCTTTACTAACAACACCATCCTGTACAATCACATAATAAAAGCTGGAAGGTTCATGTAATTGATATGATGTAATTGAAGATTCCTCAGGGTCTGGGCTACAGAATGCAAGAGGTTTGAGATTTGATTCAAAATCACAGACTATATATGCTGGGTGTTCCAACAAGGCTTCAAACTTTTTGAATTTGGCATTTTCACTTGGCATTGGCATCACCATATGAACAGGTTTATGGTTGCCACAGTATTTCAGATGCTCAATTAACTTGTTTTTAGCAATTTTTGCATTCACTTCCCGAACCCCATTCACCATTTTTCTACCATCAAATACAGTTAAACATCTTCTGCACAACTTGAATATTGTATTGGATTTGTCTAGTTGTGTTCTCACTAAAGCTTCAAGATTATGTATCAGAGTATAATGGTGTGTATCATCCCCTTCAATTAAGAGCAGATCAATCGGAACAGCAGAATCATCATCAAATGTACTGATTCTGAGAGGTGCTATCAAGCAATTGCCACGGCCAGTAGAACAAATAAATACATTAATAGATAATTGTTTACCATTGATATCCCGGGCCTTTTTTTCAAATTTATCAATATTCTGAACAGACATTGGATATTCTATGCCCTCCATTGCTTCATCAAAATTGTGTTCATATTGTTTATAATAAGTTATTCTCTCAGGATGCCTTAAAACTGGAAACAAAGCAGCTAAAATACACCACAAAAAGCATTTCTCATCATTATTTTCAATATTGACCACGGCTCTTTTGTTTTTAATATTGGCAGGTAATGGCAGATATGTAGAACCTTGTAATGGGCTGAATTCAGAAATATTAACATATAACTTGTGTGGAGATCCGCATAGGCTCCATCCAGACTCTTTTGCTGCAAATTCAGAGTGTTTAATATTCAATTGATCTATCAAACTGCTTATTATTTTGTCTAAATTTGTATTTGAATATATCGGTACAGTTTCTGTTATGTGGGGCTGTGTAAATTTTGTGCCATTTGGCTTCTTATATTGTGTAAACAATTTGAGGGACAGCTTATAAGAGCCATTTTGTGCATTTAGAAATGCCTGCACATCAGGATTTATAGTGTTCAAAAAATTCTTAATACCACATCTTGGCTCTGATACAAACCGGTAATCCCTTAATTGGCCATTAAAACTGCTATGGATAGGTGGTGCATAGCGTGGCTGCTTTGCCGGTCTAGCATTAACAGGTGTTTCATGCTTCCTTTTCAGACCAGATGTAGATGGTTGTGGGGGCAATGTTGATGACTGTACATAAGAATTACACTTATGCCATTTGTAATATGCCTTGCTTAATATTTTATGGCATCTTGGACACATTTTCATGGCCTTTCTGCATTTCTTAGAGTCACAAATATGCCGGTGCCTAGACCAATTAGAACTAGATATATTTTTTTTGCATTGATTGCAATATTTTTGATTTGGCATTTTTGTTGTTTATTTATATAAAATTTCTTGGTCCAAAAAAACAGAACTATGCCAAAACAATTATAACAGCAGTTAGTGGCTGAGCTGGTGCTTTTATACCCAGACAACAGCAATAACTAGGCTCTTGTGATCCCCAATATAGAGTAGTTTCTGCTCTATTATGCTGTTGTACAACACACTTTACCAGGTTTCAGATCTGGGAGCTATCAGTTGTATATCAACTAGCAGTGTTTATTCTCAAAATCTCACGTGTGGAGATATTATTTTGCCACATGTATTTCAATCTTACACATTTTATCAGGACTCAAACCCGAGCCTCTTGTTTACAAGGCAACAATATTAACACTTTGCCATCAGGGGAGGCTTCACATTTTATCAGGACTCAAACCCAGAAGCCTCTTGATTACAAGGCAATAAAAACCATGGGGCTATGCACCACCCTCTACTGGGTCTCAGAACCCAGGAGCTATGAGCTTTATATCAACTAAATACAGTCAAAATTGGATTTTGAACTGTGCAATAAATATTCTGTAAGTTGCACTTGTGTTTATATTAACAGAACAAGGCAAAACCAGAATTGTGCTCAGGCTTGCATGACAGCATACAAGAGGGCAATATTCTTTTAATAAGAATTTTCCCCCTGTTACACAGAAATATTAATAGAAGTTTTATGCCCTTTCAGTAAATTCTGTGTAGATTATATCTCTTGCGTGCCGGCATATAAAACCACTAGGCATGCAAGCAAAACTTCCCGATCAAAAAGTTTTGATAGATTAATATATTGCTGAGCTAAATAATTGCTTACCCCGGGCAATAAAACTGATCAAAAAATTAGAAAAAACATGAAACAGCCTGCCCTTGTCCTATTGTATTGATCGGGAAGTTTTGCTTGCATCAGAATATAAGTATTTTTCGCTTAATTTCAAGTATAGCCAATACAATATCAAGGGGGGCATATTTTTGACAAGCTTATAGACAACAAACTGAGAGATTCAGCCTTTGTACACATAGCAGAATCAATCTGAGGGGGGGCTCATCATTTCTACACTAGAATTCAAGATTCCTGGGATTTTGACAGAAAAACACACTGTAAACAATAAGATCATATAGGAACTTGGCATAGTTTTAAGTGTAGGCAAATCTGTCTGTTGAGGCTTCTTCTTTTCTACACTAGAATTCAGAATTCATGGGATTTAAAAGCATATCACACTTGAAGAATTGGGGCATATGCCCCTCTTGACATTGTTTTAAGTGTAGGCAAATCGGGTTGTTCAATCAAATAACCTCTTCTTTTCTACACTTATAAGTTGGGTTTATCCTATAGCCAATTATACTACTCTAATGAACAAAACACTCTGCATGGTGTGATAAAAAGGTAACTGAAATTCAGCACTCAAACGATGTTCAGTTACCTTTTTGAAACACCCTGTATGTTCTTTTGCTTTTGAGTTATTCATGAGCGTTGGTCTAAGTCATCGATCATATCGTCTACACCTAAATGAGCAATTCAGTTTTTAATTTCCTGAACTTTTTTGGTTTCTAGCTGCGGAGCTAGAGGTCGATTCGCGATATCGTTAACTAGTGTTCTCGGTTTCAGAAAAGGCCAGGCATTCCATTGTGAAATCTATTTTATCAATTTCATTCGTCACGGCCAGCTTAAGCAGTCAGATAAGTAACGTACAAATTAGATCAATAGTTTACTAATAGTGATACACAAGGTGAAATATATACAGCTTGTCCGGGATGATAACGAACACGAGTTTATGACGTCAAGTGGTGGACTTTTGTTTATTGATTAATGATGTTAACATGATTTTTAACAGTTCGTAGCAATTGATGTCGTAAAAATATGTTAAGACTTTGAATTAGCCTTGTAAACCCTTAATTTCAATAGAGAGCACGTTATACATGTCGTTTTATGCAATTTTATAGGAGGATTCTAGTTTCTATTGACGTCATAGTAAAATTTATGAACAGGAAGAATGATGTGATCACCTGTATTCATTCTACCTGGAGTGATACATATTTTTCATGTTTGATCTGTATGTTGGGCATTAAAGAAAAACAAAAGTAAAACTGTAAGCCCAATGTTGTTATTTATACGGCCTCCCTTATCGCACAATGCGCTACCAACATTGTGTTCTGAAGTCATCGTGGAATGCCTTCATTGTTAGGTTAAATGCCTAAGTTGTTAGGTTAAATGCCTAAGTTGTTAGGTTAGGCTTGTTAGGTTTAGTTCTCTTAGCATAAATATTACATTTTCAGTGTAGTTATGCTAAGATAACCTAACCTAACAAATCCAGCAACGTAGGCATTCCGCGTCTGACGTCAGAACACGAAGTTGGTAGCGCGTTGTGCGATAAAGGAGATCCTTATTGACGAGAATCATGTTTGAACTATTGATTCATTTGGCACTAAGAAGATAATTAATAATTCACTGTGCACTTGTGTGAATAATATTATTTAAGTGTAAAATGCAAATCGAAAACTCATTAACTATTGGTGAAACAACAGTGTATCCATACGCAGATGTAAAACATACTGTCATCCCTAGTTGGCAACAGTGTTTTCCTATGGCTCTTGACTGCACCAAGGCTCCTCCTTATGGTCAGACGAGAGCAAAGGGATGCTGCACAAACTGGAGAAGCTTTTCCAGCAGCCCTCCAATTAGGGTCTCCACGAGTGAAGTGCTGGAATCATCGGCGAATGATTAAATTGTCGTGAACGGCCGTAGGGGTCGCTTTTACGGGAGGAATATAGTCATTATGCATGCACGACAAACTACGCTGCGAAGAAGTTTAAAGACGAAGAGGCAGCGGGGACTATTTGCTTGTGATTTTTGGACTTTGCAAAGGGTCACAGATATCGGTTTGCGCAAACGCTGCCGGATGTCGCCGCTGTAAGGTAGATGACTGAAACCGGATGCAGCTGGATGTTTGTTAATGAATGTCACTATAGAGCGACCACAAACAAAAGAGCCTACGGCCTGAAACCTTCGCGCATCTTCCCCTCCACACGTTTAGCTCAGACCACGCCGAATCCTGCTCTAGTAAGCCCCTCGCTACTATGTAGACGCCATGCGGTTCTGCTCAGGTTGTTTTGCTTGTCTCCCACTATATGGTTAAGTTGACCACGACGGGAAGTAAGGGAACACTGACGTTGTTATCGTTCGGGCACCTAGAAAGACTGTGTCGAGATATTAGTCTAACGAGGTGTTGGAATAAGCATCAATCCACAACAAATTATATTAAACGGAGTACTATACCCTGTCCCATTTATCTCTAGAGCAAGGCCGCGCATAACTGCAGAGGAGGGCGAAATCGAGAGGCCAGAGCGAAGCAATACATGCTCCTGCGAGGGCTGGTAACTGCAGTCGGTTCCCTCCCTTCAAGCAATAACGTTCGTTCTCCCTCGCGTGTTCATTGGTGGAACCGTCTCGCGTCACTACTTGCGCTGACTTGTTTTCGTTCACCTGCTCCAGAGATAGGTGGGTCAGGGTACACTCACCTCACTTAGTACTTCTTTTATACAGCATATTTGCAGAAGATACAATTAAACCTACAAGTGTATCAATGTACGCATAAGACACGCCTTATTACTAGGGAAAGGACTCCAGTGGCTTACACCAGAAAGTGTGACTCCTCCACTGTACTTGCTTTAGTAATAGAGAACCGTGAATATATCGCTGCATTTGTATTGTGAAATAATATAAAAATGACTAATGTAGTAAATTATATAAACATTAATTATAGCATATTCACATAGTTTTAAGATATATAGGGTTGGTCCAAAAAGGACTTTACAAATTTATAAGTGTATAAAAAGTTTATTCGGAAACGTTACAGAAAAGTTTGTTGTGTCATTTAGTAACGAAATACATCACGTTTGACTAGCGTTGTGGAATAGTACCGAATTTCATTAAAAATTGCTGCTTTCACAGGTCAAGAGCGAGCTCGCTGAGTGTTTTGGTTTGAAGGACGCATCTACGTGGGCATACCCAAAAGAAACCGAACTATTTTTTTTTGTGAACTTATTTATTCACAATTTAAGTACAAACCTTCAATCCCCTTCAAAGTACTCTCCACTTGCATTAAGACACTTGTCCAATCTTTGATTCCATTTTTCAAAACATTTTTTAAAGTCATCTTTTGTGATGCGTGACAGCGCCTCCGTCGTTTTTTTCTTCACCTCACCAACATCAGCAAAACGCTTTCCTTTCATGTCTCCTTTCATTCTAGGAAACAAGAAAAGTCGCACGGGGCAAGATCGGGTGAGTATGGGGGGTGAGGAACAGGGGTCATACCATTTTTGGTCAAGAATTGTCGTACAGACAGGGCTGTGTGAGCCGGCGCATTGTCATGATGGAAAAACCAGTCACCCGACTGCCACAAATCGGGCCGCTTCCGCCGCACACTGTTGCGCAATCGTTTCAAAACTTCCAAGTAGAAAGCCTGGTTAACTGTCTGGCCCTGCGGAACAAACTCTGAATGGACGACTCCTCTCACATCGAAAGAACAAAGCAGCATTGTTTTAATGTTTGATTTCACCTGACGAGTTTTCTTGGGGCGCGGCGAACTTGAAGTCTTCCAATTTGGCAGCCACCCTTTTTATTCCCAAATCGTCTGTCAAAATTCCCTGCACTGAACTCCAAGTCACTCCCGACAGCTCCACAATTTGTTCAATGGTCCGTCGTCGATGATTTCACGAATTTTTTTTAACATTGTCATGTGTTCGGACCGTGGAAGGACGACCAGAACGAGGTTTGTCATCAATTGACATTTCACCATTTTTGAAACGGGAAAACCACTCAAACACTTGAGTTTTCCCCATAGCATCGTCCTTGTACGCCGTTTTTAACATTTCAAGAGTTTCTGTTCCACTCTTTCCGAGCAAAAAGCAGAATTTCACCGCCGCACGCTGTTCCCGAAAATCATCAATTGCAAAAACGACGATCACACAAAACAGCTGTCACTCTAAACTCCGCCGAAACGTGTCCTGCTCCTTAGCGGCAAAACGCGGTACTACATACAAAAGCTCTGCCCACCCCAAAATTAGTTCGGTTTCTTTTGGGTACGCCTACGTACTTCCAACAAGATGGCGCACCACCTCTCTACCTCACCGAAGTCCGGGATATTCTCAAATTGGTACAACATCAACAACCTGAAGCTTAACGTTGCAAAGACGAAGGCCATGGTGCTTCACACCGGTAGGGGAATCCCGGCTAACACGATAGATATTACCTTTAATGACGCCAGAGTACCTTTGAGCAATCATTTAAAGTATCTCGGAATCATCATAAAAAAACCCAGCTAAATTTTAACCTCCAAATAAATAACTATATTCGTAAAATCTATCGCAATGTTTACGTATTTCGAAAAATTTCTTAAATATCTCAATAGAAATCTTAGTAGACATTTCTACCTTTCCTTTATTCGTCCCGTATTCCAGTATGGTGCTAGTCTTATTTTTGGCGCTAACTTAACTCATCTGAAGAAACTTGAAACTATTCAAAACAATTGCTTAAGAACCACTCACATGCACCCCCAAGAAAATAATTCCCAACAATTGCGCAAGATTTACAACATACCCACAGTCACTTCGAGAATACATTACATCTACCTGAATAAGGTATTCCATAGTATACATAACAAATCATCTCCATTGCATAATAGGATTAAGCTACGCTCTGAGTTCAGCACCCGAAACATCAGATCGCCTTTACATAGAGACCAAGTAATCCCCAAACAAAAGCAGATTTGGCCAGAAGTCCTTCTGGTACCTAGCAGCGATAACCTGGAATTCACTCCCGACGAAGGTCAAACTCAGTACCAGCAAAGCGCAGTTCTGTCGTCTTTTACGTTCACATGCCTATAAATTCTAACTCTCAGTAATATTATTTTCAGTGCTTACCCCCCCCCCCCCACGCAAATATGATTTAAATTTTCATCCCTATCCTTTTCAAACAGTAATTCCATACACTCTCGTATCCAAACCCATACACCTTCTTCTCTTTAAAATAACACTCAAACTTTCCTTATTTCATTGCTACAATGCAACACTCTACATGCTCATGTAAATTCATCTCATTTTCCTTAAGCCAGTCTCGCACGGCAGTTAGATACGTCATCGACTTCTAGCTTCGTTACTTAACGATGGTGTGTGATGGTGTGAGAGCTTTCTCTTATTCAGTTCCCGACAGAATTAGAAACCGTCTCTAAATCCATCGTTAATACCACAGAACTACCAATCAGAATTGAGGAGTACACTGGCCAGCTGAAGTAGGAAACATAACCAATCAGAAGCGACCTCTCGGTCACGAGTGTAGTTGTAATGGCGGCCGCGTGAGATGTAAACAATGTATCACTTCACATTTTTAAAAGGCGATAACTATTGAACCGAGTGGAATAACGTTTCGTGTAAAACGTTATTAGGTACAAAACAATGGCGTTGCTTAAATATATACTTTGCAACGTTTACTGTACACGTATGAAAGAATACTTTAATTGTTTAAAATGTAAACACCGTGCACTCAACATAGATGGTGTAACTCGATGTGCCTGTCATGCTGTATATGTTATACATTGTAATCGCAAAAGCTACCGAAAAGTTACATGAAATACTTGCGTTGCGTATAAAGTACTGTCTGCTATAAGATTTTTGGAAGCTTTTACATACCATTTATGCTAGCAAAATTGCTAAAGGAAATGCTTTCGTCTAAAGCTGGCCTTAATGATTGGGGCGAACATTTTATTTGTTGAGTGAAGAGTCTACTAATTATTATTGTTTTGAATAAATAGTTCGTATGTCTAAATTTCGTACTGTGATACTGGTATTCTACTTTCACAACCGACGCGAATACTATTTTCAAGTAAACAGTAAACACTGTATGTATGTATAACAAATAGACTGTGCTGTGTGTAGCAAGGCAGTAAATTAATCTGCTAGTGTTGTAATGAATGAATAATGATATATAAGTTATGAATTGTAATTAGTATATAAGTTATAAATTGTAATTAGTTCTTCAGGACTTCAAAGTTAATTTCAGAATAAATATATTAGGAGCAAAGAAGTGTCGATGAAATATAAATATAATATGATAACTTAATGTAAACACCATAATTTTCGCACTTTGAATGTTTGAAGTTTATGTAATTTAATTGACTAGTCCGTACGAGAAGGGTTTCATTAGAATATACAACTTCTATCGTAATATACGGGTAATGGAACTTTATGCTAGTGTGTCCGTAAAGTGGTATATCAACTTGAAATAATACCGTGCGTCCATTTCGATCTTCAGCCGAGAGATCGGGAGAAGCGTGGCAGGCGGCGCTGACGGAGATGCCGACATTTGCGGCCTGTAATGCCCGCTTATTTTTATGGACATATGCAGACATTTATATAAATATTGCAAAACTAGCACTAACCTGTGTTATAAGAGTTGTTCAAACTGATATCCACCAAGTGCCAAGTGTGTAGACTTTCGGGGAGAATACGTTGAATAGCCTGAAAGTTTCGTGCCTGTAGCTAAAGTCATTCTGGGTCGGGCCGAGAACTTATCAGCCCCTCTCGTAACGTGAACCTTGCGGCTGGCATTCTAATCCTCTCACTGACACAACACGCATACACACTGCAATAACACAAACAAGTAACGGCAAGTAACCAATAATAACACTCTTGCGCACAGTACGAAATTAACACGCTCTTGGTTTACATCTGCTCGCCACTATATTCACAGCTCTGTCGCGAAGGAACAAAAAACTCGAGCTCGGAGATTTCGGATTGCGAGGAAGCTCTCGAAACCTCCAAACGATCCCCATCGACACAAAACTCTTTCAAGGATATAAACTTAAGAAGGACGTTACTGGTCAAAACTATGATTAAAATGTTTTATTATCTGTGGTTCTTAACATCGTTTCTAAAGTTTTTTGTGTATATAAGGGCAGAACTTGGATGAATTATAGATGATAAATTATAACACAGGTTAGTGCTCGTTTTGCAATATTTATATAAATGTCTGCATATGTCCATAAAAATAAGCGGGCATTACAGGCCGCAAATGTCGGCATCTCCGTCAGCGCCGCCCGCCACGCTTCTCCCGATCTCTCGGCTGAAGATCGAAATGGACACACTGTATATGTCGTATACTCATATTCACTGCCGCGGGTTACATGTGCTGCATTTTTCAACAGTGCCAATGTTATTCTCTTATTCTTTTAAGGGAGAACATTATTTTCCCAAATCTTCAGCAGTTATTAGCATCTAAACTTGCGAAGTGGTATACCGTGCTTGTGCTGTCGCAATTTTTAAAGATGCGATATTAAGGATCGTGCGAGACCCATTTTGCTGCCTTGGCGAACTGAAGACGTAAAAATTCTTATATTAGTTTCGGGTCAGAGGCGGGTCGGGAAGTGGGGCCCTACTTAACCACCGTGTGAGACTGGCTTCTGGCTTTAGATGTAGCACTTGTATGTATGTATGTGTATGTATATATATATATATATATATATATATATATATATATATATATATGTGTGTGTGTGTGTGTGTATATCGTATATATATTTTTTTACAACGTAGGGCATTAAGTCATTATTTGTATTAATATTTTTATAAATGAAATGTTGTATGGCTTAATTGTAACCCTATTGAGATAATAGATACTAATAATAATAAACCAATTTCCAGGTCGATGAATAGGTCGAGGTGGGGCAATTGCATTGGCCACCTAGTTCACCTGATCTGACACCCTTCCATTTTTACTTTTGGTGTTTAATTTGTAGCGACAGCCACTGTGGTGTAGCGAAAGCCGCTGACTTTTGCTGCCACCTAACGGGGGGAGAAGGAACTCTTTCCGCCTTACCAGACGCAAGGGATTTGACCCCTGGAAGCAGGGGTGAAAGACTGGGGAAGA
This sequence comes from Lepisma saccharinum, assembly GCF_977018435.1. NCBI lineage: Eukaryota > Metazoa > Arthropoda > Insecta > Zygentoma > Lepismatidae > Lepisma > Lepisma saccharinum. The sequence goes on from NC_139231.1 coordinate 76,363,459, forward strand.
AAAGAGCTAGAGAGGGAGATTTCAGGCATCTCCGGGACAACGACGGGAGCGGTCTCCTTCATTATTACTCAGTGTTTGTAGTGTAGCTGTAGTGTTCATCTAGAATAAACAATAAGGTAAGACAACATCCTTTGATTTGGTTATTATTCCCCAAAAATTAAAGATCTAGAGTATGTTCCAGCCTCACCGGTTAATCTAGCTGAGCTAAGTGGCGCCTGATATGCTGCTGCAGGTCAAGAAATTGACTTCAGATGGGATGTCTGCCTTTTTACCAAGCAACATTCAACCGAAATAGCTGGGTTTTTTTTTTAGCTAAACCTTGATGTATTTCCTTATAAAATGACGCCACAACCAGTTCTCTAACTTTCCCGAATAAATTTTTAAACACTTACAAAGTTGTAAAGTCCTTTTTGGACCACCTGTGTACTGATATTGCTGCAATTGAACTTTTGCATACTTACATCGCCCGTAGAAGCGGCATGTAGGAAAATGTTCCACCTTCGATTTCACGCAAGAGTCTCATCTTCATCAGGACTCTGAAAAACATAAAGGAAAAATTACATCCGTGTTAGAGTGTTAGCACAATTTCAAACATATAACATTAAATTGAATCAAAATATTTATAGGGATAAAATATCACCAAATTTTTTAATACACTTTTTTCGTCTGGTTATTTTACGTAGATTATTTACTTTAAGTTAATCGTGGCAATCGTGGATGAACGGTAGAGTGAGATCATAAAACATGGAATCAGTATGTTTCCATGTTTTACTCAGTAGTTGAACCTAGAACCTACTTCATAGCATGTTCGGCTAACCACTACGCCATGAAGGCAGAGTTGACGATAGTTTGCCTTGAAAAATAATTATCTAGTTCTCTCTTTATCTACACTTAAATCTCATTCGCGTCCCGATCTCTAAGGAAATGTCTCGATCCTGTCTCGCGGTCGAACGAAAAGTCTCATTCTCGTCTCTGTCTTGTTGAAAAAGTCTCAACATCGTATGACTCTCGAAGGAAAAGTCTCAACATCGTATGACTCTCGAAGGAAAAGTCTCAACATCGTATGACTCTCGAAGGAAAAGTCTCAATATCGTCTGACTCTCGAAGGAAAAGTCTCAATATCGTCTGACTCTCGAAGGAAAAATCTCAAAATCGTCTGACTCTCGAAGGAAAAATCTCAACATCGTCTGACTCTCGAAGGAAAAATCTCAACATCGTCTGACTCTCGAAAGAAATGGCTCGCACTACGTACCGGCGTCTTAGTAAATGGCAAAAAAATATCTTAGGATACTTCCTTTGTGGTTACAGTGTTAATGAGGCGCATTATGAAGTGTGTGTGTGTGTGAGGGGGTAAATATTGATCACCTTGCATAAAAATATAAATTTTGAATGGAGATCCAGAAGACATTATCCTGTTTTAATGCGTTTCTATCTCCATAACAGGCTATTGTTATAGAAGCAGTAAATATAATCGATAACATTTACCTTCCAATTCATGAGGGGTATATTTAGTACAGCACAGTACAGAAGTACCTCGAAAATTAGAAATAATTGATGCGGGGTGGGAAATGCTCGACACTTTGCTCGAAAGCTCTATAATTCTCTGAAACAAAATAGTTAATAACAATCATTCTATGAATTAATTCCGAGTTTATGTATTACATTCAGTCACTTAAATATACATATTTATATTTAGAACGTAATATCATAACGCACATAATAAACAGAAAGTGAAATAAGGAAAATAAATATAATTCGATATCCAGTTCCTTGTAACACAGACATACAGAACAGCCGAAGTTTCTTCTACATATTAAATTCCTTAACTGTTACATAAAGATCTATATTGCATTTTTTTAACCGTACTCCATGAAAAGCCAATAAGATTATATTTCCTTTTGAGAAAAAAAAATCGTGCCAGTGGAGCGTAACACTTATATCCGACCTTCCTCTTGTTTCTATTCCCTATTATTCGTTGCCTAGCATCAGAGGGTATTGGAGAGTTTTTTGTGCCTTCGTTTTGCCTTTTTGCCTTTTTGATTCCGTTCGGAGCTTATTTCTCCTGCAGAGAGGAATCCAGGGAAAGCTGATCTACGTTGCTGCATGATATATTTTTCTACGTACGTCTCTGACGGTCTTTGACTAACGACTATTTTCTTTTCCAATCTAAAGAACGGGCTAATAAAAATAATTCATATTGTGTGATGCAGATTTCAAAATTAGGGGGTCGCAAGTCCTAAAATGCGACTAGAATTTTGGGTTTTTGCACCTATGTAAAATTTGCAGTCGTCGCTATTCCAGTCGTATATATTATAAATTATAATATGTATTCATGTCCAGATATTATTAGAATAAGGGTCATTCCATGTCAAATCATCCAGAATTTTGTGAAAATGTCACCCACCATCCCCGATTTTGATGAAATTCGGTACACTTATAGAATTTTTAATGCTGATTACAAAAATGACATTTTTTTAAAGATTGGTCAAGAAGTTCAGAAGTTACGCGCTTTTTAAAATCTCCGTGTACGCCACTTGCGGGAGGCCTCCCCTATGGCGCAGTGGTAGCGTCATTACCTTGTAATCAAGGGGTCTCGGGTTCGATACCCGGTGGAGGCACAAGTGGTTCGGATCCCACTTTAAACTGTAGGCCCAGTCCCGATTAGCCTTACTGTGCAAAAAGTGGACTTAAAACAACAACTCAAACCAAACCAAAGCCACTTGCGGCTCCACTTTGAATGACACGCATTAGGTTATAAATGATAGTATCTTCCTTCAGGTTTGCCGTAGAAACTTCAAGTTTCTTTTCTTTTGTTCAAAATAGTGTAAACTTTCATTTCAATAAGGTTTCAGATGATTGTATTAATAACCATGTATTTTTATGTATAGTTTCATGTATTTTTTTTAGAAGAAAAAATGACTAACTTCAAGAGCAAATTTCGTGCAATGCCCCCCTTTCAATTTCCCCCCAATTTTATATGTAGGTTGCTCAAAGTGTGTACTAATGCCTGATGGAAAAATTGGGATGGGCGGTTCAGAGACAGGGTGATAAAAAATCATTTGCATCAAATGACATTAAAAGTTAATCTTATTAAAAATGCTTATGTATTTATCACAAAGCCTGAAGTACAATATGTTTTAAGGTATAAAATTCAAAATTTCTGTTCACTATGTGTGAAGGTAAGCATAGGCGTAACCTGGCAGGGGCAAAGGGAAGCATTTGTCCCCTCCAATATTCATAAATTAAATTAAATTTACAAATAATAATTGCAGCGGAACCCCGATTTCAAGTTCCTTGATTTTACATTGTCCTGCATTCTATATTCAATCTTGGTGGTCCCAACATAGCAAATTGCTAAGATATTTTCCTCCGTTTTACATTTTCCCGCATTCTAAGATTTTTCAGCTTGGCAGCCTGAATAACATAAAATCGAGGTTCCACTGTATCTAAGTCAGTTTCAACTGTCTTCATTTTTTTAAGAAATATAATCATCATTATTAGCATTCCCAAGTTTAGCAAATTATCTTCGAGAATATTCTTTTTGTGCATTTTATCTCAATATGGAAGTTCTATTTTTGGCTACTCTTCACGGGGATACGTAATATGAAGTTAGAATTAATAATACACATTTGTGCTGATTGAAGTTTTTCCATGGAAATTTTGCCATATACCACAGAAACGCTTGTGACGGGCTAGCTGGAACAGTTAAAACAAGTGCGGCAATGATGTACCAATTAGAAATAGTATTCAAGGCATAAATTTATTATTAATCATGTAAGGTGAAATGACAAAACTCACAGTATGATGTGTCAGCGATTGCAAAGTACTAAACAACAGAACCAGGAAAGTTAAGTATGCACTATTTTGAACTTAGGCTACAGGTTCGGTAAGTTAGTTTTTACAAGTAACTGAGTTACAGTTACTCATTTAAAAACTAACTCAGTTACAGTTACTGGTACTTTGAAAGTAATTATGAGTTCCTTTACAACTACTGTGAAAGTAACTTACAGTTAATGATCATTGATTTGTGAAAAAATTACACAAAATCAATGATCATGAAGACTTGAGTGTTTTCTCGTATTTATGTTTCTAGTACATAATATGCCTTCATATATTTACATTACTATTGCAAATAAATGATGGAACACAGAGTCAGCTTTGCTTGAACGATTTTAATTAAGAAATCATTAGTATGCTAACCACGGTATATTGAATATGCTGTCATTGATTCCACTTGCACCTATTTCTTTCTCCTCCATTCCAAGATCAACAAGGTCCACTCCTTTGACAATGACTTTTTCCTAGCTAGAGAACCACATTCCAAACGAACGCAGCAGACCACCAAAATCACTGAACTTTTCACATATAATTAAAAATGAATTGAAGTAAAGCGTGGATGTTCGTTCTTAAGTCAGCATGCAACATAGCATAGCTTCCTTGCCAGGCCAGCAATTCCTAAATAAAAAGTAACTGTTACTTGCAACCAGTTACTTCGAAACACTAGTTGTTTAACACTCAATGCAAAAATAATAAGAGCTGATGAAATAAGTTTTGTGTAACTGTGTGGTTTGACTGTTGTGAAGAAGTTTCTTTCTGAATTCCAACTCTAAACAGTTATGTAGTAGCTTATGTGTGTGACTAAAACTTGTTTGTAAGATTGCTTCAAAAGTCAATGGAAAAAAAAGGAAATGCAGCAATTAAATTGTTGCATCCACTTGATCCATCAACTTCCTACTACTGGCCACAAAATATTCTGTGTCCAGTGGACATTAACAACACAAATGGAAGGACATACTGTATGTACTTAGTGATAAGTCAAATATTTTAGTGTGTTCTAAATGGTCAAAATATTATTCTAAAATGTGATGGGCACAATCCTACATGAAATTTTGGCAATGCGTAGAGTACAATAGTGTAAGTTATTATTAGTACTATCTTCATGGGCGTAACTTGGGAAGTATCTTTGAGTTAAAAGAATCACAAAGTTTTCTATCCCATAAAAATAGTGTCCAAGATTATTTGCTAAATACATTTGAAAAATCACAATTATCACTCTTTATTTGTTTGTTCCTTAAGTGCCAGAAGGTTCACAATATATATTTAACTGGCAAATTTTAATTAATCTATAAATTTTGGAGGGGTCAAATGCTTCCCTTTGCCCCTGCCAGGTTACGCCTATGCTTACCTTTACACATAGTGAACAGAAATTTTGAATTTTATACCTTAAAACATATTGTACTTCAGGCTTTGTGATAAATACATAAGCATTTTTAATAAGATTAACTTTTAATGTCATTTGATGCAAATGATTTTTTTATCACCCTGTCTCTGAACCGCCCATCCCAATTTTTCCATCAGGCATTAGTACACACTTTGAGCTACCTACATATAAAATTGGGGGGGCATTGCACGAAATTTGCTCTTGAAGTTAGTCATTTTTTCTTCTAAAAAAATACATGAAACTATACATAAAAATACATGGTTATTAATACAATCATCTGAAACCTTATTAAAATGAAAGTTTACACTATTTTGAACAAAAGAAAAGAAACTTGAAGTTTCTACGGCAAACCTGAAGGAAGATACTATCATTTATAACCTAATGCGTGTCATTCAAAGTGGATCCGCAAGTGGCGTACACGGAGATTTTAAAAAGCGCGTAACTTCTGAACTTCTTGACCAATCTTTAAAAAAATGTCATTTTTGTAATCAGCATTAAAAATTCTATAAGTGTACCGAATTTCATCAAAATCGGGGATGGTGGGTGACATGGTCTGGATGAATTGACGTGGAATGACCCATAATTAAATCAAGAAGACTTAGATGGGCAAGCCATGTGGTACGAATGGGAGAGGATAGAAGAGTTTACAGGATTCTTGTTGGAATAGCTGATGGTAAGAGACCTATAGGAAGGCCAAGACGAAGATGGAGGGATATGTTTGAGATGGACCTAAAGTACTTAGGTAAAGATGGAAAAGATTGGATTGATCTTACCCAGAATATTTATTTATTATTTATTAATGCCTTGTTTTAAATGGCGGAGTTAAGGCCGTACAAAGCCTTTTCTTCCACTCAACCATACATTTAAAATTATACATTATTATATTATACGCAAAGTACACTAAGTCATTTCACATAGGTCCACACACACACACACACATTATATTCATACACACAAGTCTTTAAGCCCTGAATATAACACACAAAATACAAAATATATAATACACAAAAAACTAAATATGGAATGAAAGAATGCAAAATTTAAAATTGTATTTAAGTAATTGCAAGGTATTTTAAAAATTCGTTCACTTGCACATGCTTTTTAGTCTGCTTGACAGGAGAAGATCTAACGACTACTCTGAAGAGAGTGGCGAACACGTCTGCTAAAGGAACCGACGGAGCTTACTGCTCTAGTGCTTTCTGGCAACTGATTCCATAGTCTTACAGCCGATACGGAGAAAGAGTTGGGGAAGAAGTTTGATCTGTGGACGGGGATAGAGAGAACTGAGGAGCTGCGTGATCTGGTGTCGCGATCGTGAAATTCGTGAAGAAATTGGAAGCGAGAGAGGAGATAGGAAGGTGACTTGAGGTTGAGAACTTTGTAAAGTAAAATCAGAGTGTGCAGCGTTCGATAGGGAAAGACGAGAGGCTTGTTTTGTTGCAGCCATAAACCTTGGGGTTTAAGAGGGCTAGAGAGAGAGAGAGTTAGTTAGTTGCAATAACCCTTGGCGCAACAGCCCTTGAGGGCCACGGTCTACCTACAGACTACCGACCTATCTCCCACTTGCCTCAACAGAGGTGAGCGGTCATCCCATCAGTATCGGGGTGACGTCTGGTCAGCCCGACGAACCTCCAGTTGTTGACCGCTTACACTATACGTATATATATATTACACACTCTGTTAACTCATTTCCATACGTTTCTCTAGAAATCGTTTTAAAGTATCAGTGGACGTGATTTTATAGTCGAACGATGTTGATCTCTTATGGCTTTCATGTTATTGATTCTGAAATTGGAAAATTTAAGGGAGATTCGAAATACTTATTTTTCTTCTTTCATATTTAGCTTTTTTTTTAGTTTCGTGACCTACTGTATAATAGAACTATTTTTTGTGTCAGAGAGTTTTAATGCAATTTAAATGTATATTTATTTAAAGTAACAGTTAAATTGGTATTAAGTAAATATAATTTTGTGTAAGTAGGACTATCTATAGCATCCAGGATTTCCATTCTTTTAGTATTACAAAAAAGTGATAATTTTAAAGAGTAAAACTAAGTTTGAATATACGAGATGAGGACTTTTTATTCCTCGGCTAGGAATGGTTTTAAAAATGTAATTAAGAAGAGGGAGAAATCCCTTCCGCCCTTCAATACCCTCTGTACATACCAATATACCAATACCAATGTACAACTCTCTCAAAAAGCTCAGTTCGACTAGAAATAATTCACAACATTTTTTGTCGCTCGACATAGAACTGGTCCTTATTGGCCGATCGTACAATTCAGGAGACTGAATAGAGCATGACCTAGTTTCCAATTTCCTCCTAGACAAGTAGACTCATTTTATTTCCATATTCACCTGCTACCAAGGAATTGACAGAGACTGCATCACATATGCAGTGTGTCGGCGCACGGCACTGATAAGTTTGTACAGTGTGTAGAGGACATCAAAATGAACAACTTCCTTAATAACAGTTTTCTATTTGAGACATCGTTTCGACGCTAGGGGCCGTCTAAAACTGCGATTTATGACCTATATATGTAACTATGGAGCACAAATTCAGAGTTGCCACTAATATCTATTTATTGTGTCGAAAACTTATTAAAAGCGGAGAGATCTAACAAGTCACTGTGTTTACATTTCTCCAACAAATCAACTTGTAATATCTTAACATACGTACATACAGGGTGGGAAATAACCTTTTGCTAGGGGTCTGAAGGAAAAAATAACAACAATTAAGAAATTATGGTAATACCAAATGTTTACTACGACAATTGTGGTTACAAAAACAAAATTAAAAGTTAGTTCACGACAAAGCCCCTTGCTTCAAGGCAAATGCTAAAATCAAGACCTTCTTCGGCGAAGTGGCATTGACTTCTTCAGCAGTTCTGAATGGGTGGGTGCATCACCAGACCTGAATGCAGCGGAGCACTTTTTGGCTATTCTGAAGGACGCAGTTGATTCCTTGATGATAGTGGAACGCGGATCGGACCGCTATTCCCGGCCAACACTCCTTGCACATCTGGAACAAGTCCTCCGTGACATGGAATGGAATACGGACTGTTTGCGAATCTTCTGAGCTCCTACCCTGATCGTCTTCGTGCTGTGAGAGAAGCAAACGGCGGACATACTAACTTTTAATTTTGTTTTTGTAACCACAATTGTCGTAGTAAACATTTGGTATTACCATAATTTCTTAATTGTTGTTACTTTTTACTGTGGACCCCTAGCAAAAGGTTATTTCCCACCCCGTATGTTTCTTAGGTGTTGGATCATTTCAATATAATAATAATAATAATAATAATAATAATAGAACTTAATTTCTCGCAGCTCTAGTGGCAGCATTTTATCTTTTGGTGGCACGGTTAGTCAGTAGGAGAGTAACAATTCTTGTACATTGTCCGATTAAAAAAATATGTCTCTGGCAACCGTGAATTTGCGTGCCATTTTTGCATACTTACAGGACACCACTATCATTTTTCGCTGTTCGTAGAAACAAGACCTCAACGATCTCAAAATGCTATGAAGTTGAGCTCATTTTTGTAGTCTTGTTTCAAGGCTGTTCAACCCGCCGTATTTGTGCAAGAGCGCTCTCTTACGCATATATGGACTGCAGAGCGACCATTGGTGCTGGAGCGTTGTAAAAGGAGCGGAAAGAAGGCAGTGTGAGAAACAGGAGGCTCCGACGGTCGTGTTCGTACTCGTAATTTTATTCGTAAGCAACAGTGCAGTGTACCATATTAATAATAGCAGAAGGAACAGGATGGCACAGAATATTTTACTCTAAACGAAACGCAACCTCTCCCCCATTCCTGCTCTGCTGCTTACTGGCCTCGCGACTAGGTGTGCAGGCGGCAAGTTCGCACCGCACGCTGGCCTTCAAAAACGAGTTGCTCAACACCGTACTTGAAGCGAGCATACTTCAAGAATGGTCTTGCATTTCAGTCTCGAAGTGTTGGACTGGAAGCGAAAATCTTTCGAATTACACTTCGACTGCAGCGCCTAATACGGCCAGTAGATAAAACTACGAACACATTGTTCTTCCCACGATATATACAATTGTTTTTCACCATAGATATCACATAACATTTTGAAAAAAAGTTCTTTTACTTACAATTCCACACAATAGACGAAATAATACCAGAAACTGGTCGACTTTCGACTTCCATGATTTCAAACAAGTGAATAGCAAGCACACGAGTGAAGCAGAGACGACGATCGCCAGTCCCCAGCGAAGTACAGAAGACTGCATTCTCAAGTTCTGCTTGCTGCGGACTCAAATGATCGTTTATTTGGCGCTTTCGAACTGCATTAAGTGACGTCACTTCCGGCAAGACCGTAGTTCAAGCTTGCTTTGCGGAATTTTTGGACACAGCCTTAATTCCTTGTTAGCGCCAAAGTTCTAAATTAGATTTTATCTTGTTTTTATAACAGCAGAATGTATAGTTTTGTCTAGAAAGTTACATTTCCTTGTTTGGTTTTGTAGCAGTGCTTCATTGCATATCTTAGTTTCAGGAAAAAAAACAACATTGAAACCTTCTTCATTTTCTGTAAAGAAAGGGAAATCTTACACCTGCTTCTCAGACAGGTGCTTTTCATTTGTTTTCTCTCCTTTGCCCCGCACGACGAAAAGTGATTCAATCTATCTCAAGTTTCTCGTCAACGGCCAGGATAAGGATAATGAGATGCTTTCGAGAAATAGGTTTGTCATAGAAAGGAACATTTGTATCTCTTAAGAACCCTTCGCCGTGAGCAATCGCTTTTATCTGCAGGAAGGGTTTTACGTTTTGCATTCGGTGTTAATGAATCAGAGGTGTTAGCAAGATTGTTTCCCCAGCGATGCAAAGGAAGATGTTCTTTTGTCATTACATGTTCTCTATCTGCTACGTAAACAATAACAAATTGCAATCTTCTCGGAAGATCGTGAGGGGTGGTCTCTTTCTAAAGGTACTCAAATGTGTACAACTTTTCTAGGGATGGTACAGACACAAGACAAGTTTACGTCTCGTCTAGAAATTGTAGACGAGTAAGAGAACAGTCCTTCCGAAACTTGTCGATATTCAAAGATTCGAAACGTTGATGAATTCGTCGTATGACAACCAGAGGAACGTAAATCCAAAAATTCAGTTTTCGGTTTTGTTTAATTTATCTCTGAGGAGCTCTTTGGAGTCAGATCTACATATCTCCAATTCTAATCATTAGCAGTAAGGTTGGGTCACGTATCTCCTGTTTACTGACTCATGTTAAGAGTCGGACATATTCCTAAGAATATACTCTTTCCTCTCTCTTGTAAATTTGAAAAATTGAAGTTATGTACCTCTGGTTCTCACTAGACGAAATATTAGTAATATTACGAAAGGAAAATTATCAGAAAGAAAGGCCTGTATTGCATATCTTTTTAAGTAAGAATATATTTCATATTCTATTGACGAAGGAGGCGTGAACAGCCTGCCTCGCGTTCACAATATCTACCAATTTAAACCTGAAGCTTTTCTGCGATCCTGCCCTATAGTCCAGAAGGTTTATTATGGTACAGTTCTAGCCAATAGGTGGTATCTCGTCTGCTGGAAGACAGCATTCACCACCCATTAAGAAGAGAGCTGGAGACAGAACTCGCCTTCGCTTCGCGAGGGGATTTGGAACACTTGGTTGTCACATTAACAGCGGAGAGACGGGGAAAGCTACCGACGCAGAAGGAGCACGTATGCAAGATGCTTGAATATCTCAGTGATTCTACTTGCATCCACTTTCGAAAAACTCAAATGTACGTACGTTTGACAACAGCAGCCTGCAGACGACAGTGGCGGGAACTGTACTAGGATAAACCTTCTCACCTACAGTATCTGCTGTTGGAAGAGCGTGCTCAGCGAAATGCAGTTACCTTTTGAGCATGCTGTGGAACATCGTGACGTGTCAATGGGAGGAGTCTGCTGTGCGACTCGCATCGGAGGTGCACCTTAGATACGCGGAGAGATGTTCGGAAAATAAGCTAACTCTAGTTTTGTAATAGGTATTAGTTTATTTGTCATTATGTTGATATTTGTATACTTGGATGTTCCAGGTGTGCAAACAAAATCTATGCCTTGTGACTTATTGTGGTAGAAGTAAAATGTACAGTCACGGACACTTCTGGGTTGTAACAACAGCATTGCCTTTAAATGGTTCCATTACAACCCAGAAGTGTCCGTGACTGTACAAGAAATTTAAGGTACTCTCCTCTCGACACTCTTCGTCAGGGAAAAAGAACAGAACACACGTGGCTACCTGTTCCGCAGGGGTTAGTACAACTTGCAGATTTTGCAATTGTAGAAACGTAATAGTTTAATTTAATTGGACATTCCAAGCACCAGTAGTAAACGGGAATTTGACAAGAGACATTATTGATCGATTGCTCGGAAACTTACTAGCATGCCTCGTAAAGCTCTGTGAACAATTTGGGTTTACTAAACAGCATAATGAACACGTCACGGAAGCTTGATTAGTGAACAAGGAAGTTGCGACACTGCACAATAGGACATAACAGTGGCAAGAGAAATAATTAAAAATTGAGCAATGAAATAATTACCCCAGTTTGAAAGTTGTTAATTGATATTCACCGAGCAGCTTGCTTGTGCACAGGGTTAGGTATCCATCCAATTTTGTCGGTCTCTGTTGCTCTTTCTGTTTTCGTCGTTTCTATTTCCTTCTCTCTATTTTCTGTCGCCTATCTTTATTCTCTTCCTTTTCTCTCTTTCTATCGTTCTTCTCTCTCTCCTTTTTCTTATTTCTGTATTTTCTATCATAATTTAGCATTCTTTCTTTTTCTTAACTAATTTTTTCTCCTTCTCCTCCTGTCCTTTAGCACTCCTATGTTTTCTTCTCTTATTTCTCTTTTTCTCCTTCTACCTTCCTCTTCTAAGTCGTTTTGTTTTGTCTTTCTTATTTTCTCCTTTTCTATCTCTCCTCTTCCTAATTTCCTTCTCTTACTGGGCTTTTATTCAGCCATTTTTTGCTGCGGACGGCACGAAGGCGATTGTGGTTGTGTTTTGTAGGTTCATTTTATGCGAGCATCATTTGACGTTCGTAATAAAAAACGGTAGTGGGGTAGTCAAATGATGATAATGTTGGTATCTCACCTCTTTTCTCATAGAATTGAAGATTAATCCGTGCGTGATTTATTTTATGTATCGGCGAGTTGCAGATAGGTATTAATAAGTTGGGCTGTTCCTCTCAACAACTTTGCTATATTTGTAGCAAAGGGTGGACCCACTCCGTATTAATTTCAATTAATGGAACTTGTGACATGCGATACGTCTACTGACAGTTACGAGTACGTGTCCAGATACTTCTGATCGGATAGTGTATATGTCACGGCAGACAAAAACGCATATATTTTCCAGGGTAATTTACTTGAAAATACTGACTAATCACATACCAGAATCTTTGTCATTGTACGGCCCTGTCACGAAGTGGTCTTTGGTCTGCAGGTATCGTTGCCAAACGTATGTTTAGTGCAAACATGTGTGATGCACGGCTGTGGCTGTAGCTCGGTAGACGCGCCGGTAGAGCATGGATTCTAAGCAAAAAGTCGGTGGAGTCGAAATAAATTTTTGATATGCTCGTCTACCTCACCAAGTCGCCAGCCAATGCCCACGAGCTCTGCATTAGAATGCATTAGAATGCATCACCATGCATTGGAGAAAAGCAAATCATCGACTTTATACATATATTATATACACACACGAAAATACTGTACAGACCCTATACAAGATATGCATGCACACATAAAGCAACCATCTACGTTGGCCAACGTACCCCAACACATTCCCCCCTGGGCCCAAAATAGTGTTGCGCGCTTTCACTCACGAAATCACTGTTGTGAGGGTGGTGGCCACAATCCTACCTTGGTCCGGCCGATGTATGTACGCCGTCCTCCGTCCAGCGCTGGTCCGTGTGCAGGGTCACAGGGTCACGGTGGGGTCCTCGGGTCGAGTCCCGACAGCATGGGGAAGGAAGCTCGGGCAACGACACTACGACTGCGGTCAGTGCGCGAGGTTACACTTCCGTACGGTGTCACAGTCCACGGGCACTCGAACACATACGTGACCGACAGTTCAAACGTACTTCTTTATATCACCAAGTGATATCACCCGGAACTACTTGAGTATAACTTAACGGTAGTACATTAAGTGTCTAGAAACTCCCTTCTCTATCTCACCGCGGTTCTAAGTCCACTGTCTCCTCTCTCTCAAAAATTGTCCTCCTCCGGTCCCCTTCGATTCCATGGTTGCCACATATTTTGGCGTCATCCCCTCCTTTGGAATGACCACCGTATCTAAATGGGGACCAATAGACACACTTGGACCCGTGGTACTGCTGAAGGCGGCCCTGGGGCTGTTGCTCGTCGGGGCCCCAAAGATGTCCTTACCGTACGGTGCTGCCGTCTAGGGACTCCTCCATGCAAACACGCACACACCGATGAACAAAATCTTCATCCCCACTATTCCATTTGCATGTCTTGGGCAGTTATATTAATTAACCCCCAAATGTACTGTTTCATTGAACATAAACGTTCACCCTTTATCAATAAAATAATACACACATCTTAATACAATATCAAAGTCCCCCCCTTTAATAACAAATACATGGTTCTCATTAACAAGTCGAACTACCCCTAAACACAATATTAACACTCTTATACACTGAACTTATGCCGATTGTGATTGAAGGAACGTTTTCAACACGGAATATAAGTATAATTTAGATAAGTAGATGGTGAATTTCTAAGGGGGTTTGCAATCGCTGCTGCGGGCAAGCGAAACGTGGTTGGCAACACTGGCATGGCACCTTTCGGCAAAAAAACAGACCCCTCCTTGGACGCAAGTGCGGAAAGCAATGAATCAAGGCTTCCCTATTCATTTCTGGACAGGAGAAGCGGCAAAACGATGCCCACCGGCGCTTAGGTTCAAGGAGAGATCAGGCGTCGGTCCTACGTTGCGACATGTCGTCAGTAACGAAGGACTTAGCCTCCTTTTTTAATACAAAAAACAGAATTTGGTTGAAGACCGGGAGAGGCTAGCGCATGATTGGGGTGGAATAACGGTGCATGCCGATATTTAGGAAGAATTCCCCCCGTACCCGTGAAATTGGGAGAAGTGGATTTCGCAATAGAAAGTATTCCTGTAGTCGAACAAGGGTGCCGAAGAACGCGTTCCTCAACCGGCAGAGAGAGCGAGCAACGAGGCAGGCCAATGTAAAATATATCTATACACACACACTAAAAAATTTGTATTTACATAAATCAGGAAAAAGCTGTACATTACACATGGCTACTGATAATGTTGTTGCCTGCGTCCCTCGAAAGGACAAGGAAATGGCATCACTTAGTTATTCAGGTCTTACAGAGCAAATTCTTTAAATTCCTTTTCCTTTTTCGAGCAGGTCTCATCTCCAGGAAGGTATCAACTCGAGGCAAGCCCCGGCACCTAACGACCTGTTGGGTGAAATGAGTCAAGGCAAGAGCTAATTTTGGTAAGAATGAGTCAAGGCAAGGACTTGAAATACCTTTCCCTGTTCCCTCAAAAAATAGGCTTGAGAGTTCAATGACCTAACCGATCTCTAGCTAGGCACTGGTAATGGTTAGGCTGGAGAGTTCATATGAACTCTATCAAATCTCCCTTTCAGGGCAAATTCGTTTCCATTCATCTTAAATACCTGCTCGGTGTGCGTCGGCTGTCTTAGATGTGAATGTGGCAACCAAGCGTTCAAATTTCGCTCCTAAATTGAAGCTCTGATTGGCTGAGAACAATCCACGTGCTGTCTTCAGCGCCCCTGTCAGTGGGTGAAAGCACTCACGTGATGTTTGGCAAGGTCTTCCAGCATACGACAGACCTCCCGGGTGTTGGGAGTGCTACGAGGATAAGCCTTCTCCTTGCCTCTAAATAGGGTTATAGGCAAGTGATGCGAAGGACAAATGATACACATAGGTGAATTGGGGAATTGAAAAATATAATATTACAAATTTCAATCCTCCGTGGCGGCGTGCTTAGATTAACGTGCTAGCAGTCTAGGCTCTGTGGTTGGTAAGATATGAGCGTCGAACTCTTTCATTAATCGCCTTTTATCCTCATCGTCGCAGTTCATCTGGGAAAGTAGAAAAGCGTTATATGATAAACAAGGAGATATAAACGTAATAAATTGTGCATCAGTGGTCTTGTGAATATAAATTTAACAACCATACAGGCAGAATGGTACGGTACTATCACAAATTATAATGCTGGTGGGTTGATAAAAGGTGCACTCCAGATTACTGCAGCAAAGTATGAAAATGTCCGTTAACCACAACTACCTTCAATTGGTCTAGGCGTCTATGGTTAAACCAAAACTCCTGTGTTTGAATCCAACATGAATGTTGCTTTTCAGTTATTTCTATATTATTTTAGCTTTTCAAAATTATTATTAGGTCTATTGGACGCCGCCGATGTAAAATATCTCACATAAAAAGTATTTCAAATTTTTTATACCTGTTACGGTATTATGGATCCAGCAGTATCCAGGTTATCAAGTCACAAATACAAAGTCATTTTCATCCTGAATGCAGTTTTTCCGTGGATTCCCTGAGTCACTTCAGGTTAATACTGTATTTAACTGTATTTAACAAAGACACGGACGTTTCCTTCCAGTTCCTGTCACCCTCTACCACCCTATATGTTGTCTCACTTCCCCACAACACGGTGTACATGTATAGGAAGTTACCTTGTGGAGGCACATTGGACAGTGGTTCGGATCCCACTTTAAACTGCAGGTTCAGTCCCGATTAGTCTATCTATGCATAAAGTATACTTAAAATATTCAAACAAACACGCAAAGGAGGCCACTTAAATTAATCAACCAATCAATAAGCACATTTTTGAAAAATTGCTCATCAAAATAGTCGTTGCATGCTGTATTGTCTAAATACATAAATTAGCCTGAATCGACCATAAATTACAGTTCATCTACAGATCTCGAAATGACATGTTCTCTTTGAAACACCCTGTACTTGACACTGAGTAGTGTAAATTGATTGTTTCTAAGTCATACTTTGTAGGTATCCTCTTTTATCCTCTTTTTTATCAATTGAATATCAGTTTTTGACATATTTTGACAATTTTTTGTCGATGTTTTAGCGTTTAGCGATGTTTTAGTAAAATTTCCCTTTTTTCCCACTCATACTTAGTAGGTAGATCGCGATCTTACGTGATATAACTTAACCTATCCTTTTTTCTTACTTATTGTTTCAAAATAATACTTTGTAGGTATCCTTTTTTTATCAATTGAATATCAGTTTTTGACATATTTTGACAATTTTTTGTCGATGTTTTAGCGTTTAGCGATGTTTTAGTACAATTTTCTTTTTTTCCCACCTCATACTTGTAGGTATATCACGCTCTTACGTGATATAACTTAACCAATCCTTTTTTTCTTACGATTTTTTTTCAGTGATATAACTTAACCTATTATTTTTTTTATTTGCGCACCGAACTAACTTACATTTGGACTCTGCGTTTGTTTTAATATTTCAGTATTTTAAAGTTTTTTTTCACATATTTTATATAACCTTGTTGATTTTTTTTAGTATGTGTAGTAAATTTTTTTTTACGAATTTTTTAAAACTGCTCCGTCACCCTCTCGTTCTTCACGTCGTACGCGAAGGACTTCTCTGCGACAAGGATGACGCTGCACATGGTATCCTCGGGCAATGGACTGTTGAACTCGCAAACGATCTTGATGTTGGTTCGATCGTTGACCACCACCTGCTTCCGCTTCGTCGTGTTGATGACGAACATCGGCCTGTGGATTTTGAATTCGCTGGGCGTGTAGTACATGTCGACGTTTCCCTCTGTTACCCTCTTGTAAGCGGTGTAAGCTTCGTAAAGTTTTAGGTAATCATCTTTGGTCATGTCGAGGTTGTAATTCTCGCGCGGGAACACTTCGTTCCTGCCATTCTTGAGATAAACATTTTTGATCTTGGAGTCGTCGAATTTGCTGGAATCTTTTTCCTGATTGTTATCGCGTCCGGTCTGAAAGAGTACAATGACGAAATCTGGCATGTCGAACTGTATGTTGTTGAACTGCGTCGTCACGTCAAATTCCAGATGACTTCCTGACGCTGCACGTACTGGTAACCGTGAAAGTGAATGGGCACCTGTGGACTTTTCAACATCTCCGCTTTGTACTTGAGGGCGTAGTTCGTTTTGTATTCCACGATCGGCATTCTCAACTCCATGCTCCGGATGACGCATTTGGCTGCTTCGGGTAAAGTGTTGGGCAGCGGCGTGATACCGTCCGGACCCAAAGTAGCGTATCGCATCAGTGCGTCGTTGTCGTTGGCCGCTCTTCGAAATGTGATTCTCAGTCCTCCCTTCCACATGATATCCTTGTAGTCCGAGAAGAATCCCGGCAGCAGACGCATGGGAAAGAGCACCGTGTGACTTCTCGTCGATATTTTGGTTCCCGCTTCGAAACCCCCCGCTTGATAGTATGCTGTGTCCGTTTTGGATAATTTCAATGTTCCCACTGCCGTCGCCGTGATGCCTGGATAATCGATTCTGTCGATGACGGTGTTGTGTTTCCTCACCTCCACCTGCGAGAACAGGTGAGGCACGAAGTTGTCCACGAGTTTCAAATTTGCTGCTGCGGGGAACGCGTCTCCGCTTTCTTTCTTCACCACGTCGAATTGAAGGTAAAGGTCCGCTCTGTGAGGATGAACGAACCCATCGCCTACGTCCACGTCGTATTCGATCTCCCGGTTCGCTTCGTTCAAATTTGCGAACGTGCGATGGTTGGGAGGAAAAGATTGCAATTCGTAACTTTCGATTTGTTCCATGATGTGTATGGTTATTTATTATACGTCGATCTCCAGGACGGCCGTCGTCGTGGCACCTGCGAAATCCACCACGTCTCCTTTCTCGTTCGTCACCACCAACTCTATGTTGTCTATGCGGTTGCGACATACTGGAAAATAGATCGGCGAAGAGGGTGTGTAGATGATCGGTTCCATGAATTCGGAACTGGGTTTGAACGTGGCTATGATTCCCGTCTGCTTGTGACTTCCCAACTAACCCCCTTCAGATTTCGTGATCATGCCTTCCGCTACGTTGCAGTGAACGTTCAAAGTTTCGATGGCTAGAAATTTAGGAATGTTTGCTCCCGTGTGCTTGATGCCAGCTTCGAGTTTGGTGTTGTTCTCGAAACCTAAAAGTTCTCCTATGGTACCCAGGTCTACGGTCTCCGTCGCGGACACGATTTCCACTCTGTGCGTGACCGAATTTTGAGAAAGGTACGTGCCTTTGGGTAATTGAGCTTGCAAAGTAGAAAGATTGTATTGACCTGGCGTGACGACGATATGTTCGCTTCCGACGCTAATTTTGTTGTTGTGCTCCGTGACGTTAGGTATGAGGTACATGCTGTAGAATGCACGCAGAGCTATGGATTTAGGATAGACGATGTCGTCGTGCAGCGTGAGTTTCAAGATCGAAGATTCACTCGTGAGATGGAACACGCCCATCGTGGTGCTTTAGGTTCCACAATGCTTTCTGGAAATCTTCCACCTGTGGCTTATTTATTTTAGAGAGAAACGCGAGCATGGAGAGACAGAGATGACCGCAGTTCACGTCTCCGAAATTTTGAATGCGTTCGTCGTTGTAGTATATAGGTTTGTTCGTTTTCAGATAATGAACTAAATTTGTAGGTGGAACACCTCCGAAAGAATCGAAAACGAATGCTTTATCATTTTTGTGGTAACATATCCAATGCGTGCCTGGATTTTCTTGACTGTCCATGTTGACTATTCCGCATTCTCTTTTTTTAACTGTTGAAGGTAACGAGTCGGACATGAAAACGCCTCTGAAGTGTTTGATTTGTAATGGTTTGATCAAAGATTCAATGTCTCGGTTGGTGAGTGCTGTTTCTTTTTTTTAAACTTCCTCATGACGCCCTTCCCCTTCTTCTCCATGGCCAGATTGTGACGTTTCTGTTCTTCCAATTCCGCCTTGTTCTTCTTCGAGTCGATGACGGTTTTCGCGATGGCGGCGCTCCCCCAGTCAAACTTCAACGGCCCCCAATGCTGCCAGGATGCTGAATATGAAACCTCCAATCTTTTGCTGTTTCCGTGAACGCTGCAACCGTCTCAATTGTGGAGTGCTGAGCAGCAATTTCATTCCGTGTCCTTTCGTCAAGCAAGAACGTTTCTTCTCACGTTGTTTCTTGGTGAGTAACCCATCGAGGGCACCTAGATTTTTTTTAGATTGGAGTATGGTATTTGGTACACTACGCCCTTGGGTTTCATTTTTTTTGATGCTATGTTATCTGGGAAAGAGAACAACTTTTTTTTCCGCTAGGTTTACCGGTGTGTTATTTATATCGTCTCACTGAACACAACTGAGAATAGGTGGCGGTGTGTTATTTATATATATGTATTCTGGGAAAGAAAAAAAGTTTTTGCTTCGCCTAATGCTATCATATGGTTTACAAGATCGTCAGTTTCAATGTTCGACGCGTACCAGTCTTCGGTAAATCTTCTTCTCCCCTGCCTCCACTCGTGCAGCTCGTCTAACCTATCGGCAATTTTTTTGTCTGCAGCTCGAAAGAGAGTCTCGGGATCGGAACATTTTTTCATTTCGCTTATTTCTCGGAGGTGATCCATTAAAATCATTTTGCACGGTGAACGAAATTCTGGCGTTACGTTACACAAGTCTATGAGTTTAGTTACATCCCCGTCGAACGTGAACGTAAATATTTTGTGCAACACTTCGGTAGGAAGTTGAGTTATACAAGTTGTCATTTTTTCATGGTATGTTATTTTATATATTCCGCGCAGCCGTTACACAAATTCTATTACGTGCTTCGTTTTCTTACCAAGAAGTTCCTTTGTCCCCTTGTACACGATTCGAGTTTTGTTCTCGATTAAAATAGATAGCTTCTCGTCGGATAACATGTTAGCGTATCAATCTGGTAAAAATAGACTGTATTGTCCGTTGAGCAACAGACGCACCTTGGGACCATACTGGGTAGAAACAATTGAACCGGAAGTTATCGTGTAAGGTTTGTCGACTTCCAATTCCTGAATTTTTACATATTC
The DNA here is from genome assembly GCF_977018435.1 of Lepisma saccharinum. Lineage (NCBI taxonomy): Eukaryota > Metazoa > Arthropoda > Insecta > Zygentoma > Lepismatidae > Lepisma > Lepisma saccharinum. The sequence goes on from NC_139231.1 coordinate 76,383,779, forward strand.
AACTGATGAATTTAGCATTTGTTTTAATGCTTGGGCGTCTAGTGATTGTTTACTCATTTTTTTTATAAGATGACAAACACAACTGGAGTTTTTTTTTCACGTAGTGTTATTTATATAGCGAAGAAAATTTTTTCACGGTTCGAGAATTTTTTTTATTTCTACACTCCCCATCCAAATTTTTGTTTCGTGTTCATGGCGATGGTGGTGCCCAATGCTGAAACTTTTTCTCCCAAAGAAGCGTCTCTGCTCATGACCCTCCCGAAAGCGGCATGTTCCAATTTCTTGTCTGCTTCGTGACGTGCATCCAGATCGGTGCGAGTGTTGTAAGCGATGTCGTGATCTTTGCATGCAGCGTCCAACGGATTCACACCCTTGTCTCCTCTCTCCAATCTTTTCTCGAGTTTCGTACCCGGTCCGCAGTACTGGTAGCCAGGTAAATGCATCTCGAAAGGTAACTTGTTGATGATGTCGTTCACGAGTCCCTTTCCTTCGGCCACGTTCCAGAATCTCGGAGGCAGCGTGTTGATAATTTTGATCAAGTAACCTATGCCTTTGTCGTCGTTCACGATGAAGTTGGAAAGTTTGGTGCTGATCATGTCCACGATGCCAACCTTCTCGTTGTGGAAATTGCGGTTGCCTGCATTCTCTTCACCTGCAATGACCAGCAAACGGTCCACGAGCTTTCTCACGTCGTCCACCCAAACGAATTCTTTGGGTAACGTGTTGTAGCGTTTGACGCCGCTTCCACTTTTCACCTCGTTCCATATCGGTTTGATGAGATTCCTGTACTTCTCACCGCTGCTCGATTTCACCCTATTCTGCGAGGCATCGTTGTTCTGGTACATGGCATCCGTCATGATTAGAATTTCCCTGTAACTCTGGTAATCTTCGTCAGTGTAATCTTTCGGATATTTTTTGGCAACGAGTTCCCACAGTCCCACCGTACCCGGATACCTGGTCCAACTATTTTTATCGCCTAAATTAACTTTAATGTCGTTGCCTTCGAAGGTGACTTTCGATTTCCCAATCTTCCACACGACGCCTTCGTTGGTTTCCATGCTCGGATACAATCCAAACACTTGTCGAATTTCCCCGTGCTCAGATAGTCTCGTGCCAACGGTCCCAACTCGATTTTATCCGAAGACGTGCTTATGGCTTGACGTCGTGCCGGTACTTCCTTCAGTTCGAACGGCGTCGAAGGAATGCTCGAAATGGGCGTGGGTACAGTGTAACTTTTAGCTGCAAGTGGTACGAGTTCGTTGATCAAATTTTTATTTTGTTCCGTGACACCTTTAATTTCTTTACCTAGATCGCTGATGGCATCGATCACAGGTTGATCTTGACGTTTCTTCTCTTCGTAGAATCCGCGATTCTCGGATTTCCAACCTTTGAAGCGTTTCGCGAGGTAATCGCGAAGCTTAAGATTTTCGTCTTCGATTTTTCGTTTCGTCATAACGTTATTTATACACGTCGTTTCTCACAACGTTGCAACGTTTAGAAAGTCGTTGATTTTGTTTCTGTATTTTCCGTCGTTGGGTTTCCTCGTCATGTCGATCGTCGCGAATCCGAAATCGTCACTGTTCCAGCAAGAAGAGCAGCGTTCCGAAAATTGATTGTAGTTCATGTCTCCGCCTACGTAGTCATCGTACGCGTGCTTGAGGTTGGTGTGATCTTGACGAAACAAACATATGAAATTAGCGTTGTCGCGTAGTAACTGTTTTGGAATTTTGGAAAACGTTTGAGCTAGGTAGAAGCAATCCATTCCTTTGTGACGACCTTGCGTGAAAAAGTTGCGAATTTCATTTTGATTTTCCAGGATGACATCGTCGAACACAACGACTGAATTTTCACGACAATCGTCGAGTGGTTTTATTTCCGAAGCGAACGTTGCAATGTCCAGACCATCGTACAGTTTCATCAGTTGCTGGTATTTGGATTGCTCCAAACTTTTCGAGAACACGTACAGGTGCCTGTTCTTCCAATCTAACCAATTCGATGCGAGGAGAAAATTGTCCACGAGCAGTGTCGTTTTCCCACACCCTGAAGGACCTACGATTAGACATCGGATACTGTCGGGAAGCAACTAGCCATTCTTTTTTTTCGTTTGACTTTCCGAATCCGGTAGATGCGCCACCACGTTCCACGTACTCACAAGATCACTTCGTTCGCATCGATCCAACTCTTTTCCGGAAGTCCCAGCCATTTGACAAACAGTTTGTCACCTTTCCTACGCAATACTTTCTCGATGAGGTACGTGTTGGGGTGTTTTGTTTTAGAGAGTTCCTCTTCGTAAAATCTTCCTTTCAAAATCTCGCCGCTACTATACTTTATTATATACGTGTGTCGGTTTCCGGGTAGAACTCGAACCACCGTAAAAAGTTCCGTGCTCCAATTTTTTGTGAATCCCTTCTCGAAGGTGCGTTTGAATTTGCTGATTCTCACCTGGTCTCCAATTTTGAATTTTGATTTCTTGGTAGTCGGAGTGTACTTTGGACAGTAAACTGTAGAAATTAAACGCTGCTCGTCAGATTTCGTAACGTCAGCTGGCTTCATGCTTATCGTTCTGTGTACCGTATCATTATAGGTGACGACGAGTTCCGGCAGGATGTCGACCCATTTGTAATTTCCCCGAAGCGTGAATCGTTTCCACATGTGTGTTTTCAAGGTTCGATTAAATCTTTCCACGATGCTGGCTTTGATGTGACTGAAAGTCGAATAATGTCGAATGTCATGTTTTTGAATAAACTTTTGAGTAGTATGATTGACTGTATTATAAACCCGAGAAATGAAGAGCCCCCCCAAGCAGATTTGGCTACACTTAAAACTAGCTCAACATGCCCATATGAGCTTTTTGCTCAAGTGTAGCACTCTGTCTAATCCAAGATTTTTGTAAAAATGCCCTCGGGAATTTTCTGTGAAATGAAGAGCCCCCTCAGATTGATTTGTCTGCACTTACAAAAGTTGCATCAGCCAGATTTTTGTCCATAAGCTTGTTAAAAATATGCTCTTCTTGATATTGTTTTGGATACACCTGAAATTAAGCCAAAAACCCACACACACTCATACATATTTACTTCTGGTTTAAGTTTAATTGGATACCAGGTTCAATTTGTTTATCTAATATTAAAACAATGCAATATGCAGAGACCCTCTAGAATTGCTCTGTGACCCTCTCATTTCTTACATCATATGTTTGCATGTTTCAAGTGATTCTCCTCTGTGTTAGTGTTTGTTTAGATCAAAGTGATTAATGTGCACAATTCCCGACACAGTAGCATTGAACTTTTGCTTTGCGTGTTTCAAGTGATTCTCCTCTGCGTCAGTGCTTGCAGAAATTTCCGAGTATTGAAGCTTTGCGTGCAAACAAAATTGCATCAGCCAGTATTGTGAGAGTGGCTGAGGAGAACAGATGTGTTGTTACAGTGCTTCTCATACTTACAGGCCTGTTTGGTTTAATATATAATTATTCATATTTCAGATATAATGAACAATATTTGTTACATCCAGCTTGTTTGTTGTAATCCACTTATATTTAGGGTCAGGCTTATATTTGTCCCAGCCTGTTATACAAAAATCAATACATAACACAGTGTAAGGTTATTGCTTTTCTAGGACATGCATGTCTGTGCAGGCATTTGTGGAAGGTCAGTTTAGATCAATATTTATTCTCTTTTTCCACTTGTAGGCCATTGGTTTTACAACCTGTCATAATAAGCATGGAGTTTTGATTTAGAACCCAAAAAATTTTATATAATAAACCGAGGATAAAAATTAATAATAATATTAATATTAATAATATTAATATTAAGTATATACACTAAATATACAAGGCACACTGCTGAACCCAACTTATATTTTTTATTCAGTATAAAGTTTTGAATTAAAGCCCAGGAAATCTAATATAATAAACAACAAGAAGAATGCCAAAACAAAAATATTGTGACCAATGCAATAAAAATATATTTAGCTCTAGTTGGGCCAGACACCAAAGGAATTGTAACCCAGACAAATGCAGAACTCCCATTAAAATATGTCCTAAATGCAATAGAAAATATAGCATGGAATATTTCACATATAAACATAAAGGTACTTGCTCTGCACAGTCATCAACATTGCCTCCACAACCATCTACATCTGGTCTGAAAAGAAAGCATGAAGCACCTGTTAATGCTGGACCGGCAAAACAGCCACGCTATGAACCCATCCGTAGCAGTTTTAATAGGCAATTAAGGGATCACCGGTTTGTATCAGAGCCAAGATGTGGTATTAAGAATTTTTTGAACAGTGTAAATCCTGATGTGCAGGCAATTCTAAATGCACAAAATGGCTCTTATAAGCTGTCCCTCAAATTGTTTACACAATATAAGAAACCAAATGGCACAAAATATACACAGCCCCACATAACAGAAACTGTACCTGTATATTCAAATGCAAATTCAGACAAAATAATAAGCAGTTTGATAGATCAATTGAATATTAAACACTCTGAATTTGCAGCAAAAGAGTCTGGATGGAGCCTATGCGGATCTCCACACAAGTTATATGTTAATATTTCTGAATTCAGCCCATTACAAGGATCTACATATCTGCCATTACCGGCCAATATTAAAAACAAAAGAGCCGTGGTTAATATAGAAAATAATGATGAGAAATGCTTTTTGTGGTGTATTTTAGCAGCTTTGTTTCCAGTTTTAAGGCATCCTGAGAGAATAAGTTATTATAAACAACATGAACATGATTTTGATGAAGCAATGAAGGGCTTAGAATATCCAATGTCTGTTCAGAACATTGATAAATTTGAAAAAAGGGCCAGGGATATGAATGGTAGGCAATTATCTATTAATATAATTATTTGTTCCACTGACCGTGATAATTGATTGATAGCACCTCTCAGAATCAGTACAATTGATGATGATTCTGCTGTTCCGATTGATCTGCTCTTAATTGAAGGGGATGGCACATATCATTACACTCTGATACATAATCTTGAAGCTTTAGTGAGAACACAACTAGACAAATCCAATACAATATTCAAGTTGTGCAGAAGATGTTTAACTGTATTTGATGGCAGGAAAATGGTGAATGGGGTTCGGGAAGAGAATGCAGAAATTGCCAAAAACAAGTTAATTGAGCATCTAAAATACTGTGGCAACTATAAACCTGTTCATATGGTGATGCCAATGCCAAGTGAAAATGCAAAATTCAAAAAGTTTGAAGCCTTGTTGGAACACCCAGCATATATAGTCTGTGATTTTGAATCAAATCTCAAACCTCTTGCATTCTGTAGCCCAGACCCTGAGGAATCTTCAATTACACCATACCAATTACATGAACCTTCCAGTTTTTGTTATATAGTTATACGGGATGGTGTAGCTAGTGAGTCACACTTATACATGGGAGCAGATGCCATCAAAGAATTTGCACATAGAATAGAAAATGAGTGCCATAACATAGCATCTAATATCTTATTAAAATCAAAACCCATGTTGCCTTTAACAGAGGATCAGATTGAAGATTTCAACAATTCAGAAAAATGCCCGGTATGTGATTCTGAATTTTCAGATACAAATATCAAGGTGAAACACCATTCTCATACAGATGGTAAATTCTTAATGGCACTGTGTAATAGCTGTAATATTAAGATCCAGAGACCAAAATTTGTCTCTATATTTTGCCATGGAGCATCCAATTATGATTTTCATTATTTGATCAGGTACGAGGGGTTTGACAAGCAGAATTTAAATATTCTAGCTGAAAATGATGAGAAATATATTGCTATTAGCAAAATAATTAAAGTTAATGGTGTTCCTATTCACTTAAGATTTCTTGATTCCTACAGAATTCTGTCTGCTAGCCTGGCTACACTGTCCACTCAATTATCTGATGATCAATTCAAAATCACATGTGCCATGTTTCCAAATCAGGACCTGAAATTAATTAGGCGGAAGGGTGTATATCCATATGATTATGCTACAGGTTTTTCTAAATTTGATGAGTGTGCTCTGCCACCACAACAAGAGTTTTACAGCAAAATCAGAGGATCTGGAATCACTAATGATGATTATCACCATGCCCAGTTGATGTGGAACAATTTAAAATGCCAGACACTTGGTGATTATCACATGGCTTATTTAAAACTTGATGTCACTCTCTTGGCTGATATACTGCAGGCATTCAGAAAATCTTCCATGAAAAATTATAAACTGGATCCAATGTATTTTTACAGTGCCCCAGGCTTAGCATGGTCTGCAATGTTTTTAAACACTAAAATGCAATTGGATCTGATCCAAGATCAAGATATGTACCTGTTTATGGAACAATGTATAAGAGGACGCATGGTGCAATGTTCTCAGAGATATGCCAGAGCAAATAACAAATATATTCCTGATTATGATCCAGCACTGCCATCAAATTATATACTGTATGTAGATGCAAACAGCCTGTATGGTTATGCTATGATGGATAAACTGCCATATGCAGGGCTTGAGTGGGTTGAAGATTTTAATATTGAAGATCTTAAGAATTTTGATGACAGTGACTATGGCCTATTCTTAGAGGTTGATCTGACAATTCCAGATGATTTACACAACACATTTTCTGATCTGCCCCCAATTCCTGAGGTTAAGTGCTCACCTGGCTCTAAACAGAAGAAATTGATGATGACTCTGGAGCCAAAACAGGGTTATGTCATATATTACAAAAACCTCCAGTTCCTGATGCATCATGGTGTTCAAGTGACCAAAGTTGGAAAAGTTTTGAGGTTCAGGCACTTAAAATGGTTGGAGTCTTATATTAATACAAATACAGTGCTTCGAACATCTGCAAACAGCCAATTTGATAAGGCATTGTTTAAATTGATGGTCAATTCTGTGTATGGCAAAACTATTGAAAATGTCAGAAAACATACCGATGTTAAAATAATTACTGACCCCAGCCTGAGCAAAAAATTGGTTGCAAAGCCTAATTTCAATTATAGAAGAATTTATGATGAAAATATGGCACTTTTCAACATGAAAAAAACAAAGATTAAGTTTGATAAACCTATTTATGTAGGGGCTGTAATATTGGAATTGGCCAAATTACATATGTTAAAATTGTATTATGATGTGTTGAAGCCTTTTTATAAGGATCGTGTAAAATTGATGTACATGGACACGGATAGTTTTGTTCTTGATATTCAAACAGAAGATGTTTATAAAGATATGTCCCAGCCTGCATTGCTTGAATATTTTGATACCAGTGAACATACAAAGGTTCAACCCCACAACAAAAAGGTGCCTGGCAAGTTAAAAGATGAGACACTTGGTGATGTTATTGTGGCATTTGCTGGGTTAAGGGCCAAGATGTACAGTTTTAAAACATGTAGTGGTGTTGTTGCCAAAAAAGCCAAGGGCATTGGCAGAGTGACTGTTGACAAAGAGCTTGAATTTGAGGATTACAAAAATTGCCTCAAATCATGTAGCACAATCAGAACATCAGAATCCAGAATTCTGAGTGTGCATCACTTGCTGACTAGCAATATTGTAAGAAAAGTGGCTCTGGACCCACATGATGATAAGAGATGCATTTTATCATGTGGCATACATACTTTACCATGGGGTCATTGTGATTTGAAAAATGGCAATCAATGCCCAATTACAAAGCATGATTTGAAATAAATAAACATGCCTATGAACTTATTTGGGTTCAAAAAACAGGCTATTATGGACCTGCCAACACCACAAGCCTCTTCTGATATAATATCTAAACTAAGTGCTTTGTTAATTATTCATCTGAACAGCATACTTACAGATGTTGATGATGAAACAGGTAAAACATTGTACATATTTAACAATAACTTAAATTATTACCAATTACCTGTAGGTGGGCAATTGCAATTTATTACAACCCCTGAGGGTGATGTTAAAATTTCAGTAGGGAGAAATATTTACAGAATTAAGCACTCAAACATGGTTTCTGGCACTGTTTATACTGTTTCTGCTGGTGACTGCTTATATATTGAGGTCCCGGGATCTTATGACAAGCTTATACCCTTTTTTATAGAATTAAGAATTAGATATTCAATAATAAATAACCACTAAAAACAAAATGCCTAATGATATATTTGGCCATACAAGACATGAAGATCACAGTGATGAGATTCTGATGCTTGATGTCAGAGTCAAGAAATTAAGAAGTGATTTACAAGCTTTACAAACCACACTCAATGCCAGTCTTCAATTAGAAATTACAAATTTACAATCACAATGCATGGACCCTCTTCTTAAAATTGATTCTGAACTCAAATTGTTGCTTCAGAAATATACTGATTTGGCCACATTGGATAATTTTCAAAGTTTAGAAGAGGCTGTAGCAGCTCTTCAAGCCAAATTTAAGAACCAGGCCACCAATTCTGAGCAATTGAAACAACAATTGGAAGAGCAGATAAATAATATCCAGACACAGCTCCAAACAATTGTCAAAAGCATAAAATCACAAGAAGATTTTGATCTAGTGATTTCCACTCTAAAGGAACAGATTCAGTCACTCCAGATACCTAATCTGGACCCTCTGAACAATGCCATAGCCGAGGTTAAAGAAAAAATTGAGACACTTGAAAATTTTATGAACAACTTGCCATCTTCTGATGCTTTGAGTGCAATAACTCGGAGTGTTGCCAATATTAAGCTGCAACTTGAAACATATGAAGATTTTGGAAAAATTCAAAGTACCATAACTCATCTTGAGGGTACAATAGCAGCAGTGCAAAGTGATTTGACAAATGTACAAGAATCCCGCCTGCCCGGTATTGTAGATACCCTTGTTAGTGTCCAGCAACGAATCACAAAGCTTGAAAACCTCAACACTGAATCTGAACTATCTCATTTTCATCACTTGATCGATGATATCCAAACAAAACTTGAAATTTTACAACATTCAACACCCTCTCAGGCAGATATAGCCCTGCTCCAAAATTCTATGCAAAATGTGGCTGATGCTTCTGAATTAAACAATGTGAAATTGGCACTTGAATCTTTGCAAAATACAGTATCAAATCTGCCTACATCACAGGAACTTAAAAATATTAAGAGAGCTGTGAATGGCATATTGAAATCAGAAGATATCAAGAATATCCAGGCAGAGATCAAACAACTCACTCAGACAGTTGCCACTCTACCAACCAATCAACATATTAATGAATTGCATGCCCTGTTTGAGGATATCAGAATACAGGTCCATGATCTTACTGCTCAAAATTCAAAATTGGCAGTTGTTGAAAATTTGCAACAAATTGTAGCCAATATCAAGCAACAGCTAGGGACCATGGAATCCAATCAAGCAAATGCTCTGTCTGTTTTTGCTACCCAGCTACAAGAAATTGTGCAACAATACAAGAAACTTGTTGTGGACATAAAAATCAAGCCAGGCCATGATGATGTTGTTAGGACCATCAATGAGCACCTTGAATCTGTAACAAGCAGATTGCTCACAGCAGAAAAAGAAATAACAGGCATAATTGAAAATCCTAAACATACAGTAATTCTTGAATTGTACAGCATCCCCAACAAAGAATATGATTCACCATTTACACCAGGAGGCAAAATATATATGCTGTCCCCTGCACAATTTTATTACCAATTTTTTGTTGGGGGCACATTGAGACCAATCAAGATCAATTATTGGCTTCAACCACAGGCACACCACTACCCTACTTTATCAATAACAAATGCTGATAACAAAGTGAAAATCACCCGTGTAGAATTAGAGGATTTTACAGATCCCAATACATTAGAAACAGCATATGTTGAAGATGATGGCTCTCTGGAATTTAAAATACAAATAGGGGACAAATTATATTTAGAATATCCTGTAGTATCAGCTGCTGAACACCCCATAGTTGCAATATTCTTGTTTTCATATTATGTCTAGACAAATTATTGTTGATGAATTACACAGACAAGCCAGACATAATTTTAAGAGACTGCCAGTAGTCACAAAGGGCATAGATGATTTATGGCAAAGCGACTTGATTGAAATGGCAATTGGACAGTTGAAAAACTTAGACAAAATCAACAAGGGCTACAAGTATTTACTCACTGTAATAGACACATTTTCAAAATTTGCCTGGGCTGTGCCACTCAAATCCAAGACTGGAAAATGTGTTACAGAAGCCATCAGTACAATCATCAATCAGAGTGGAAGATCCCCGCGCTATTTGCAAACAGATAATGGCAAAGAATTTTATAATTCAGTGTTCCAACAATTTATTAAAAGCCAGTCAATACAACATTACTCGAGTTACAGTGATCTCAAAGCCTCAATTGTAGAGAGATTCAACAGAACTTTAAAAAATCTTATGTATAAACAATTTACCCTCCAAGGTAATTATAAATGGATTAATATTCTTCCAGAACTTCTACAAAAATATAACAACTCGGTCCATTCCACAATCAACATGAAACCCTCTGAAGTAACTTCATCTGATGAGCAAAAATTGATCAGCACTGTTTATTATCCTAAATATCAGCCAACAACAAGAAAGGCCAAATACAGGGTGGGTGATCAAGTAAGAATCAGCAAATATAAGCACTTATTCAAAAGAGGCTTTACAAGAAACTGGAGCACGGAATTATTTACAGTGGTTCAAGTTAAACCTGGGACCCTTAACACATATATAATAAAGGATCACCGAGGAGAAATTCTCAAAGGCCGGTTTTATGAAGAAGAGCTCAGCAAAACTAAACAGCCTGACACATATCTCATAGAAAAAATCATCCGCAGAAAAGGCAACAAGTTACTTGTCAAATGGCTAGGACTCCCAGAACACAGCTGGATCGATGCAAACAAAATAATAATATGAACACCTGGGATGTTATAAAGAGGCTGCCAGAACCTGAACAGCAGAATATGAGAAATGGAAAATTGCTGCCTGATAATATTAGGTGTCTTATTGTTGGGCCATCTGCTTGTGGTAAAACTACACTAATGGTTGATAATTTTTTATTGGCACCCAACTGGTTAGACTGGAAAAACAGGCACTTGTATGTCTTCTCTAAGAGCTTGGAACAATTAAAATATCAGCAGTTGATGAAGCTATATGATGGATTGGATATTGCCACTTTTGAACCAGATGTTAAGCCACTTCATGAATGTCTCGATAATTCTGTTGTTGTGTTTGATGACATTATACTGGATAATCAAAGCAAGGTTAGAAATTTTTTTACACAGGGCCGGCACAAAAATATTGATTGCTTCTACCTGGCACAGACTTTTTCTAAAATTCCGAAGCAGCTGATCCGAGACAACAGCAATTTTATATGTGTGTTTCATCAAGACCATACCAACCTCAAACACATACATGATGAATATGTAGGTGGGGACTTGAGCTAAAATGATTTTTCTAAGTTTTGCAGCAGGTGCTGGAACCAGGACAGTTATGGGTTTGTCACAATTGATATGACAAGAACACCCAATAGTGGCAAATACAGAAATAAAATCAACAATTTTCTAGACATTAAAAACATAAATAAATAACCATGAAAAGGCCAATAATTGATGATCTTAAATTAAGAGATTATCTTGTAAAAAGATTTAAAGGATGGAAATCAGAGAACCGAGGAATTTATGAAAAACACAAACAAACAGAACAGCCTATCATTGATGCTATTTGTGAATTAGGTAAAAATATCAAAACTGTTACAGAGCAAAATCAAAATTTGATCACAGAGCTTGTACCTGTAGCTGCAAGAAACATATTAGATTATCCATTCACACCACTTTCTAGTATTCATACACCTAGTCCTATTGCTCCTCGAAGAATTGAAGCTACTCAGGATCCTATTGAATTGGGTCTTCTTGCTCAAAAATATTTAACCACACCTAAAGACAACAAAGATGAGGTCTTTGGCTTATATGCTGATACAGAGCGTGATGGTAGCATCATACATAGAATTGGCAATTTCAGAGTAACATTTATGGGAGATGATCTGATTGTATATTCAGAATCTCGTCTTGGAGAAAAAGGTGCTTTTGTTAAGTATCCTGGAACACCTGGATTGTGGGAATTGATGACTAGAAAAAGGCCTGGCAGCTATACAGAGCAAGATTATGAGTATTACAAAGAAATATTAATAAAATCAGATGCTCTATACCAGAACAATGATCCCACACAAAAAAGAGTCAAGTCTAGCAGTGGAGCAAAATACAACAATTTAATCAAGCCCATATGGTCACAGATCAAGACTGGCAGTGGGATCAAACAATACAACACCCTGCCTAAAGAATTTGTGTGGGTTGATGATGTCAGGAAACTTGTAGATAGGTTATTGGTGATAGCTGGGGAGGAAAATGCTGGCAACCACAATTTTTACAATGAAAAGGTTGGAATTATGGACATGATAAGCACCAAATTGTCTAATTTTATAGTAAATGACACTAAGGGGATTGGATATCTTATAAAAATTATTAATACTCTACCACCTAAATTTTGGAATATTTCTGAGGGTCGGGGGCTTGTTAATGATATTATAAACAAGCTGCCATTTGAACTACACATTCCAGGCTATAAGTATTGTGGTCCAGGCACAAAATTGGACCATAGATTAAACAGAGGTGATCCTGGTGTTAATCCCCTAGATGCTGCTTGTAGAGACCATGACATAGCATACAACACACATTCTGATATTGACAAGAGACATGTTGCAGACAAGAAATTAGAAGAGGCTGCATTTGGTTGATTTGTAAGCAAAGATGCTTCTTTGAGTGAAAAAATAGCAGCATTGGGGACCACCATAGCTATGAGCACCAAACAAAAATTGGGGTGGGGTTTGTGAATATGTATATAATAAACCTACAATGAAGGCCAAGGGTGTTATGTATCAAATACCTTATGCAGGTCTCAAATCTCTTGGGGCTATTGATAGTCTTTTAACCAAAAAGCAGCGCAAGAAAAAAAGCTCTTGTCTTGCAAAGGGCCATGGCATGAAATTATTACTTAGTACCCCCCAATTAAAAAAATTACAGCAATCCAGGAAAAAATCACATGTGGGGGGATTCATATTTACTATCCCCGCCATCTTAGCTGCTCTCGGGGCTGTGGGGAGCTTGGCTGGGGGATCAGCTGCCATAGCAAAAACAGTAATAGATGCCAAAAAAAATAAGGCAGAATTAGATGAGCAGAGGCGCCATAACCTGGCCATGGAGAAACAAGGCAAAGGTGTTAAGAGAGCCATGAATAAGTTTAAAAAAACAAAAGCCGCTTACAAACCAAGATATTGAAGCGTTAATCAAGCCACTGGGCATCAAACATTTTAGAGGTGTGTACATGTCTGATTCTTTACCAGAACAACCACTCAACAAAGAGTGTGGCATTGTTAATTTGGATAAGTACAAAAATCAAGGCACTCACTGGATTTGTTATCTTAAATATTTAAAAAATGAGGCATTTGTGTTTGTTTCATTTGGAGGTGTTCCACCTGAAAATTTAGTAAAATATCTAAATTCAGCTAATCTTTATTACAATAATGCCCGTGTTCAAAACTTCAAAGATGTTAATTGCGGACATTTGTGTTTATCTGTTCTTAGATATATGTCTCAAATAAATAAACCATCAATTGAAAATTTTCAAAAAGCCTTGTGGTATTTAAAACATCATGGGGGTATTCCATCTCACCAGCCAAAATTCAATATTGAAACTCAGATTACATGATGATATAGTGTATCCCAAAACAATAGCTCTCAGAGCATTTTATGGCATGTACTTGATCCCTAATATTACACACCACAACAACACAATTGCAGTAGGGGATCAAAAAATTGTCATCACTCCAGGGCAGTATAATCTATCCACTCTAAATGCTCAATTACCCAGAGGTGTAGTATTAAGTCAAAAAAGTCACTCACAGAGTAGAGATTGTATCTGCTACAGAATCAGTAGATCTGGGTACTATAGGAGAGCTGTTAGGCTTTGAGAACAACACAAAACTTGAAGCGGCCATCAAACACACTGCTATTAATATACCTAAATTCTTAGCCATAGAGACTCTGAATATTCACTGCAATGTGGCCGAGGGTATGATCACCAAATCAAATGGCATAGGCACTCACAAACAAACCGGCATCATTGCAACATTCAAACCTAATTCTGAATTTATGGAACCCATCATCTACAATCCATCCCCAACATTATATTTTCCTGTGTGTCATAATAGAATAGATAATATTGAATTGATGGTCACTAATGAAAAAGAAGAATTAGTTGATTTTGCTGGAGCCACATCAACTGCAATCATAGAGATTAATATTTAAATAAAAATACATACAAAAAAATGGAAAATATTGAGAGTTATGAGCTACAATCATTCCCCCCAAACAGGAGGACATTTGCAAATTTAAATCAACCCAACACAGAGATTGAGGTTGATCTTGATGTAGGGGATGGCTTTATACACCCCCACAGAGCAGATTTATACATCAAATTTGATGTTGTAAAGCTCGATGGAACAGATTATCCGGCAAATTCAAATATAAGATTGGTAGATAATTTTGTGCCGCATCTATTCTCTGAAATTGAGATCAGAAAGCATGGTGTTGTTATAAACAGAGTAGATTATCCCGGCATTACCTCCACAGCTTTGGCCACACTAAAATTATCCAAAACCGAGGCTTCTTACTACAAAATAGGTGGATTTGAGGCTGGTGATAAAATTATATCTGAAAGCCACACTGTGCTGTTCCCCATGCGCCTGTTGCCAGGATTCTTCTCAGATTACAAAGACATTATGTGGATTGGTGGTTTAAGAATTACATTTAGAAGAGCTGCCAATGACAATAATGCTTTGATGAGGTACAGCACATTAAACTCTACAGGGGAAGCTCTGCCTAATACCCTACCTGATGAGGGCAAATGCATTATTCAGACTATGGAGCTAAGAATCCCAGTTGTTGAATATGAAGCCAGTTATGCTCTTAAATACAAAGCAGATATAATAAAAAATCCACAGATTCCTTTACATTTTTATACATATCAATGTGTACAGAAGCCCGCAGCTGGTACCTATTATGAGTTTGATGCTACAAATTCATTTTCCAGTATATAATATGACATGCCAGATTTTGTGGTGGTATTGTTTCAGACTGGAAGACACAACAATCAGGAAAAAAATTCAAGTAAATTTGATAGCTGCAACATCAAGAACATATATCTTAAAAATGGCAGAAATGAGGTATTTCCTAGAGAAAATTATAATTTAGACATGTCCAAGGATGATTTTCTTAAATTATATGAGGCATTTTCGGCATACAAACGGGTCACTACAGGCAATACTGACATGTATTACACACCAGATGAATTCAAAGCACAGAGACCCATGTTTGTAATTAACACTTCAAAAAGAAAACAAGTTGTGGTTAATGACAGGACAAACATTAAAATTATCTGTGAATTCCATGAGGCATTACCTGATGACACCATATGTAGTGTTATTCTCATAGGTGAAAAATCATATGTTTATGATGTAAGAAATGAGAGAGTCACGGAGCAATTCTAGAGGTCCGATTCAAACATAGAAGCCCTTTGATTATAAAACAATAATACCAACACTTTGCTGTCAGGAAAACTTTTATATATATATTACTTACCCAAATTTTATAGCACCTCTGCTCGTGGCAGGAAAGCTTTTATATATATTACCTAGCCAAATAACACAGCACATCTGCCCGTGGCAGGAAAGCTTAAATACAGAAATATGCAATGTTTTGTAAGTTACAGACTTGGGCTTATATTATTGCGACAAGACCAAACCTAAATGCAATTCAGTTTGCATGACAATATCCAAGAAGCCAATATTATTATTACTAGGAATTTCCTCAATATGATGGATGGCAAGTAATTTTCCCTGAAAGGGGCACAGTGGAGATAATAATTTCTCTTTGAGTCCCATGACAAATGACATGTAATTTCCCTCTGAAAAAGCACAGTGCAGGTTATGCCAACAGATATAATCTCCCAGGCATACAGAAAGAAGCCAATATTCTTTTTACTAATTTCTCTTTGAGTGATGGATAATATGTTATTTCTCTCTGAAAAGACACAGTGTAGATTATATCTGCTGGCATACAAGAAATATAATTTCCCGGGCAAGCATGATTTATTGCTGGCCGAAACATGGGACTGATCAAAGATTAGAAAAAACATGGAAGCAATTAATTATGTTTGCTCGCTCCTCTCCCTTTGTATTGATCGGGCAGTTTTGCCTGCATAAAAATATAACAGCAGTTAATGGCTGAGCTGGTGCTTTTATACCCAAACAACAGCAGTAACAAAACTCTGGTGATTCCCAATATAAAATAATTTTGCTCTGTTGTATAACACTTTTTACCAGGTTTAAGATCTGGGAGCTATCAGTTGTATATCAACTAGCAATAATTATTCTCAAAATCTCACATGTGGAGATATTATTTTGCCACATGTATTTCAATCTTACACATTTTATCAGGACTCAAACCCGGGCCTCTTGTTTACAAGACAACAATATTAACATTTTGCCATCAGGGGAGGCTTCACATTTTATCAGGGCTCAAACCCAGAAGCCTCTTGTTTACAAGGCAACAATATTAACATTTTGCCATCAGGGGAGGCTTCACATTTTACCAGGATTCAAACCCGAGCCTCCCGATTACAAGGCAATAAAAACCATGGGGATATGCAGCACACTCTACTGGGTCTCAGAACCCAATAGATATGAGCTTTATATCAATTCAAGATTCCTGGGATTTTGACAGAAAAACACACTATAAACAATAAAATGATATGGGAACTTGGCATAGTTTTAAGTGCAGACAAATCAATCTGAGGGGGCTCTTCATTTCACAGAAAATTCCCGAGGGCATTTTTACAAAAATCTTGGATTAGACAGAGTGCTACACTTGAGCAAAAAGCTCATATGGGCATGTTGAGCTAGTTTTAAGTGTAGCCAAATCTGCTTGGGGGGGGCTCTTCATTTCTCGGGTTTATAATACAGTCAATCATACTACTCTTTTGGAATACGGCGTTGTAAAATTCTTTACCGTTGTCTGTTTGCAAAAGCCGTGGTCGTCTGTCGCTTTCGCGAAAAATTAATTTGAATGCTTCCTTGACGCATGTTCCCGTTTTCGCTTTCAAAGGTAGAGCCCATGCAAATTTCGAAAATGTGTCTATGACGGTGAGGAGGTACTTGTTGCCCTTGTTCAATTTATGTGCATTTTTCAAATTGCCGCTGTTCATCTCGACGAGGTCACTTTGCCAGAGGACGTCGATGCCCTTGGTTACCACAGCCAAACGTTCGTAGTTGCGGCGTGCAGGTTTATGCAATTCTTCGACGATGGCTTGCCTAGACATTTTTTTAGAGATTACGTTTGAAGAGAAGCACGAGCGTGATGGGATTCAAAGAGGGTGGCACCTCGCTTGTGTTTTGAATGATCAGCTTATCACCGGCACTCACGTCGAAAACGGTAAGATCTTCGTCTTCGTGTATTTCATATATGTTGTGCGTTTCGTTCCAACGTGCCAGAGGAATGTTTCCTGCTTTCTGGACACCACGATTCGATATCAACGTCATGGTGGGACGCTAGCTTTTCTGCCGTGAGACCAGTACGAAAATTCGTTTATCTGAATCGTGCCATCGAGGAGAAACTTGTAATACGGATGATAAGGATGTAACATGTACAGTTTGTTACCTTCGACGAACGTGGAGATTCTCTGTTGATTGGGTTCGCTGTTGATTTCGATGGCTTGCAAGGTGAACAATTTGGCGATTTTAGTATCGACGCTGAGCAGATTACTGTGAAAGTGTCCAAGTTTATTTTCAATGGGCAACAAATGCTCGACTATGGTATCCGTTATGGCAGAAAATGACGGTTTGATTTTCACTTCCACGTTCAACTGCTTGTAGTTTTCGTTCAGTTCTTGCAACTTGGCACCGAAAGAGGCCAGCGTCGATTCCTGCGTGGATTCCAACACTCCAACTTGATCTCTGATGTTGACGACAATGTTCTGAAGGTTCTCAACTTGATTCAATTTCGAACTTTTCTCGGTAAGATCGTTCACGATGCTTCGCGTCTCTATAAACTGCGTGTGAAGATCCGTGACGCTCTGCGAAGTTGGCAACGTCGACACCAGCGAAGTAATTTCATCTCGAATCTGTTCCACGTTTGCCGTTTCCGTTTCTAGTCGTTTCAGCATTCGAGATATGTTCCTTTTCAAAGCGTGTAATTCTTTGGAGGTGGGGAGATTGGCCACCGTACTTTCGAGATCGCTCAATGAACTTTTGATGTCACTCGATTCGGATAATGCCGTCGCTGCCGTTTTCAATTTTTCCAAATCTTCCTTCGAAGGCACACTAGTAGTAGGATTGGTACTATTACTGGCGCACTTATAGCGTAGAAAAGGAGAGGCTACTTGATTGAACAATCTGATTTACCCACACTTAAAACAAAGGCAAAAGGGGCTTATACCCCAATTCTTCAAGTGTGATATGCTTTGATTTTTTAAGAATTCTGGATTCTAGTGTAGAAAAGGTGAAGCCTCTCAGACAGATTTGCCTATACTTAAGACAATAGCAAAAGAGGCTTATACCCCAATTCTTCAGGTGTGATATGCTCTGATTTTTTAAGAATTCTGGATTCTAGTGTAGAAAAGGTGAAGCCTCTCAGACAGATTTGCCTATACTTAAGACTATGCCAAGTTCCCATATGATCTTATTGTTTATAGTGTGTTTTTCTGTCAAAATCCCAGGAATCTTGAATTGATATAAAGCTCATAGCTATTGGGTTCTGAGACCCAGTAGAGTGTGGGTGCATAGCCCCATGGATTTTATTGCCTTGTAATCAGGAGGCCTCTGGGTTTGAGTCCTGATGAAATGTGAAACCTCCCCTGATGGCAAAGTGTTAATATTGTTGCTTTGTAAGCAAAAGGCTCGGGTTTGAGTCCTTATAAAATATGAAGCCTCTCCTGATTGCAAAATGTTAATATTATTGTCTTGTAAACAAGAGGCTCGGGGACAAATTTACCTATACTTAAAACAATAGCAAGTTCCCATATCATCTTATTGTTCACAGTGTATTTTTCTGTCAAAATCCCAAGAATCTTGAATCCCCCCCCCCTCAGACAGATTCGGCCATGTGTGTAAAAGCCATATCTGTGTGATTGTTGTTTATAAACTTGTCAAAAATATGGCTTTTTTGATATTGTTTTTGGCCATATTTCTATGCTCTACAATTCCATTGCTTGGGGTAAGCAATTATAGCTCGGAAATGCATGAATTGATATTAATCTATCAAAAGACTAATGTTTTGCCTGCATGTCATGCCGGCACGCAAGAGATATAATCTACACAGCTAGAAGGGGGCATTAATGATTTTTCTGTGCGATTCACTGAAGGGGCCATTAATCTTTCTGTGCGACAGGGGAAAAAGTGTAACAAAGAATATTGAGATAAAGATACACATTTTCTGTGCAACATGTAAAGTGTAACAAAGATTATTGAGATAAAGATACATATTTTCTGACATAGTGGCAATGAACTGCCCTTCATGCTGAAACCAATTCTTATTCTGATAATACGAGCCTAAGGCAAGACTTAGAGAATATTATGACAGAACAAAATCCAATTTTGTCTGTATCAGGGTCTCAGAACCCAGTAAAATGTGGATATATTCCATATGGAGAAGTGTTAATATTGCTGCATTGTAATCAGGAGCTTTGGGTTTGAGTCCTGATAAAATGTGTAAGATTGAAATACATACAACAAAATAATATGCCCACACATAAGATATTCACTGCTAGCTGATATACAGTTGAGGTTTGTGTGTTGTACAACAGGATAATAAGAGCAAATATCTTCTAGAATTGCTCTGTGACCCTCTCATTTCTTACATCATAAACATATGATTTTTCACCTATGAGAATAACACTACATATGGTGTCATCAGGTAATGCCTCATGGAATTCACAGATAATTTTAATATTTGTCCTGTCATTCACCACAACTTGTTTTCTTTTTGAAGTGTTTATTACAAACATGGGTCTCTGTGCTTTGAATTCATCTGGTGTGTAATACATGTCAGTATTGCCAGTAGTGACCCGTTTGAAGGATGTAAATGCCTCATATAATTTAAGGAAATCATCCTTGGACATGTCTAAATTGTAATTTTCTCTAGGAAATACCTCATTTCTGCCATTTTTAAGATATATGTTCTTGATGTTGCAGTTATCAAATTTACTTGAATTTTTTTCCTGATTATTGTGTCTTCCAGTCTGAAACAATACCACCACAAAATCAGGCATGTCGTATTGTATGCTGGAGAATGAATTTGTAGCATCAAACTCATAATATGTACCAGATGCGGGCTTCTGTACACATTGATATGTATAAAATTGTAAAAGAACCTGTGGATTTTTTATTATACCAGCTTTGTATTTAAGAGCATAACTGGCCTCATATTCAACAACAGGGATTCTTAACTCCATAGTCTGAATAATGCACTTGCCTGCATCAGGTAGGGTATTAGACAGAGCTTCCCCTGTAGAGTTTATTATGCTGTACCTCATCAAAGCATTGTTATCATTTGCAGCTCTTCTAAATGTGATTCTTAAACCACCCTTCCACATAATATCTTTGTAATCTGAGAAGAATCCTGGCAATAGGCGCATGGGGAACAGCACAGTGTGGTTCTTAGATAATATCTTATCACCAGCCTCAAATCCACCTATTTTGTAGTAAGAAGCCTCGGTTTTCGATAATTTTAGTGTGGCCAAAGTTGTGGAGGTAATGCCCGGATAATCCACTCTGTTTATAACAACACCATGCTTTCTGATCTCAATTTCAGAGAATAGATGTGGCACAAAATTGTCCACCAATCTTATATTTGAATTTGCCGGATAATCTGTTCCATCGAGCTTTACAACATCAAATTTGATGTATAAATCTGCTCTGTGGGGGTGTATAAAGCCATCCCCTACATCAAGATCAACCTCAATCTCTGTGTTGGGTTGATTTAAATTTGCAAATGTCCTCCTGTTTGGGGGGAATGATTGTAGCTCATAACTCTCAATATTTTCCATTTTTCTTGTATGTATTTTTATTTAAATATTAATCTCTATGATTGCAGTTGTTGTGGCTCCAGCAAAATCAACTAATTCTTCTTTTTCATTAGTGACCATCAATTCAATATAATCTATTCTATTATGACACACAGGAAAATATAATGTTGGGGATGGATTGTAGATGATGGGCTCCATAAATTCAGAATTAGGTTTGAATGTTGCAATGATGCCGGTTTGTTTGTGAGTGCCTATGCCATTTGATTTGGTGATCATACCCTCAGCCACATTACAGTGAATATTTAGAGTCTCTATGGCTAAGAATTTAGGTATATTAATAGCAGTGTGTTTGATGCCTGGTTCAAGTTTTCTGTTGTTCTCAAATCCTAACAGCTCTCCTATAGTACCCAGATTCACTGTTTCTGTGGCAGATACAATTTCTACTCTGTGAGTGACAGAATTTTGACTTAACACTACACCTCTGGGTAATTGAGCATTTAGAGTGGAGAGATTATACTGCCCTGGAGTAATGACAATTTTTTGATCCCCAACTGCAATTTTGTTGTTGTGGTGTGTAATATTAGGGATCAAGTACATGCCATAAAATGCTCTGAGAGCTATTGTTTTGGGATACACTATGTCATCATGCAATTTGAGTTTCAATATTGAATTTTGGCTGGTGAGATGGAATACCCCCATGATGTTTCAGATACCACAAGGCTTTTTGAAAATCTTCAATTGATGGTTTATTTATTTGAGACATATATCTAAGAACAGATAAACACAAATGCCCGCAATTAACATCTTTGAAGTTTTGAACACGGGCATTATTGTAATAAAGATTAACTTAATTTAGATATTTTATTAAATTTTTAGGTGGAACACCTCCAAATGAATCAAACACAAATGCCTCATCTTTTAAATATTTAAGATAACAAATCCAGTGAGTGCCCTGATTTTTGTACTTATCCAAATTAACAATGCCACACTCTTTGTTGAGTGGTTGTTCCGGTAAAGAATCAGACATGTACACACCTCTAAAATGTTTGATGCCCAGTGGCTTGATTAAAGCTTCAATATCTTGGTTTGTAAGCGGCTCTTGTTTTTTTTAAACTTATTCATGGCTCTCTTAACACCTTTGCCTTGTTTCTCAATGGCCAGGTTATGGCGCTTCAATTCATCTAATTCTGCCCTATTTTTCTTGGCATCTATTACTGTTTTTGCTATGGCAGCTGATCCCCCAGCCAAGCTCCCCACAGCCCCGAGAGCAGCTAAGATGGCACGGATGGTAAATATGAATCCCCCTACATGTGATTTTTTTCTTGTTTGCTGTAATTTTTTTTAATTGGGGGGTACTAAGCAACAATTTCATACCATGCCCCTTTGCAAGACAAGAATTTTTTTTCTTGCGCTGCTTTTTGGTTAAAAGACTGTCAATAGTTTTAAGAGATTTGAGACCTGCATAAGGTATTTGATACATAACACCCTTGGCCTTCATTGTAGGTTTATTATATACATATTCACAACCCCCACCCCAGTTTTTGTTTGGTGCTCATAGCTATGGTGGTTCCCAATGCTGCTATTTTTTCACTCAAAGATGCATCTTTGCTTACAAATCTGCCAAATGCAGCCTCTTCTAATTTCTTGTCTGCAACATGTCTTTTGTCAAGATCAGAATGTGTGTTGTATGCTATGTCATGGTCTCTACAAGCAGCATCTAAAGGATTAACACCAGGATCCCCTCTGTTTAATCTGTGGTCCAATTTTGTGCCTGGACCACAATACTGATAGCCTGGAATATGTAGTTCAAATGGCAGCTTGTTTATAATGTCATTAACAAGGCCCCGACCCTCAGAAATATTCCAAAATTTAGGTGGTAGAGTATTAATAATTTTTATGAGATATCCAATCCCCTTAGTGTCATTTACTATAAAATTAGACAATTTTGTGCTTATCATGTCCATAATTCCAACTTTTTCATTGTAAAAATTGTGGTTCCCAGCATTTTCCTCCCCAGCTATCACCAATAACCTATCTACAAGTTTCCTGACATCATCAACCCACACAAATTCTTTAGGCAGGGTGTTGTATTGTTTGATTCCACTGCCAGTCTTGATTTGTGACCATATGGGCTTGATTAAATTATTGTATTTTGCTCCACTGCTCGACTTGACTCTTTTTTGTGTGGGATCATTGTTCTGGTATAGAGCATCTGATTTTATTAATATTTCTTTGTAATATTCATAATCTTGATCTGTATAGCTGCCAGGCCTTTTCCGAGTCATCAATTCCCACAATCCAGGTGTTCCGGGGTACTTAACAAAAGCACTTTTTTCTCCGAGACGAGATTCTGAATAAACAATCAGATCATCCCCCATAAATGTTACTTTGAAATTGCCAATTCTATGTATGATGCTACCATCAAGATCTGTGTCAGCATATAAGCCAAACACCTCATCTTTCTTGTCTTTAGGTGTGGTTAAATATTTTTGAGCAAGAAGACCCAATTCAATAGGATCCTGAGTAGCTTCAATTCTTCTAGGAGCAATAGGACTAGGTGTATGAATACTGGAAAGTGGGGTAAATGGATAATCTAATATGTTTCTTGCAGCTAGAGGTACAAGCTCTGTGATCAAATTTTGATTTTGCTCTGTAACAGTTTTGATATTTTTACCTAATTCACCAATAGCATCAATTATGGGCTGTTCTGTTTGTTTGTGTTTTTCATAAATTCCTCGGTTCTCTGATTTCCATCCTTTAAATCTTTTTACAAGATAATCTCTTAATTTAAGATCATCAATAATTGGCCTTTTCATGGTTATTTATTTATGTTTCAATGTCTAGAAAATTGTTGATTTTATTTCTGTATTTGCCACTATTGGGTGTTCTTGTCATATCAATTGTGACAAACCCATAACTGTCCTGGTTCCAGCACCTGCTGCAAAACTTAGAAAAATCATTGTAGCTAAGGTCCCCACCTACATATTCATCATGTATGTGCTTGAGGTTGGTATATCCATCATATAGCTTCATCAGCTGCTGATATTTTAATTGTTCCAAGCTCTTAGAGAAGATATACAAGTGCCTGTTTTTCCAGTCTAACCAGTTGGGTGCCAATAAAAAATTATCAACCATTAGTGTAGTTTTACCACAAGCAGATGGCCCAACAATAAGACACCTAATATTATCAGGTAGCAATTTGCCATTTCTCTTATTCTGCTGTTCAGGTTCTGGCAGCCTTTTTATAACATCCCAGGTGCTCATATTATTATTTTGTTTGCATCGATCCAGCTGTGTTCTGGGAGTCCTAGCCATTTGACAAATAACTTTTTGCCTTTTCTGCGGATGATTTTTTCTATGAGATATGTGTCAGGCTGTTTAGTTTTGCTGAACTCTTGTTCATAGAACCTGCCTTTGAGAATTTCTCCTCGGTGATCCTTTATTATATATGTGTTAAGGGTCCCAGGTTTAACTTGAACCACTGTAAATAATTCAGTGCTCCAGTTTCTTGTAAAGCCTCTTTTGAATAAGTGCTTATATTTGCTGATTCTTACTTGATCACCCACCCTGTATTTGGCTTTTCTTGTTGTTGGCTGATATTTAGGATAATAAACAGTGCTGATCAATTTTTGCTCATCAGATGAAGTTACTTCAGAGGGTTTCATGTTGATTGTGGAATGGACCGAGTTGTTATATTTATGTAGAAGTTCTGGAAGAATATTAATCCATTTATAATTACGCTGCAGTGTAAATTGTTTATACATAAGATTTTTTAAGGTTCTGTTGAGTCTCTCTACAATTGAGGCTTTGAGATCACTGTAACTCGAATAATGTTGTATTGCCTGGCTTTTAATAAATTGTTGAAACACTGAATTATAAAATTCTTTGCCATTATCTGTTTGCAATCTGGGATCTTCCACTCTGATTGATGATTGTCCTAAAAGCTTCTGTAACACATTTTCCAGTCTTGGATTTGAGTGGCACAGCCCAGGCAAATTTTGAAAATGTGTCTATTACAGTAAGTAGATACTTGTAGCCCTTGTTGATTTTGTCTAAGTTTTTCAACTTTCCACTTGCTATTTCAATCAAGTCGCTTTGCCATAAATCATCTATGCCCTTTGTGACTACTGGGAGCCTCTTAAAATTATGTCTGGCCTGTCTGTGTAATTCATCAACAATAATTTTTCTAGACATAATATGTAAACAAGAATATTGCAACTATAGGGTGTTCAGCAGTTGAGACTGCAGGATATTCTAAATATAATTTGTCTCCAATATGTATTTTAAATTCCAAAGAGCCATCATCTTCAGTATAGGCTGTTTCTAATGTATTGGGGTCTGTAAAATCCTCCAATTCTACACTGGTGATTTTTACTTTGTTCTCAGCATTTGTTATTGATAATGTAGGGTAGTGGTGTGCCTGTGGTTGAAGCCAATATTTGATCTTGATTGGTCTCAATGTGCCCCCAACAAAAAATTGGTAATAAAATTGTGCAGGGGACAGCATATATATTTTGCCACCTGGTGTAAATGGAGAATCATATTCTTTGTTGGGGATGCTGTACAATTCAAGAATTACTGTATGTTTTGGATTCTCAATTATGCCTGTTATTTCCTTTTCTGCTGTAAGCAATCTGCTTGTTACAGATTCAAGATGCTCATTGATAGTCCTAACAACATCATCATGGCCTGGCTTGATTTTTATGTCCACAGCAAGTTTCTTGTATCGTTGCACAATTTCTTGAAGCTGGGTGGCAAAAACAGACAGAGCATTTGCTTGATTGGATTCCATGGTCCCTAGCTGTTGCTTGATATTAGCTACAATTTGTTGCAAATTTTCAACAATTGCCAATTTTGAATTTTGAGCAGTAAGATCATGGACCTGTCTTCTGATATCCTCAAACAGGGCATGCAGTTCATTAATATGTTGATTTGTTGGTAGACTGTCCACTGTCTGAGTGAGTTGTTTGATCTCTGCTTGGATATTCTTGATATCTTCTGATTTCAATATGCGATTCACTGCCCTCTTTATATTTTTAAGTTCCTGTGATGTAGGGAGATTTGACACAGTATTTTGCAAAAATTCAAGTGCCAATTTCACATTGTTTAATTCAGAAGCATCAGCCACATTTTGCATAGCATTTTGGAGCAGGGCTATATCTGCCTGAGAGGGTGTGGATTGTTGTAAAATTTCAAGTTTTGTTTGGATATCATCAATCAAGTGATGAAAATGAGATAGTTCAGATTCAGTGTTGAGGTTTTCAAGCTTTGTGATTTGTTGCTGGACACTAACAAGGGTATCTACAATACCGGGCAATCGGGATTCTAGTACATTTGCCAAATCACTTTGCACTGCTGCTATTGTACCTTCAAGATGGGTTATGGAACTTTGAATTTTTCCAAAATCTTCATATGTTTCAAGTTGCAGCTTAATATTTGCAACACTCCGAGTTATTGCATTCAAAGCATCAGAAGATGGCAAGTTGTTCATAAAATTTTCAAGTGTCTCAATTTTTTCTTTAACCTCGGCTATGGCATTGTTCAGAGGGTCCAGATTAGGTATTTGGAGTGACTGAATCTGTTCTTTTAGCGTGGAAATCACTAGATCAAAATCTTCTTGTGATTTTATGCTTTTGACAATTGTTTGGAGCTGTGCCTGGACATTATTTATCTGCTCTTCCAATTGTTGTTTCAATTGCTCAGAATTGGTGGCCTGGGTCTTAAATTTGGCTTGAAGAGCTGCTACAGCCTCTTCTAAACTTTGAAAATTATCCAATGTAGCCAAATCAGTATATTTCTGAAGCAACAATTTGAGTTCAGAATCAATTTTAAGAGGGTCCATGCATTGTGATTGCAAATTTGTAATTTCTAATTGAAGACTGGCATTGAGTGTGGTTTGTAAAGCTTGTAAATCACTTCTTAATTTCTTGACTCTGACATCAAGCATAAGAATCTCATCACTGTGATCTTCATGCCTTGTATGGCCAAAAATATCATTAGGCATTTTGATTTAGTAGTTATTTATTATTGAATATCTAATTCTTAATTCTATAAAAAAGGGTATAAGCTTGTCATATGATCCCGGGACCTCAATATATAAGCTGTCACCAGCAGAAACAGTATAAACAGTGCCAGAAACCATGTTTGAGTGCTTAATTCTGTAAATATTTCTCCCTACTGAAATTTTAACATCACCCTCAGGGGTTGTAATAAATTGTAATTGCCCACCTACAGGTAATTGGTAATGATTTAAATTATTGTTAAATATGTACAATATTTTACCTGTTTTATCATCAATATCTGTAAGTATGCTGTTCAGATGAATAATTAACAAAGCACTCAGTTTAGACAGCATATCAGGAGAGGCTTGTGGTGTTGGCAGGTCCATAATACCTTGTTTTTTAAACCGAAATAAGTTCATAGGCATGTTTATTTATTTCAAATCATGCTCTGTAATTGGGCATTGATTCCCATTTTTCAAATCACAATGACCCCATGGTAAAGCATGTATGCCACATGACAAAATGCATCTCTTATCATCATGTGGGTCCAGAGCCACTTTTCTTACAATATTGCTAGTCAATAAGTGATCCACACTCTGAATTCTGGATTCTGATGTTTTGATTGTGCTACATGATTTGAGGCAATTTTCATAATCTTCAAATTCAAGCTCTTTTTCAACAGTCACTCTGCCAATGCCCTTGGCCTTTTTGGCAACAGCACCTCTACATGTCTCAAAACTGTACATCTTGGCCCTTAACCCAGCAAATGCCACAATAACATCACCAAGTGTCTCATCTTTTAACTTGCCAGGCACCTTTTTATTGTGGGGTTGAATTTTTGTATGTTCACTGGTATCAAAATATTCAAGCAATTCAGGCTGGGAAATATCTTGATAAACATCTTCTGTGTGAATATCAAGAACAAAACTATCCGTGTCCATGTACATCAATTTTACACTATCACCATAAAAAGGTTTCAGCACATTATAATACAATTTTAACATATGTAATTTGGCCAATTCCAATATCACAGCCCCTACATAAATAGGTTTATCAAACTTAATCTTTGTTTTTTTCATGTTGAAAAGTGCCATATTTTCATCATAAATTCTTCTATAATTGAAATTAGGCTTTGCAACCAATTTTTTGCTCAGGCTGGGGTCAGTAATTATTTTAACATCGGTATGTGTTCTGACATTTTCAATAGTTTTGCCATACACAGAATTGACCATCAATTTAAACAAGGCCTTATCAAATTGGCTTTTTGCAGATGTTCGAAGCTCTGTGTTTGTATTAATATATGATTTCAACCATTCTGAGTGCCTGAACCTCAAAACTTTGCCAAGTTTGGTCACTTGAACACCATGATGCATCAGGAACTGGAGGTTTTTGTAATATATGACATAACACTGTTTTGGCTCCAGTGTCATCATGAGTTTCTTCTGTTTAGAGCCAGGTGAGCACTGAACCTCAGGAATTGGGGGCAGATCAGAAAATTTGTTGTGTAAATCATCAGGAATTGTCAGATCAACCTCTAAGAAGAGGCCATAGTTACTGTCATCAAAGTCCTGAAGATCTTCAATATTAAAATCTTCAACCCATTCAAGCCCTGCATGTGGCAATTTTTTCATCATGGCATAACCATAGAGGCTGTTTGCATCTACATACAGTATATAATTTGATGGCCGTGCTGGATCATAATCATGCATATATTTGTTATTTGCTCTGGCATATCTCTGAGAGCATTGCACCATGCCTCCTCTTATACATTGCTCCATAAACAGATACATATCTTGATCTTGGATTAGATCAAATTGCTTTTTAGTGTTGAAAAACATTGCAGCCCATGCTAGGCCTGGGGCACTGTAAAAATATATTGGGTCCAGTTCATAATTTTGCATTGATGATTTTCTGAATGCCTGCAATATATCAGCTAAGAGGGTGACATCAAGTTTTAAATATGCCATGTGATAATCACCAAATGTCTGGCATTTTAAATTGTTCCATATCAATTGGGCATGGTGATAATCATCATCAGTGATTCCAGATCCTCTGATTTTGCTGTAAAACTGTTGTTTTGGTGGCAAAGAACACTCATCAAATTTAGAAAAATCTGTAACATAGTCATATGGATATACACCCTTCCGACTAATTAATTTCAGGTCCTGATTTGGAAACAAGGCACATGTGATTTTGAATTGATCATCAGATAATTGAGTGGCCAGTGTAGCCAGGCTAGCAGATAAAATTCTGTAAGAATCAAGAAATCTTATGTGAATAGAAACACCATTAACTTTAATTATTTTGCTAATAGCAATATATTTCTCATCATTTTCAGCTAAAATATTTAAATTCTGCTTGTCAAACCCCTCGTATCTGATCAAATGATGAAAATCATAATTGGATGCTCCATGGCAAAATATGGGGACAAATTTTGGTCTCTTGATCTTAATATTACAGCTATTACACAGGGCCATTTTGAATTTACCATCTGTATGAGAATGGTGTTTCACCTTGATATTTGTATCTGAAAATTCAGAATCACATACCGGGCATTTTTCTGCATTATTGAAATCTTCAATCTGTTTCTCTGTTAAAGGCAACATGGGTTTTGATTTTAATAAAATATTAGATGCTATGTCATGGCACTCATTTTCTATTCTAAGTGCAAATATTTTGATGGCATCTGCTCCCATGTATGAATCTTTTTTACTAACAACACCATCCTGTACAACAACATAATAAAAACTGGAAGGTTCATGTAGCTGGTATGGTGTAATTGAAGATTCTTCAGGATCTGGATTGCAGAATGCAAGAGGTTTGAGGTTTGATTCAAAATCACAGACAATATATGCTGGGTGTTCCAACAAGGCTTCAAACTTTTTGAATTCTGCATTTTCACTTGGCATTGGCATCACCATATGAACAGGTTTATAATTGCCACAGTATTTCAGATGCTCAATTAACTTGTTTTTGGCAATTTCTGCATTCACTTCCCGAACCCCATTCACCATTTTCCTGCCATCAAATACAGTTAAACATCTTCTGCACAACTTGAATATTGTATTGGATTTGTCTAGTTGTGTTCTCACTAAAGCTTCAAGATTATGTATCAGAGTGTAATGATATGTGCCATCCCCTTCAATTAAGAGCAAATCAATCGGAACAGCAGATTCATCATCAAATATACTGATTCTGAGAGGTTCTATCAAGCAATTGCCACGGCCAGTGGAACAAATAAATACATTAATAGATAATTGTTTGCCATTAATATTCCTGGCCTTTTTTTCAAATTTATCAATATTCTGAACAGACATTGGATATTCTAAACCCTTCATTGCTTCATCAAAATCATGTTCATGTTGTTTGTAATAACTTATTCTCTGAGGATCTCTTAAAACTGGATACAAAGCAGCTAAAATACACCACAAAAAGCATTTCTCATCATTATTTTTTATATTAACCACGGCTTTTTTGTTTTTAATATTGGCAGGTAATGGTAGATATGTAGAACCTTGTAATGGGCTGAATTCAGAAATATTAACATATAACTTGTGTGGAGATCCGCATAGGCTCCATCCAGACTCTTTTGCTGCAAATTCAGAGTGTTTAATATTCAATTGTTCTATCAACCTGCTTATTATTCTGTCTGAATTTGCATTTGAATATACAGGTACAGTTTCTGTTATGTGGGGCTGTGTAAATTTTGTGCCATTTGGCTTCTTATATTGTGTATACGATTTGAGGGACAGCTTATAAGAGCCATTTTGTGCATTTAGAATTGCCTGCACATCAGGATTTACACTGTTCAAAAAATTCTTAATACCACATCTTGGCTCTGATACAAACCGGTAATCCCTTAATTGGCCATTAAAACTGCTATGGATGGGTGGTTCATAGCGTGGCTGCTTTGCAGGTCCAGCATTAACAGGTGCTTCATGCTTCCTTTTCAGACCAGATGTAGATGGTTGTGAGGGCAATATTGATGACTGTACATAAGAATTACATTTATGCCATTTGTAATATGCATTGCTTAATATTTTATGGCATCTTGGACATATTTTTGTGGCCTTTCTGCATTTCTTAGAGTCACAAATACGGCAATGCCTAGCCCAATGAGAACTAGATATATTTTTATTACACTGATTGCAATATTTTTGTTTTGGCATTTTTGTTGTTTATTTATATAAAATTTCTTGGTCCAAAAAAACAGAGCTATGCCAAAACAATTATAATAGCAGTTAGTGGCTGAGCTGGTGCTTTTATACCCAAACAACAGCAATAACTAGGCTTGGGTGATCCCCAATATAAAATAATTTTGCTCTTTTTATGCTGTTGTAAAACACTTTTTACCAGGTTTCAGATCTCGGAGCTATCAACTAGCAATAATTATTCTCAAAATCTCACATGTGGAGATATTATTTTGCAACATGTATTTCAATCTTATACATTTTATCAGGACTCAAACCCAAGGCTCTTGTTTACAAAACAACAATATTAACATTTTGCCATCAGGGGAGGCTTCACATTTTATCAGGACTCAAACCCAGAGGCCTCCTGATTACAAGGCAATAAAATCCATGGGGCTATGCACCCACACTCTACTGGGTCTCAGAACCCAATAGCTATGAGCTTTATATCAATTCAAGATTCCTGGGATTTTGACAGAAAAACACACTATAAACAATAAGATGATATGGGAACTTGGCATAGTTTTAAGTATAGGCAAATCTGTCTGAGAGGCTTCACCTTTTCTACACTAGAATCCAGAATTCTTAAAAAATCAGAGCATATCACACCTGAAGAATTGGGGTATAAGCCTCTTTTGCTATTGTCTTAAGTATAGGCAAATCTGTCTGAGAGGCTTCACCTTTTCTACACTAGAATCCAGAATTCTTAAAAAATCAGAGCATATCACACTTGAAGAATTGGGGTATAAGCCTCTTTTGCCATTGTTTTAAGTGTGGGTAAATCAGATTGTTCAATCAAATAGCCTCTCCTTTTCTACGCTATAAGTGCGCCAGTAATAGTTCCAATCCTACTACTCACACTCGTCTGTAACGATTCCAAGTCACCCTGTATGTTGTCCAGTACGTGATGAAAATGAGCAAGGTTCGATTCCACGTTCAAATTTTCTAAATATTCGATCTTCTGCTGAACCGTGCTTAACGTGTCTTGAATACTCGTCAACGCGCTTGCTTGAACGTGAATATTTTTAATTTCTTCGTTGATCAACTCCAAAGACACCTGAAGCGTAGCGATGGTGGTTTGAATGTGTTCGAAATCTTGATAAGCCTCCAATTGAATTTTTATGTTCGCAACGCTTTTACTGATGACCTGCAGTTCGTCTGACGATGGTAGGTTTGTCATGGTATCTTCCAAAGTCTGTAACTTGGATTTAAGTTCTTCCAACGTGCTGGTGAATTCTTCTTGTAATTTAGAAACGACGACATGCAAGCGTTCTACATCGATATCATTCACAACGGTTTGAAGTTCAGAGAAATTCTTTTCAATTGCGGAAGTTCGTTCTTCGATTTCGAGTTTCAATTTTTCCAAATCTTTCGATTGAAATTGCTGTAATTTGGCCAAATCATTTTGAAGCGAATCCACGCTCAACTGTATATTTTGAACGTTGTCGTAAGAAGGTACATCAACATAATTTTTTATTAGCGTTTTCAGTCCGGAATCGATTTTCAGAATAGGATCGAGACATTGCGTTTGGAGCGTAGCGATTTCCGATTGTAAACTATTGTTTAAGGTCTCCTGCAAAGCGATCAAATAGCTCCTCAACTTTTTAACTCGAACGTCGAGCATGAGAATCTCTTCTGCGTGGTCTACACGCTTGGTGTGGCCGAAAATGTCGTTAGGCATTATGGTTATTTATAATAGTATACGTGATTCGTAATTCTACGAAGAGAGGAATGAGTTTGTCGTAATCTCCGAGGAGTTGAACGTAAAGATAATCTCCTGCAGAAACATCGTACGCCATGTTAGAAAGCAACTTGTCGTGCTTCATTCGAAAAATGTTCTTGCCGGTAGAAATTTTGATTTCGCCTGCGTTCTCGGGATGCACGGTGATCCGAAGTTTCCCGCCGATCGGAATCTCGTAGAAATTTAAATTGTTGTTGAAGACGTAAAAAATTTTGCCGACGTCCTCGTCCAATTTTGTCCAAATGCTGTTAAGGTGAATGATCAACAGACCGTTGAGTTTGGATAACACGGAAGGTAGAAATTCATGATCTGTCGTGCGGTGTACAGTCTTCATTGTTTGCTTTCGGAAACCAAAAAGATTCATTGTCCTTGCTAGTTATTTATTGTGTATGTGATAATTTGAGACAGTTAAAGTTTTTTTTATTTTAGTTATAGTTATTTAAGTTTTTTTTCATTTTCATTGCCTAGAATTTTTACTAATTTCTAAACGATAGTGCCCCCAGGGCAACGTGTGGATTCCACAAGACAAAATACATCTTTTATCGTCATGCGGATCTAATGCTACTTTCCTAACTTTGTTTGTTGTAATCACGTGGTCTACGCTTTGTATCCTTGTCTCCAAACGTAGAATCCTCGACTGTGAATAGAGGCAATTGATGTAATCCTCAAACACAAGCTTGTTTTTCACGGTATTTTTACCAACACCTTTGGCTTTTTTGGCGATGCTGGTTTCTGTTTTCACCACATACATTTTGGAACGTAAGCCGGCGAACTCCAGAATGATTTCTCCGTTGCATTCATCCTTCATTTTACCAAGCACTTTTTTATTGCGAGAAGGGAGATCAAATCTGTTTGGTTGAGGGAAGGAAGATGTGTCGAAATGATCAATCATTTTCGGTTGTTTCAAATTGTTGTAGAGGTCAGATGTCTGTACGGAATAAATAAAACTGTCCGTGTCCGTGTACAAAAGTGTTATATTTTCATTATAGCAGGGTTTCATGACATTATAATGAAATTCAAACATATGCAGTTTAGATAAATCCAAAACCGTCGCCCCCACGTAGATTGATTTGTTGAACTTGATTATTTTTTTATCCATCACAAACAGGGCCAGGTTTTCATCATATATATTTCGTGATTTGAATTTCGGCGATGCTATCAATTTTCTACATTTATTTGAATCGGGAACTAATCTCACGTCCACGTGCTTCCTGACATTCTCCATTGTTTTTCCGTAAACAGCATTATTCATGAGTTTAAAAAAATCTTTATCTAAATCTGACGTGGCGCGTGTTCTATGATACGTATTTTTTTTCAATGTAAGGTTTTAACCACTCGGAATGTTTGAATTTCATTATTCTTCTCACATTTATTACTTGAACTCCCTTCTCAATTAAGAATTGAAGATTTTTGTAATGGAGAACGTATCTCTCTTTCCTATCCAATGTTAACAGAAGCTTACGTTGATTTGAATCAGGCGAACATTTTAGTTCGGGTGCAGGAGGTAGATCTTTGAAGTAATCGTGTAGATGGTCGGGGAATTCGAGGTCCACCTCTATAAACAAGCCAAATTCACAGTCGTTGAAATTATTAATGTTAATGGAAGTGGTATCCACCCATTCGAACCCGCCGTAAGGAAGTTTTTGTATCATAGCATGTCCGTATAAATTATTTGCATCCACATAAAATATGTATTTCGATTGTTCGTTAGGATCGTATTCTTCTGTCATGTGAACGTTATTTGCTTTTGCATGTCTCTGTACGCATTGCACCATTCCACATCGTATCCCCCTCTCGATAAAATATAACATGTCCACGTCCGGTATCAATTCGAGTTTTATTTTTGTCTGTAATAACATGGCAGACCACGCTAAGCCCGAGAGACCGTAAAAATATGCAGGATCTAATTTGTAAATATTCGCCGACGTTTTCCTGAATGCTTGAAAAACATCCGCGAGTATTGTCACGTCCAGTTTTAAGTAGGCATCGTGATAATCGCCGAGTGTCCTATATCCTAATTTGTCCCACATCCGTTGCGCGTGTTCGTATTCATCGTCCGTGATTCCTTTCTCTCTCTGAGTCGACTGTAAAATTCTTTTTGAGGTGGAAGTGTCGTCGTTAAATTTAGAATTATCACTAACATATTCGTAAGGATAAATCCCTCTACGTCTAATCATTTCTATGTCTACGTTGGGAAAACTAGCTCTCGTTATTCTAAATTGATCAGCCGAAAGTTTGCTGGCAAGAGCGTCCAAGGTTGCAGATAAAAATGTGTAAGAATCTAAAAATCTCATCTCCACAGTTTCGTTTGTTCCCGGAATCAATACTCGCTTGCTGACACTGATGTACCTTTCTTCATTCTCTGCTAGAATATTTATTTTTTGTCTATCATATCCAAGATTCCGAATTAAGAGATGGAAGTCGTAACCGCTGCCATTATGAAGGTATATGGGGAAAACGTAGGTTTTTGGATCTTTAGATTACACGTGTTACAGATTCCACCGATGTAGTTTCCGGTGAAGTGATTATGGTGAAATACTTTCCGGTTCTCGTCGGTGAAACGTTGATCGCACACCGGACACGTTTCAATGTTATTGTGAGATTGAAGTTCATCGCTGGATAATGGAAGCATTGGTTTCGATTCGCGTAAGAGGCTGCCAATGGTCTCAACCTCTTCAACCATCTTTTCAAAAAAATGTTTGATTACGTCTGGTCCTCGGTAAACATACGGTTCATCTATCCTATCCTGTCGCACAACAACATATCCGAAACTCGAGGCTTCGAGCAACTGATACGGTGTTGTGGAAGAAAGTTCGGGATCTGGTTCGCAGTACGACAACGGTTTGAGAAAAGACTCAAAATCAGCAATGATGATTGCGGGATGTTCCAACAATGCCTTATGCATCCTAAATTCTTCGACCTCTTTTGATTTCGGCATCAACATGCGAGTCGGTCTGTTGTCACCGCAATAAATTTTATGTTCGGCAAGTTTCTCGATAGCAATCTGACGTCCGGTGTAATTTTGATAATCGCCTCGTTTTTTACCGTTAAATGTGGTTAGGCATCTCGGGCAAACTTCGATGTGGTTTGCATGCTTGGTTGATTGACTTCTGACCAATCACACGAGCATCATCATCGTCGACATCGCTTATCCTGACGGGATGCACGACATGTTTATCCAACGTATAGGAATACACGTTGATGATTAAGCGTTTTCCTTCTGCATCTCGTGCTCGTGTTTCGAATTTTGATATATCAGAAATGGTCATCGGGTATTCGATGCCAGCCATTGCATTTTCCAGTTCAGGTTCATGCTGCTTGTAATGATAAACTTGTTCTGGATTATTTGAGCAATGATTCGGGTGAAGTTCCGCCCTCACACACCAAAGAAAACATTTATCATCTATATTTTGAATGTTCAGCACGGCTTTTTTATTTTTAATATCCACTGGAAGAGGAACGTAGCTGGATGCACGAAGAGGCGAGAATTGGTTCACGTAAACGGTTAACGTGTGAGGACTTCCACATAACGACCATCCCGACCCTTTAGCCTCGAAATCGTCGTGTTTCTTAACCAGCTCATTTGAAAGATCAGAATAAAATTCGTCGAAATTATCGACGTCCGCCAAATGAAGAGCCTGGTTTTTTGTTCGATGATAAAAGACTTGTTGTACCATCGACTTTTTCGTATTCGGAAAATACATCAACGTATACTTTTATGGAATTATTTTCCAATTTATTTTTTAGAATATTTATCACGGATGTTTTCGTTTCACGCAAGAAACTAAGAATGTCGCAGCCTGGTTCCGAAGTAAAAGAGAAATCCTGAATATGACGGTTAAATGCAGATCTAATTGGTTTTCGTTCATCGGATAATTTAACTTGTTTGGAAGTAGAAGCTTCGGTTCCTGGATCATCGATTTTTCTTTTCAATGTTCCTTGTTCGGTCGATGGTTTGCAAATTTTCAGGTGTTTACTTAAATTTGCAATGCTGATCATCTTTCCGCATCGAGCACAAGACTTAGAAGGTAACGAACGATTAATTCTCGAACCTGTTTCGTTACATCTTGCCCTGTGTACCGATATTGTTCCTTGAGATTAGCTTCCCACAAGTAACACATTCAGTTTTATCATTTTTACGATTGAAACTGGTGGTGGATGCCATTGCTTTCTCCAAAATCACAGAAATCAAAAAGTCTAGTATATAGCGATACAATTTTCAGGTATGTTATTTATATAGAATTTCTTGGGTGTGAATACAAAAACGCACGATCAACCCAAAATTCAATGAGATTCTATTTACTAGGAAAAGTACTTAAAATACTTTCAAACTTAAGATAATTGATAGAATATAGCTTAAAAATATGTTAAAGGACAATAGTTGTAATTACGATAGAATTTTCAGGTATGTTATGTATATAGAATTTTACGGGGCGAAATAGAAAACGCACGATCACGTAAAAATTCAATCTGGTCGAAATTACTATGAAAAACCACGTGAAACACCTTTAAACTTGAAATAATAGATGGTATGTAGCTTCAAAGAAAGTTAAATACCTATTTTTTATTTTTTACAAAAACGAGGAGCGCTGCGACAGGACGTCCGTACTCTTCGGCTGCTCTCACGAGACTGACTGATCTGCAGTGTGTGCCGTCTTATATAATAAAAACGCAGACCGTATTGAAAACACCTGTAATAATTAACACAATCAGAAGACGCCACGTTAGAAATGACTCATCACATTACGTCATAACTTGTTGCAACATGTTGTGTAATAGTTTACTCCCTTATAGTTAATACAACGAAGGGCATTAGATATGAGTCATCACAATGTTACGTAATAACTTGTTGCAAAAACGTTGTGCAATATTATATCCTTATAAGTAATACAATTAAGGGGTCATCACAATGTTACGTAATAACTTGTGTTGTAGGCTCCACGTCATCGCCATGTTACGCTCGCCATTGTTTTTTCTTTCTAATTTTCCAAGTCCATTAATTGTTAGGTTACGTAAGATTGTGAGCCTCATTTATTAATTGTTAGGTTAAGTTGTGTCACGTAAGATCGTGAGCCTCGCCATAGTAAATCGAAGGGCTCATACTTTTCTATTTAGAAACGCTCCTTCTACTCTAAAGTAGGTCAAAGCACGTAGAGGCTCTCGTGAAGTTTAGCACGTAATAAAAGAAAAATGCAAAATGCCCCGACAACGTTTCAGCTACTAGGACCTCATTACCATGAGCCTAATCCTAGTAAGCCACATACACACCTGTTCTTCGTATCGCATATGCTAGTAAGTCAGATGACATACTGGGAGAATCACATTTCCCCCAATGATCCCACCACAACAAACGTCGCACATGCTTTAAGAAACATGATCAAGATATTTTATGCTAAATTTACGGCTGCCTGTATGCAGTTATATGCAAATCATTAAAAGAGCGCTTTAATATACAATGATTTCTCCTACCATGTACCCTAACATACAATTTAACATAACAAGTAAAATTTCGATTCGTCTATATATACCCAACAAAACTCAGAAACTGTCATACGCGAGAGCTATATTTTGCAGCAACTATAATTACCCAACACTAGCAACAAGAACAAAAAAAATATATCAATTACTTGTATGCTATTAATTAGTAACTTTAGATAATATTAATTATTAGTTTTCAGTTGTAATTAATTTAAAAAAAAATTAATAACATGTTAGGTGATGATAACCAAGTGCAAAAAGCATTGCATTTTTTTTACACACAAACAAAGCACTACTTAGTTCACAAAACATCTATAACAGATGGTAGATAGTTACATGGTTCTATCACCGAGTTCAGATGTTTACTCATTGATGACTCCGTCGTTGTCGTCTATCAAAAAACTAAGTACCTTGGAAACAGTGAGAGTTATCGAAAAATCTCCCCTTGTCGATTTTTTTTTTGGTGACGTAGAGTACGCGTAGAAAGGTCGGGTTTAATGCGTTGGTCGAGTCTCGGTGTCCTCTGTCCTCCCATACCAAAATAAACATAGGTCGTCATGGAACCAATATTTTTCATCAATCGAAAATTTTCGAAGTCCACAGCGTTAAAAAAAAATCTTAAATTGCAAATATCTCGAAAATGGTAAGAATTATCGAAAAAATATATCGAAAAACACCCCCATCCGGTATCGTTATATAACCCCTGTCGATTTTGGAGGTGTAGAATACGTGTACCAAGTTTTGGTGGTCCTGGGGTCAAGGGGTAAGAAGTTAACTCACCCTCCAAAACTTTGATCACTCGTAACTTTTGAACGAATAGTCGTAGAAAGGTCGGGTTTAGTGCGTTGGTCGAGTCTCGGTGTCCTCTGTTCTCCCATACCAAAATAAACATAGGTCGTCATGGAACCAATTTTTTCATCAATCGAAAATTTTCTAAGTCCACAGCGTTAAAAAAATCTTAAATTGCAAATATCTCGAATTTTTGACAAACAGACAAACAAACAGACATAGGACAAAAAAACCTACAAAGACAGAGACATGGACATAGACATTACACATACACATAGACATAGACATTACACATAGACATAGACATTAGACAACTTAACCTAACTTAACCGGGAACACGAGCCCGGGGACAGGGATATAACCCCGGTAACCTAACTTAACCGGGAACACGAGCCCGGGGACAGGGATAGGACCCCGGGGACACGGGTCCAGGGATAGGGGTAGGACTCCCGGGGACAGGGATAGGACCCCGGGGACAGGGGTCCAGGGACAGGGGGACCCCCGGGGACAGGGGGTCACTCCTCCGTAGCGATGATCGATATTTAGACAGTGAAACAACAAACCCGTCAAACTCGCTCACTCAGGACTCATGAGATCCTTGAATCCCAGCCTGCAGACCAGGAACATGAGCTAAAGTAAGGGGCCATTATTCACACTGAAAAACTACCGACCAGAACCGGGTTCGAACCTATACCACACGCACGATGTCAAGAACTAGTGAACGCCTTAACACGCACGGCTACGGAGGAGGACGGAGAGAGGTCGTGTATAATTGTTCTTTTATGCGTCCACGCAGTGGAAATTCGGACCGAGATTTTTAGCAAAAAGAGAAATTTCGATTAAAAATACCACAATACCGCAACTGCACCACCGCTAATACCACAACTAATTATTATTCTATTATGTCATTTGCTTAGGTGAAGGGAAAAAAATGGTCCAAAAAGAGAAATTTTGCCCCTTGGGAAGGCCCTCATAGTGTGGCAACACTGCGTCCACGTCGCCGGTGGTGACATCTAGTAGCAAACACTAGAAATATTCCCACAGGTATCGTCTGTATGTTCTCGACTGAAATATTAAAACAAACGGAGTCCAATGTAAGTTAGTTCAGTACGTAAAAGATCGCAAATAAAAAAAA
Organism: Lepisma saccharinum; assembly: GCF_977018435.1. NCBI lineage: Eukaryota > Metazoa > Arthropoda > Insecta > Zygentoma > Lepismatidae > Lepisma > Lepisma saccharinum. Next base: position 76,424,172 of record NC_139231.1, read on the forward strand.
ATGATAGGTTAAGTTATATCACTGAAAAAAAAATCGTAAGATAGGTTAAGTTATATCACGTAAGATCGTGGCATTCGTACCAAGTACGAGTGGGAAAAATTGAAAATTGTACTAAAACATCGCTAAACGCTAAAACATCGACAAAAAATTGTCAAAATATGTCAAAAACTGATATTCAATTGATAAAAAAAGAGGATACCTACAAAGTATTATTTTGAAACAACTAGTTTATCACTGAAGATCGTAAAAAAAATCGTAAGAAAAAAGGATAGGTTAAGTTATATCACGTAAGATCATGATATACCTACAAGTATGAGGTGGGAAAAAAAAGAAGTGCATTGAAAATTGTACTAAAACATCGCTAAATCGACAAAAAATTGTCAAAATATGTCAAAAACTGATATTCAATTGATAAGAAAAGAGGATACCTACAAAGTATTACTTAGAAACAACACTTTTACACTACTACACTGCAACAGTGGCGTACGAAAGGGGAGTTACGGGGTTTAAACTCCCCCTTGCTCTTGTGAAATATTATGAAAAATGCTCTGAAAAAAATTCAAAATGGCCAATTTATCACAGTCAAATATCTGCGACAATACTATTACTACTACTACTACTACTACTAATAATAATAATAATAATAATAATAATAATAATAATAATTTGAATTATTATTTCCATCCAGCACGGAGAAAAGTACAACATCCCAAACACACGCGTCTTTCAGAATGAATGTCTTGCAAATAAACACAAATTCTTGAAAATAAAATATGAGGGCAACTATGATTTAAAAGAGAAAAAAGTTGTTTTGTATCTGAGTTGCAACAATGTTCAATACACTGGATTACGCAGGATTTTTTTTTCGGGAGGGGCTGGAATAGTAAATGTGGATAGCACATGACTTCGTTTTGGAGGGCAGGATGCATAATATAATATTCCGTATTTTTGGAGCTTTTCAGTCTATTAAAAATTGTATTCAAAGACAAAAATGGTAATCGGGACTCACTTTAAAAGAGGTTTCGCATTTACACATTTTGATTTTTTTAAAGTTGTTAACGGATTTTTATTTTAAATTTCTGATTTTCTAAAAATTTCGGTAGGGGCTGTAACCCCATCAGCCACCCCTCTACGTACTCCAGTGTTCAATGAACATGTATTTTTTTGTGTGTGAACAATGAGAATTAACAAAATAAAGTTCTTGGTTCGTTGTAAGAGGCTACTGTATAGACAAAGGCTAGACGGACAAGAATACAGTCACCAGTCCTCCTTCCCATTGTTTACCGCGGCACGTTTGAAGTCGCTCTTTAAAATCTCTCACGTTGTTGACTAGACAATTATTCAAACTACAATAAGCTTAACTATTGTAAAATGTTTTGTTGGTAAGAACAGCGAGACAATCCAGATGTGAATTATCGGGGACATTTATGCGGGGAAGAAGCCAGAAAAATTCCAACCAATTCCGGGAATCGAACCCGGATCTCCCGCGAGGATGTCAGATTCTTTACGGACTAGACCACCGCGGCTCCTCGGATGAGTTCCATACTTTGATTATTTCAATTTATTTTAATATATTTTCTTGTTTATATGGATTTTCCTCACACTTAAAATGTCCCCTCCTTGACCAGACTATTATTTCGTAACAAAGAAAAAAATGCTCCTAGCATTTGATAAAAAAACGAATGACTAGAAAGTAATTTCGTTCTATTGCTTTCATAAATACTATATTTATGTAGATCTCTACTACTTAATAGTAGTAGTGGTATTAGTAGTATTATTATCAGTAATTCAACTAATTAATTAATTATGAGTATTATTATTTAGTTAAAGTATAATAAAACAATGGTAGTGTGAATTTGGAGAAAGTTAGAGAAATAGCCCCCCCCCCCCGATAGAGTCCTGCGTACGCTACTGCACTGCAGTACCAAGCGTCACTCATGCGACAGGGTAGGTTTGTTCATTCATTATTCCAGTAGTCAGTAAAGTTTGAAATATCTGCCTCAGGTGAGATTGACAGGAGCTGGAAAGAGTCTGTGTCACATTTCTACATCCTTTGATCTACCACCCTCTCCCAGCAGAGCAGAGATAAATTTAGCACTAAATCTGTTAAACGGATTTCTCTGCCTCTACTAATGTGGAGCACTGGATTAACAGAGGAATCATCCGCTCCTTCTACCTGCCCTACGTTTAATGTCATTACGTCACTAGTCGTAAGCTTGTTAGGCAGCTTTTGTTACTGTCGGCAGACTTCAAAGCGTTCCGCTTTCCTGAATCTTTTCATCACCTTCTGAAATTAAGGAGTGCTGCACAGATGGACCTAGAATATATCTATTATGACTACCCTCTTTCCACTGTAAGATAAAGTTGCCTTTGGTCATTTTAGGTTGAAGTTATGATAAAGTTGTATCGTTTGCCCCAATGACTGTGTGAAACTTCATTTCGTGCATCAGTACCTAATTAGACGTCTGACGTCAGAAATTTCGAAACGGGCCAGTACTTCTCGCAAGTCATGTGGTTTTGTTTACATCGACTCCATTCTTGCCGTGGATGCACTATAGTCATGGCTGAAATGCACATCGATTTGCATGTTCAGGAATTCTTCCTTGCGTTACGTCGCTTCTCTGCCTTTGTAGAGTCATCGCGACGGTGAAGGTCGCTGACGATGAGACGAAACTGATAAAAGAACTATTGTAAAGAAACACGCATGATTACAAATCAGCAGCGTTCAACATTACGCTACGTTGAATCGTCGTAAATAATGACATCAAAGCTTTACCTCGTGGTAATGTTGCTGAAAGCGATGAAACGTGAAATCCAAATGCTTTCGGAATGCCAGTGCTAACTTTAATGGCTTCATTTGGGAGAGTATTATGCAGCTGGTGCTGGATCGAAAGGGGGGGGGGGCTAATTTTCGCATGGTGAACATCCACTGTGGGAGTTAAACATTATCCCTATGTCCACTCGAAACAGAAAATACTTTGTAACATAAACATTGTTGTCCAATGTTTCGTGTTGACTTTCTCCAGTAAATATATTCGCCTGCCCTCATGAATTTATGGTGCATCAAACAAACTTTATTTATTATTGTTACCACTTCCTACCACTATAATACAATCCTCTGCCATATTTTTCTAGGCGAAGTTATAGCATACAATCATTCAAGTTTGGTATAATTATTTCAATTTTCTTTTGTATGATGACAAATTAGTTTTGACGTTGTTGATCAACCTCACATGCTTGAGTTGATTCCCTTTTCTGTCGGTTTTGCTAATCGTGAACACCATCACATGCTCTCTGATATTGCTATTGTAGTTGGATATTGTCGCACGCATGTGAAAGGTTTCAATGTTCTTTTAACTGCTCCTGGCATCAATTAAATATGTTCCAGTAATTTGTTCTAAAGTTTTGATCTACATTCAATTATACAAATTTATCTAGTATAGTCCACGTGTTTACTTCATTAACGTCCAAGAACTGAAGAAAGCCGCCTCCACGAACGTGGGTGGGGATAAACAGCGGGCGAGTTGTTTTCGTCCAATCACACTCAACCTTCAGCCAATGGGCAATGGGCGCAGCTATCATTCTGCTCGTCTACTCCACGTGGAGTCTCAGTCACATGACTGCGGATACGCTGTTGCCGTTGTTTGCAAATTCAATGTGGAGACCGTTGGGAAGGTGCTAGTGCGGGGAGGGACAAGGTGGCGTAAAGTAGATGTGGAGAGTAGATGTGTGGCAACACTGTGCGTTGAATGTGATTGTTGCAGCTGGTGGGCGCGCTCCGTGGACTCCAAAGCCAGCCGGACGTTAACGAAGCTAGCGCGTCGACTATACTGTCGTATTATTAACAAATACTTTCCGAACATAAGTTTCATGACTACCAGTACGACTTCTACTGTTGTAACCGTGTCGGTAACAATAACTGGCTGATGATGCTCTGTACTCTGTCCCGAGTATCTCTGGAGCAAGGAAACGAAAACAAGTGTCTGCTCAAGTACGAGGGTCACTATTTATATTTTGAGCCTAACAATGAAAAAACAGGAATTTGGCATTGAAAACTGCTTTATTGTTTTTCGAAGTATTCTCCTTTATGGTCAATACACTTTTGCATTCGTTCGAACCATTTGTCAAAGCAGTTTTTCCAATCTTCTTGAGACACCTCCATAATATGGTTTTTGGACGCATCAACGGCGTCTTCCGCCGACGAAAATCGTTGTTGTCCACGCAATTTATTCTTGACATTCGGGAACAAGAAGAAGTCATTGGGTGCCAAATCAGGACTGTACGGCGGATGACCCATCAATTCGATTTTTTGACTGTTCAGAAAGTCGGTTGTTAGACGAGATGTGTGACAGCTGGCATTGTCTTGATGAAGAATGATCCGACGGCTTTTGTTTGTTTTCCGTATTTGACCGAAGACCTCTGGCAAACAAATTGTTGTGTACCATTCAGAGTTGACCGTTCTACGTTCCTCTAAAGGCACAGTTGCCACATGACCAGTTTTCCCGAAAAAACAGGCGACCATTTGTTTCGATGTGCTTCGAGCGCGAACAACTTTTGTTGGATTGGGTTCATCTTGAAACACCCATACAATAGACTGCTGTTTACGTTCCGGCTCATATGCATATATCCATGATTCGTCACCTGTTACAATCTTATATACGTCTTTTGAAGCACCACGATTATATTTATTGAGCATTTGTTTGCACCAATTGACTCGAGCGTCTTTTTGAGTTTTTGTCAAATTGTGTGGGATCCAACGAGAACATACCTCTCTCACAGCTAAATGATCATGTAATATTTTATATATGTTGGTGGAACTAATGCCTATGGTTGCCTCAATCTCACAGTATGTCACATGACGATCTTGCAGTATTAGGTTTTGCACAGCATCAATGTTTTCTTGAACAACAACTGATTTTGGCCGACCTTCGCGAATCTCGTCGGTGAGCGAATGGCGGCCACGATTAAATTCGTTATACCAGCATTTCACAGTGGCAAAGGATGGGGCTTCATCGCCAAATGTGGAAGTAAGTTGATCTTGATAATCCACGTCGAAAATCGTAAAAAATCATCGCACGAAAATGTTCACGAGTTAATTCCATTTTATTGTTGTCGCGCAATCTCCAAGGCAACATAAACAACACAAATGAAGCTATTGACAAAACATTTGAAGTACGTTATGGTCAGCCAGAGGATTCCGTGCAAACGTCAAATCGCGCCTAACTTCAATCAGTGTTGCCAAGGCTCAAAATATAAATAGTGACCCTCGTAGTGTTGCCAGACGGTTGCCAGGCAGCTCTACCACTTAACACGTGAGAGGGAACGGGATTGCGTGGAGGCGGAGAAGGGACTGCGGTTACCAGCCTTCGTAGCAACGTGTACTGCTTCGCTCTGCCTACTCTTGCTCCACAGATTCCTGGGATGGAGTACAGAAGCGAATTTAAATGAGTCTGTTGAATACAGTAAGCTATTTCGTAGTAACGGAATGGGTTTGAAATGGCTGTGCTTCTCGTTATCCCGAGAAGATATGAAGTTTATCCGCTGAGGGCTCTTAAAAACAAAAACGGATATTGTGCAGCGGTATTGAGATGGATTAGTGCTTACAACATTCAACAGAGCGTGGTTTAAAAAGCAGGTCCGGACATGTCAGTGCTGCGCTCGGACAAGCCTTCCGCTATTGCCTTCGGGTTCCCTCGTTTTGCAGTCTCCAGCACTTGTGCCCGGTTTCAATGTCGATTGGATTGATTGTCCCGTTTCCAGGCAGCGTTAATCCCTCGCTGGAGTGAGCAAACGCAATCCTTCATCAGTGGCTATTCGAGCCTCCATTGCTCCCTGGGGTTTATGAAGCCGGGGGTAAACAGGTACACCCGGTACGTCCGGATTGAGTAGCATTTACAAGCGGCTGTGGGACATGTCACCCCGCCATGTTTTCAATACTTCATTCTCCTCCAAACTTTTAATTATCGAGCTTATAATTTAAAACTTCCCACAGCTCACGTTGTAAACATTTTTTTTAACCCTTAGTCGCCACGCGGGCTGACGAAAGTAAGCCCAGTGTCGCCGAGGCTTTGAGCGGGAAATTTGAATTCGTATACATAATGGAGAAAAATCGTAATAACTCTGGCACTATAGGACCAATCTACTTCGGATAACTTTTGTTTTGCAGGTAATACATCGGTGCATGCAACCATGTAAAATTTTCTCCCCAACCGCGGGGGGGGGGGGGGGGTTACGGGCGGGGCCTGCATCCCCCGAATTTCAATGAAAAAACATAAAAATGTGGAGTTTACCCCCTCTTCTCCAGCTACTTTGGGGAGAAAACCGGAACTTTTGCTTTTTTTTAAAGAATGGACCTTCCGCAACAGAATGAAACTTGATTCATGTTCGTGGGTGCAATACACTTTGAATAATAAGGCAAAACGTAAAACTCTAGCGAATTTTAGCCAATTTGCATATTATTCATAAAATTGTTATAACTGACACTATGGGACCAATCTACTTCGGATAACTTTTGTTTTTCAGGTAATACATCGGTGCATGCAACCATGTAAAATTTGGATGCCCCAAGCGTGGGGGGGGGGTTACGGGCGGGGGCTGCATCCTCCGAATTTCAATGAAGAAATCATAAAAATGTGGAATTTGCCCCCTCTTCTCCAGCTACTTTGGGGAGAAAATCCGAACTTTTGCCTTTTTTCGTTCGCACTTGCATCTTGTGTAGCTACTGTGAATCTATTTCTTCCCTGTTGACTCGGCTCTTTGTGGAAATATGTCCGGAAGGAAACGATTGTGCGTTAGGGAAATCGATGAGCTGTTATATGATACGAACTGTTTATGTTGAGGCCTCTCCTAACAGAGGAGGGAAGGGAGCCTTTGCAATCGTTTGTTTTGTCTATACTTCTGGATAGATGCACGCTTTAGACTCATGCTTCTGGCCTCTGGCTATCGTCAAGCTTCATTGCATTTCTAACATAGAGGCGACAGAAAGCTGACACCGCCAAACCTCATCCAATCCCCTCTCTCCTTGCCCTACCCCCCCCCCGCCACTACTTCAGCTGGATCACCAGGTCTAAACACAAAGAAGAATGTGTGCCTTATCAGTACTAAATCACAGCGTTGGAAGCTTGGAGAAAAACAGCATCGTAAATACCAAGCATTCATTGTGTCTGTCAAGTGTCGAGCCAACACGTGTTTGGGTGAGCCCAAACACGTGACATATTCCGAGAAAGGAGGGGGGGATTTGGAATTTTCGTAAACACATGTTCCCGAACGAACTGTCAGTGTTTCAACCTCAATATACAAATATAAGTGTGACAAACCCTCGATAATTGTACCTAAAGCTGTTTGTAACACATGTGCTACAGATTCTACAAGGGACATACTTTTTTGGTAACATATGTGTTACGTGGGCGGACATACAAACTTGCTTGTGTTGCGACCCTGCGTTAGGAGGTTTATACACACTCTACAGTAGTATGTGAGCTTCAATTTACGTCACAGGTCTGAGTGCCTGTATTTATATGCATCAATTAGTCCATTGCCCATGATTAAGGCGGTGAGTGATAATTTTACCCTCGTCCTCCTCTCTGAGGCAGCTGGGAAGCACTGTTGCCAACTTAGCTCTTTTGGAGCCCGATCTGGCTCTTTCGTTCACTCATTTGATTGTGAACTATGGCACCGCCCCCTGCCCCACTATGATGCCATCACTGGCTCAGGCCCACATAAAAAAAAACTTTTGTCATGAGTACTATACATTTTGCACGCGACGCCCCACCCCCTCTTACCTTCCCAGCTACTTTTTTATAGCGCCGTGGCTGAGGTGAAGATGACTAATATTGTTATCCGGGAATCATTTCTTTTCGATTTCATTCAACCATCACTGGATTATTGAGATGGGTGATGCCGCCAGATCTAGACAGTAAAACCTAACAAAAAAAATGGCATCACTTTAAAATTAACGGTAGCAGTGCCCCGCACCCCTGTGACACCTAAAATTACCCTAGGGTGCACTTTATGCAGCCCTCGATAATCTAGCTCCTTGAAAGTCAACTTTAGCTCCATTTAAGGTCAAATTTAGCTCTTTTATGCGCATCAGGTTTGGCAACGCTGCCAGGATGACCGCAGGAGACAAGGAGAAATGCATTACGCTTATGGGAGCATTATTTTATTCGTTCTTTCGCGAATATCAAACATCCAATGATCTAGGAAAGTACATGGACGAAAAAAGGACACGTTGAATAATTTCTTACTCGTAGGAAAAGTTAAAACTTCCATTTGATTAGTCGTAACTTGAAGTTGAAGTTGATTCTCCATAAGAAATACATGGGATTCTGTAAATACTTATTGATCATTTTTTTTCAAACATTAATAATCGCCTTAGAAAACCACTTGCATCATAGAGAGAAATTCATACTCTTTTCTATAGTCTTTAAGTTTTTTTTAGTAGCAGTGCCCATTGCACAACTGGAGCGAAATTGTCAATCTTCTCCTTAATGGTAGGATGTTGTCACATCTGCGTGAAACATATTTTGTGCCTACCTTGCTTTCTTACATAAGAATCGTATATGATATTGAATATAACGAATACAAATATCACACACAGTGGCATCTTTTCATGCTAATATAACGCAATGCTAATAATGCCAGTAAAATGTTTTGCCTTAAAAACTTCAGGACTTTTTTCTTTCTCACCAGTCACTAGCAATGAAAATGGACACCTAGATCCTGAAATGTTCGCTTCCCTGCAAGGCGTTATGTGTGTTGCCTAACTCTACGGCGATAAGTGGATTTTAATAGAACATTTTCAATGGCAACTTCTACCACTGTCGTAGAGACAACACATATAACGCCTTGCAGGGAAACAAGAATGCCAGGATCTAGGTGTCCAATTTTTATTGACTGTGACTGTACAGTATGCCCATATTAATTCCTCTTGAATCATTTTTTGAGAGCAGCATTTAGGTTGCCTGTGTGTTGAATGAATACAAATTACTATCATTTTCAGTGGCGTAAATAACACCCCCGCGGTGCGGGGGGGTGAGCAGTAGGAATGTTTTCATTTCGGCGTTAAGATATACGTATCTTCAACCAAACATATATTTTTATGCCCCTACAACTGCAAACAGAAAATGTTTGCCCGTCCGTATTTGGATTTTCTAGCAAGAAAATAAACTTTTTCGACTTACTAACAGAAGATGTTGGCTTTCTCGACCAATTGGATTGTTATAAAGTAAAAATATTCTACCATGCTTTAGATATTCAAGTAAATCAAGTAAACAATAGATTCCAGAGTGTGAAATAAATCAAAGAAAGCTTCACCCTTTTTAGTCCCTAAAATTATTCAAAGGTTATTTGAGAAGCACAAAGGCACGAGTGAGATTGGGTGGAGTAGCGCTGTTAAGTATCGAAAGGAGTTCGGGCTCGAAAACTGGACTTGACCAAACTAGCACAAGAATTTGTTTCTATAAAAAAAAACCGCAGATAACTGTTAATGGGCATTTAACAATGTCGTAATTTTTGTAGTATCAGTGCATTTTCAATTTCGTATTTTCATATTTGTAGGCATTAATTAATATTTTAGAAAAGAAGGACTTCATTATTTTTTTTTATTAGCATATTCATTACTACAGTAGAAGATATATCATGGATCAATGGTGTAATTCGAATTGTAACATTGTAGCCTGAAAACCTGGATGGGGGTGCCGTGAAAGCCAGCAACCCTGTTTTATATCTGTGCATGGTGGAAGAGCACAACAGACAAAGAAGTGTTGGACAACGAAGTGATAGGTGCTTATGGAAAGGAAGCAAGTGAAATCGGTTTCTATTTTAATAGTAGACGCAAATCTGAACTTGACAGCAAAGCCAAGTGAATTTCAATTTTTTGATTCGTAAAACAAATAATAATAAAAAATAAAACGTGACTTTTTATGAATGAAAGGTAAGATATGGAATCTTACTCTGTCCCCAGTGCTCGAAAAGAAAATCTCTAGCTGGGGGGATGGATGCCTTGCCCTAGTATGGATCAACATGGCGGAAATACAGTGGGTGCCTATGCAAATTATCCTACTGGAGGGATGTTTAGTGGAAATTTTCTTAACTTCGAGGATAGCAGTTTTGTGATTTATTGATTGATTGAGATGGTGTTTTAAGTCCACTTTATGCACAGTAAGGCTAATCGGGACTAGACCTACAGTTTAAAGTTGGATCCAAACCACTATGTGCCCCCACTGGGTATTGAACCCGGAACCCCTTGATTACAAGGCGACGACGCTACCACTGCGCCATCGGTGAGGCCCTTTTGTGATTTCTATCAACCAGAATGTTGACCGCACAACGAATTAAAGAGGTCTTAAGGAATTTCGACACAAAGAATATTGTGGGTAAGAATCCCAGTTTGTGATTTGTACTAAGAAGGAAAAGTAGTGAATGATGTTAGTGTAATGAAAATTGTGTCCTGAATGTGAAACCTTACCAAAAGCCTTTTCCAAAATGTAAAATCTTCTGTTGAGAGCCAGTATTCCCAAAACATATGTCGTTGTACTAGTATCAAGTTACACGACGGAAGTGAAGAAATTTGATGTCTGTTGACAAGAATAAAGGCTACAAATCAGTTTAAAATTTGATAAAGTGCTGATTTAGTGAAGGTGGTGATAGAAAAAAAAAAAACAGGAGATTACGAGATCTATATGGTCTCTTGCATGGACGTTTATTGGACTCACCAATGTGATTGCTCATCTGTTGAGAAATGCCAATTGTGTTACGTTTTTTAAGCCGAAAATAATAAGGATTTCCTGCATACTATATTATTGTTTATCGATGAGAATGGTTTCGGAGTATATTTTGTTCGTTTTTCGGTAAGAGAGTATGCTCATTGAATTCCCAATGCTTAATGTTCCGTTTCTAATGCAGAAACTTGAATAAAACAAAGCGAATGAAAGAAAAAGCAATTGAATATAGAGTACACACCAGTAACCCAGTTTTGCATGAAAAATATATTTCTACATATTGAGTTGTTGTTGGAATAACAAAGAAAAATTACATCTCCCTTTATTGTGTTAAGCAGAATTAATAGGGTATCAAAGCTATTAGACTTAACTTTTTATACTTACATGTCCCGAAGAGAGTCTCTGTATGGTTTGAAGGAATCTGCTTCCAAGACCTCTATTCCAGCATCTGCAATGGTCCTGGGGGGAAAAAAGAAATCAACCGGATTTTATTTCAAATCGCATTTCATATGCAACTTCTAAATGTAATTTTATATGTATGTATGTATGTATGTATGGACACACACACACACACACACACCCTAAATGCTACACTCCTAGCAGACTATTTCCCACCTATGTCAAGCAATACAGTCTTGCAGTGGCGTGGTGGACATTAATAATAATGCTTGAACATTTGATTTCATGTAATCATTCATCGTCGCGAATGGCTAAAATACGCAGAAATGGACGTGAGAAAGAGAGAGAGAGAGAGAGAGAGTTTTATGAAGGGAGAGACATAGGAAAAGAGAGGAAGAAAAAAGTACAATAAGCAAAATACAGAAGTGCTGTCAACTTTACCCTTTTTCTCTCTATTGTGTTTTTTTAAAAAGTAAAGCGAGTGTACAGCCGAAGGCAAAGATAATACTTGGCAGTTGCACAGAAACGTTTTTACATAATTTTTGAATGTATTTGATTGATTGATTGATTGATTTGTTGTTTAATGTCCACTTTATGCACATTAAGGCTAATTGGGACTGGACCTACAGTTTCAAGTGGGATCCGAACCACTATGTGCCGTGCCTCCACCGAGGATTGAACCCGGGACCACTTGGTTACAAGGCGACGACGCTACCACTGCGCCATCGGGGAGGCCCTGAATGTTTTTGAGTGTGGGTATAAAATATAATATATGGGCCATTCCATTTTAGAACAGGCCACATACTTCTGAATTTTTTAAATAAAATTTTCATAATCTTGTTCTGTAACAGAAAAAAAACAATATTTGAATTATTTGGAACAGGAAGATAATGTACACGAAACATTTTGCATTTAGCTACTAAAAAGGAGATTCAGTGAACGGCAGCATCTATCAGCATGTTCATTCAGTCTGTTTCCAAGTTCAATAATGGAAACAAAGATGTCAGTAAGCAGAGAAAATTGTCTAATACAGCGTCAGCATAATTCGATTCCTTAAAAGAACGTAGAATATCAAATAGAGAAGAATAGAAATATCGATGGACGATTTGCCGATTGTATAAACATGTTAGTTGACTTGGTTTTGGTCATATCATTATCCAACTGGTAATATGTCAATATATCATCACTGTTCCACCTGTCATGCAAATTAAATACTTGTCAGTTTCCATAATTCATTATTAGCATTGCCAACTTTTCCATTGATACGAGCATCTGTCCAATTTATGAGCCACGATCTGCACTTTCCTGTCATTTCCAATGCGTAGCAGCCTACTATTCGCTCCGTTAGACTGCACTAATGGAACAGAAATGCAAACACGTCAAGTTGCCTGCTATTCACATTGTTCACCTGTTTGCACTTATGCGCTTTGCAAATTAATTTTCCACATTTCGAATTGGACACTGAGTGGAAAATTCTGGATCGCTAAACGAAAGCAGTCTAGACGTATTCATAACGTTTTTGAGCCACTTTGTGGGGAAGTGAATCTGCTAATTAACAACATCAAAGCTAATATACACATTGCTCGGATTACACATTACTTCCTCTGCGGCAGAGAGGTATGACTTTCCAAACAGATATCAAAAGCCATAGTGTGGGGTTTTATTTCAAAGTTTATTTCTAATGTATTTGTTCTTTTTACCGAAGTTTCTCCACCTACTTCAGTTATGGTTATTTTATGAAACTTTTCTACATATAGGGTTTTAATTCAATGCTTCTTTCTAATGTATTTGGATATATACCATAGTTTCTCCACCCACTTAAATTCTGGTTATCTTACAAACCTTTTATACATATTTGGGTTTTAATTCAATGCTTCTTTCTAATGTATTTGTATATTTACCATAGTTTCCACACCTACTTCAATTCTGGATATTTTACAAAGCTTTTATACATATTGGGTTTTAATTCAATGCTTCTTTCTAATGTATTTGGATATTTACCATAGTTTCCCCACCTACTTCAATTCTGGATATTTTACAAAGCTTTTATACATATTGGGTTTAAATTCAATGCTTCTTGCTAATGTGTTTGGAAATTTACCATACTTTCTCCAACTACTTCAATTCTCGTTATTTTACAAAGCTTTTATACATATGAGGTTTTTAATTCAAAGCTTCTTTCTAATTTATTTGGATATTTACCATAGTTTCTCCACCTACTTCAATTCTGGTTAGTTTACAACACTTCTAACTATTGCGTTCATTGCAACGATGAGGATGGATGGCGAGGGGATAAAAGTGGTGATTGGGGAAGCATAATGGTACATCCATGCCTTTCTCGGGAATGAAACATAGGATCCGTGGTTTTGTGGACAGCCTTAGAAGTGGAGAGGTTAGCGTAGTGTGCTACGAAGCTAGGTTAGAAGCACACTACGCTAACCACTCCGCTTCTGAAGTTCTCCGGCCTTATTGTGCGTCTGTGGTTGCATTGATATTATTACAGGGCTGAAAGAGTCTAAAACAACCCTAAACAAGATCCAGCATACACGCAGAATCCAACGTATGTCCATTGACTCATATGTTGACTCTACATAAACTGCTATTGATGCACTTTATGGGCACACACACAACAATGCATGAGAGGGTGCTTTTATGAGCTGTTGATCCATGTGATGCCTTAGAAATGTATCTACTGAACAGATCAGACACGATTATTTCACTGCATTGTGTCAATTTATGCATGATGCATCAAATGAAACTATATTTGAAGTAAGTCTTGATACTTTCCTGGCAACGAATGAAGAAAAGAGTCTCTCGGGCTATCGACTAAGTGAGTTGTTTTTCATCTGCATGGTAGAACACGATGCGATTCATTCCATAGAATTCAAGGAACAACATAAGAAAGAGTACTACACAAGAAACAAATTGGAAACAGAAAAAAAATCACAAAAGCAACATTCACACCAATGGTTCGAAACCTATAAGTCACCACAGTATACGATTGAAGCAAATTACGGTCTCCTGCAGATAGTAGAAATAGTAACTTAAATGGAACAAAAAATAGTGTAGAGTTCTGGAAGGAGGAAGGTTCCGTGGAGTACTTGGTTGACGCGTCAGGATTTATAAGTAGTGAAATCACCAGCAAAAATAAATTGGTCACCTGAAGACGATAGAACATATGTTCTAGCGAAAAGCAGTATTATAATAAGTAAAAGCTGTAGAAGCACTAGACAAAGGAAAAAGTCCAATTTTCATTGGGTGCCAATAATTAACCCCTGTTGCTAACAATAAAAGAATTATTGCTATTTTAAGTATCTGATAAGTTCACTTTATGCACAGATGGTCTAATCTGAACTCGGCCTACAGTTTAAAGTGGGATCCGAACCACTATGTGCTTCCACCGGAAATCGAGCCTGATACCTCTTGATCACAAGGCAGCAGCGTTACCATTGCGTCATACGAGAGACAATCATTACCATTTGGTATACTTATCATATTAATCAGCTACAATGTGTCTTTATAACTCTTGTGGTTATGTTAGCTAACACAAGCCATTTCGTAAGAGTACTTTTCCCCATGTTGCTAATTAGTGTTTTAAATTGAAAAATACGATCCAAATTCTTCAGTCATGTCCCGGTTCACGTCTCTAATAGTTCACCCACCTCAAGGCGTCCTCTCAATAGAGTGGAGTCCTCAAAATCGGATCACTTTCAAATGAAACCCACATAAAATCGAAAATAGTAATTCTTTTCGACACGAACTGAACAGCACCCGACAGGTACATCATTGCTACATATGTTCCCGAAACGCTGTTTTTTACATGTGCATATTAATAAAGTTACACATTGAAAAATAAAGGAATTACAAAATATTTGTTATGTAAAAATGTCCTGCAAACCGGATTACGTGTCCTTAAAAGCGGATCATAGGGTAGTAGCTGAAATATAACTGCAGTGACAAACATTATTTGTCCAAAATTTTACTAACACCTTTCACTACACAATACACAACACACTTCCCACAAATGAATGTATTTTTACCTTGTGCTCCAACACATTGTTCATGGTACCACGCTGAGCACCTCATGCAAGAAATTCTAACGATTCGTCATCAGAACTGGTGGAGCTATCAATTGAAGAAATGGCGTCTCTTTTTTTTCTATAATGTGATGTTCTCTCGCCGCTTAGATTTTAGCAGAACTTCTAGACTTTTAGATGCTGCTGCAAGGTCTCGTAATTTTCTCACATTATTGGGCGATGTGACATGGGCGTCTTGCTTCTCTTGTTGTTTTCTCTTTCGTGCTGGTGTTGGTGATTTTTGGTGAGGGTACGATGTTTATATATATGTGGGGGTGTGGGGGGGGGGTTATATATTCTTGTTTTCCTGTTGTCTAACATCTAATCATAGATTCTGTTTACATATTGTGCTATTTTGTGGTGATCCGATTTGCACTACTTTTTATGATCCGATTTAAAGGATTAGTATACGAACTGCAAAGTACCGCCTACACGAGCAACAGCAACAATGACCATGATAAATCAATGACATCGTATTTGTGTAGTATTCCTCCCATTTATAACACAAACATAAACACCTATTACAACAATGCTTACCTTATGAGCTTAACCAAGTACCGAAGAAATATTTCACAGCAGTCAACACTCACCATGGTTCACGTCAACGGTATGTTTCGAACGAATCGCTTTGTCACAATAAATACAGAGGGAACACTGTACCCGTCCGCTACTGTCTGCACGAGGCATGGGGTCACTCAGTGAGAATAGTCAAATACATCACCACGCCATATGTTCAGCGCCGGAGACAGTAAACCTTAGGGCGATACGGTTTGCAGGTCGATCCGATTTTGAGGACTCCATTCTATCACTAATTTGCTCGGAAAACACATCCAACGTTTTGAAGGGAACGAGCGGATGAAGACCAGAAGCTTAGGTACACCATATCAGCCTTCGTGGCTTTGCCAAGAAGATTTATCAGGAAGTCATGGTTTCTGGTTGAAGCCCTGCGGAGGTTTCAAACTTCTCGGCAGGTTCTCTCGTTTTTCAGCGCCTCCAGTGCAAAAGAGTCTTGCAGAGAGAGGATCAACTAACCCACTCCGCGCATGAAACCGCATCCTCGCCACGAGCGCCCAAGAGGCAAACGTCGACTTGAAGAAACTCAACCTGGAAGTCGAATTTCCCGCACCCTGGGCAAGTCACTGCGTCGTTTTTATGAGGTGGCGAAGTTCTTCAGGTTGCAGGAAGTGAATAAACAAAGCTCTTCATCTGCGTCCTTGGTGTCTCCGCAAACTCTACCACCAGAACGGTCCGCCATATTTGTGACGAAGAGGTTGCGAGAAGGCTTCAAAGATGTGAGGTTGCTTTCAGAGCGCTTTCATGAACTTTCTTCTAGCATAGGCGCAGAGGTTTACCCCAAATTTTCCAACAAGTTGGGGTGGGTGTAAGTTTTTCTGAAGGGGTGTAGGATTAATTTAACGCCAAAATGGCCATAATTTGAACTTTTCTTAAACATTTTGGAAGGCCTCCCAGATCGCGTAGTGGTGACGTCCTCAGCATTGTAATCAAGGGTCCCGGGTTGGATACCCGGTGGAGACGGACAATGGTTCAGATTCCACTTTAAACTGTAGGTCCAGACCCGATTAACCTTTCTGTGCATAAAGTAACTTAACCCAAAAACCCAAACTCAACATTTTGGAGATATTTCACTGCCTAGGACGTGAAAAGAAATAGACCCACCTCACACTTTCGACATGAAATGTTTACTTGTTTTTACTTTTTCTTCCAACTGTTTGGAGGCACATAAATTGTTTATTCAAATGGAAGCGTCTAATCCTACTTCTATGTAGATAAAGTTCAGTAATAAATACGTATGATGTTAATAAATTTAATAACATTTTATGTCAAAAGTGTGAGGTGGGTCTAATTCTTTGAACGCCAGTGTGTTTGTGTGTGTGTGTGTGTGTGTGTGTATATGTGTATATATATATATATATATATATATATATATATATATATATAGAGAGAGAGAGAGAGAGAGAGAGAGAGAGAGAGAACGGATTCGTTATATCTAACCAAATTAGGGCAACATTACAGTGTACATACATATGATTTGATTCATGTTATTTAGTGTAGCTTTTCTGGAACTTTTAGCCAATCGCGACGATGAGAATGATTGATGATGATGAAATGACACAATGATGAAGGGACACTCACCCATGCCCAGGTCGGGATTAGAACGTGGGACCCCTTGCGTCGTAGCGCGCTGTGCTAACCACCCCGCCACGTAGGCCGGTTACATTATGAGTAAGTGTATTAATCTGAAAAGAACGATTCTGCTGGTAAACAGTATTGACGTTACAGCTTTGTCTAAATGTGTGGGGACTGTAAGATGCCGCTAGCCTATTGTTCTTTTTTTTTTTTTTTGTCTTGTTTGTTAAACTCCACTTTATGCTCATCTAGGCTAATCGGAATTGCGTCTGCAGCTAGTTTAATGTGGGGTTCGATGTCTGTAACACTGTCGTGACGATGTTCGTTTTCATGGAACACACACGGTGGTGTCCCCCCCACACAAAATGTGGTCGCTTGTGTTGCCTTACAGACGGATGCTGAAGAAAGCAGCAATATATAAGCTGCGTTGGCAGTTAACGTGTTCAGTCTCGCCGTGCGCTACCGTCCAATATGGCTTTTTCAAGGGCACCATAACATTACGTTCCCTTGTAAGTTTATGTAGAATGTTCTTCGTAATTCCTTAATTGGAAAGAACATTGTAGAATTCTAGTAGATTTGTAATGATTTTAAAACTGTCACATGGATACGGAACTATTTGATTACAAGGCAACAGTTTTAGACATTACGATCTTAATTCGAGATTGGTACTGTAGTAACTACCTGATTTCCAGTAGTATAATTAGTTTCTAATGAAATTATACCATGCTGTAGAACAAAAATGGTGTTAAGGTGGCACCAGACAGTGGTACCAGGAAGTCCATGCCACATTTGAGCCAACGATTGAACTCAGTGGTGTTAAAAAAGTGTTGATGACAGCCAGTTATATGTGTTATTTTAGCACTTTTAAAGTTAAATTTGTCTTTTTCAGTGCACGCATTGTTAAAACCTGAAGTTGTTAGAAAATGAGGACACTTTTCAAGTACGGGTTGAAAGGAAGCCTCTAGGAGGTATCTGCTGGTTGCTTCTCTCGGCTGACCTTGCGCCAACTACCAGTATTTAGTTCTGTACTTTAAAAATGGTTGGTAGCAAATCGACAGACCGTGGTCCCAGGAGGTCAACACCACATTGTGATCAACGATTAACCTCAGAGGAGTTAAACTGACGTTGAATATAAACATTTATCAGTGTTATTTTTAACACCCCTGAGGTTAAACGTTGACTAAAATGTAGTATGGATCTGCTGCGAGTCCTGGGACTATCGTATGTGTTGTTTTGACACAACATCTTTTCGGTGTGTTCACGCTCGCGTAACCTTTACTTTGTATGCAACCTCTATCATCTTGCATTGCAACTTTTAACTACATAAAATGTATTTTCCTATGTACTTACAGACGCTGGACTCCTGGGTACAGATCTTCGGGGACCGTTCCAAGTTCTCCCCCAACGCACCTGCACTCCACCTCCAGCTCCCCACCGTAGTCAGTCGTGTTCCAGCAGTTACAGCCTTCCTCAGAGATGTCCCCGTGCCACATGTACCCCGGTGGCGGAGTGTTCCATGCCTTCTCATACGTGGGATCGGCCTCCTCTTCCGATCTACGCATCGTGCGAAGCATGGAGAAGGGTGTGGAGAGCAGCGTGAGAAGGATGCACCACGTGAATGCCATGTCCTGTAAGTACATATTCCATTTTCTTAATTACATAGCAATTCTTGGTATTACAATTGAATAAAACTAGTTCTACATGACAATAACAATTACAGTCATTAAATAGATTGTACTGTAAAGTCACCTGCAATACAAATGAGGAAACGTATGTTGATAAAAGGCCGGAGAAGCATCACAAGTTAAATATCAAACAGATTTACTCTTACGACAGTTATTCGGAGCAAATGGGACAACTAAACGCACGGCCATGAAATTAGACGTGTGGCAGAAGTTCGCGCTGTTGCCACATTGTAGCACAACCCCATGTTTTCGGAGGTTTGCTAGAATGAAAGATCTCGTTGTAGAGTTGTAGATATGGGACTCCATTTCTGGAGTCTGCAACGAACTTTCAGTTCACACCATGGGACTCGAAAGTGCCCCGAAGAGATGTCGGTCTGACGCACGGACTTGGCAACGCAGCCAGGTTGACGTCGCCACACAGTGCGCTGGAACCAACGACTTTTGTCTAGCTCTTGCTTTGCTTTTCCCACATGTGGTACCAGCGCAATTCTGCCCAGCCGCCTATTTTGATGGCCGTGCGTTTAATATGATTTCGAGACTCAAAACGGAAACTAGGATGGCATTGGCAACTGCAGAGGAGATCGGGAATTAAAACGTTCACGGGACGAGACCTCACCTCGTTTCGTGTTGATATCATCGTTAGACGAATCAGGCACTTCTGCATTCCATTCCAATCTTTTCTGATACTGATACTGTTCAATGGGACTTAGCCCAGTTCGGTCGTGAACGCTGTCGCCTTGTAATCAAGGTGTTCCGTGTTCGATTCCAGGGGGGTATATGGATTCCACTTCATCAAACTTCAAGAGTAAGTTGACTGATCGATACCTACTTTTAATTGTAAGTGTACAGTCAACGATACTAGCTTCACTACGTTGCGTGTTGCTTAACTCTACGGGGATCACCGAACCTGCGAAACTTTTGTCTAAGTTTTGTATATAATGGACCTTCTCTGAGACTATCTGAGACATGGGAGAGCTACAGCTTACGATCCAAATACCATAGGTATCTACGCAGTGGTCCACGAGTTATCCTGTTTTTCCTAAACTTTGCTACCACCAATATTCGTTTTTATATCACACACACTAAAAGAAACACTCAAGTAAATAATAACATTGACATTGAAATTCATTTCTTCAATTACGCCTGTAAAATTTCACACACAATAAAACAACATAATTCCGCCCAAATAAATGTCGAAAATACTCTCGTAGTAACCGAGCATCTACAGTTTAGTCAATGACACTCCCTGAAATTTCAAAATAGTGCCACCTATTAGGATTGACGTCATTACAAATGCAGAATATTTTGTTGCAGTCCTACCATTTTCCATATTTCAACTACAATTTCGAAGGGAAATATCGATCTCTTATCCGTATCACCTAGAATCTACATTTGACACATGTCCTCTAGTACTTGCCCTTTTATTGGCAAGGGTCGATACAGCTGTTTTCGTCTCGGTGTCATCCCTGGACACACCATATGCTTTGCTAAAATCATTCACCTGCATGATCTACACCGCAAAGGGTATCCTTACATTATATGCAATCCGGCCGTTCCGTGCGTGATCCTGGTTGCCGGTAAGTTATTGTGGTGACCGTATGTAGAAACTAAAAATCCATACTTGTTTACTTCTACTCTTAGCCATTTCCCGTGATTGCAGTCCAATATTGTTGGGAAGGCTTTCCCCACCCACAGAGTTTGCACTCTCACCTCCCTCCCCCACCCCCGCGGTTGTGGTTTTGCGGTGTAGTCCTGAGGAAGTACACGTTGGGCAACCGAAGTACCGCAGAAAGTTAACTAAGCTTGAATCAAAATCGAAATTTCGTCCTGAAATTGGATATATTGTTCATGTGAACTGTT
This sequence comes from Lepisma saccharinum, assembly GCF_977018435.1. Taxonomy (NCBI): domain Eukaryota; kingdom Metazoa; phylum Arthropoda; class Insecta; order Zygentoma; family Lepismatidae; genus Lepisma; species Lepisma saccharinum. The sequence goes on from NC_139231.1 coordinate 76,445,061, forward strand.
GTTTGTTCATGTCCTATCTCACGCGATCATTGGTGAGCCCTCTTGAGTCCTACTTGCGCAGAGGACTCATTTTTGTTCGCTTGCTGCACAGACTCCTGGGACAGAATACAGCCCAACGTCGCTCTGCTACATTAGTCTACGTTACAGCGAGAACGGCCGAATGTTTCCGAGCGCACCAAGCCACGATCGTGCATACTGTGACATACAACAATACAAGATCTATATGTAAGAACTATTGCGTTGTGGCAACAATACTCAAGGTATTGTTGTCGTAGCTCACAGGCCTGCATGGGTTTGGATGACTCACAGATGACTGTTGCCCCTGAATAATTTCAGCATGCTGATTACAAAAATGAAATCCATTTTTACTCATCACGTGTAGTTTTTCAGAAATTTAACTGCCTTAATTTCACAATAGAATGTGTAGTTCCATGATTTCCTCAATAGATGGCTCTGTTTAGATGATGGAAAAATATTGTTTTTCTACAATACAAATCCTCCAATTTTTGAACTATAAATGCACATAGAATAGTACGCATTTAATCCACCTTCCATCTTCACAAGACACATTCATATTAAAATTGTAAACTTTGATTACGTAAATGCCATTTTCGAAATCTCTCATAAAAATTTCCTTCACAAAATGTCTAAAACTCAATGTTATATATAATGTAGTGTGTTGATTGAACTTAATGACGTGGAGAAAAATCATGATGTAGGGGAAAATCCTGACGTGATGGGAAGAAATATATGTCACGTGCATGATCAGAATTCCAAATACCTCCAGAATCACCTATTGGTTTGTAAACATCCGAAATGTCCTTTGTTTAAATTTATTTTATTGCGTTCTGTAATACACGTAATGGAATGGCAAATATGATAATTTTTATTGTGAAATTGTGAAAAATCCTGACGTGATGAGAAAATACGAACGTCATCTTCGTGATCAACACTAAAAATACTTTCGGATTCACTTATTGATTTGGAAACAATCGGAAGATCCAAACAAATCTTGGAACATATCGTAACCACTGGAGGAATCGGAAGATCCAAACAAATCTTGGAACATATCGTAACGAATCGAAAAATCCACACAAATCTTGAAACATATCGTAACCACTGAAGGAATCGAAAGATCCAAGCAAACCTTGCAACATATCGTAACAATGGTGGAATCTAAATTGCAACGTTAACCACAACAACATAGGAGCACAGCACAGCGGAGTACTGGCACTGGCTGCGTTCAACACACTAAACCCTGCAATTAGGTGGACGGCAAAAGTTTACCCATACGTGCTAACTGCTTATCAGTCGTAGAACAAGGACTCAGAATTATCTCAGGGCTTGCTGGGTGTAAAGAAAGGTTAAACCAGGTTTATATATACAGGGTGTCATTTTAATGGCGCCCACGGACCACAGATTCGTATAGAGGACATCAAAACAAACAACTTTTCTCAGTAACATTTTTCTCGTTGGTGCGTCGATTCGGCGCTATAGCCGTCCAAAAAATACCGTTTTGCCGCCTGGATGCTGGCAACCCAACACAACATTTGATCGTATCTGTGACGTCATTTCCCGCGGCGAAACAGCGCACGGTAGGGTTGCAAGGAACACACAAATTATCTTAAAAATGACAAACTACCAACCACATTATTAGCTGTAAAACGAAGCGAGAAACGCCTTCAGTAGACCGAACATCATAGCCTACCAGCCAGAAGATCAGCAGTCATCTTAGTGGAAGGCGGAAGTGAACCAAGGATATGAGAAATTGTAAAGAACTGATTCAAAATGAAGTGTCAATATCGGATTTTGTCTCAGCGTACATGTCAAATATCAACAACAATAAATTTTATTGGACTTACAACTTACGTGTTGCTGTTTACGCCCATCCACATGTCAAATATTTGCAAATCTCGTTGCAAGATTGATATCTACAGGATTGTGTCCAGATGCCTTGTGGTACTTTTGTGCTGATAACGGAAGTGTCCGAGGTTCACGTTGTTACATTACTGCTAAAACACGTACAACCACAGTAACAATCTAATGATGAATCAGTAGCGAATATACTGTCCTGTTCACAGCTGCAAACTATTACATGTGTATCCGGTGCATAGATAAACACGGTCGTCGGAGAGCTTGTATTACTACTACTTATATCCCTGTATTTTCAACCATTCTTGCCGCTTGCCTCATAATGCCCTGAATATACATTATATTATGTGTTGCTTACTTTTGGAATTCTGAGTTCTTTCATTTCTATTTTGTCATCTGTTCAGTGTGTCACAGACAACTAGTATCAGAAGGACGAAGTGAATAAACTAAATTGTAGATGCCAACTTGGTAACTAGATTTGCAAATATTTGACATGTAAGCTGAGACAAAATTTGATATGACCACTTCCACTTGAATTCTATTTTCTTTCTACCATTTTTCGTATCGTTTGTTTACTTCCTGTTAGGTTACAGAACGTGTTTTCTCATTTTGTTCTACGGTACATAATGTGGCTGATTTAAGCTATGTCATTTTTCACAGAATGTGTATATTCCTGGCAACCCTGGAACGCATTGCTTCAAGACGGGATATGACGTCACAAATGCAATCAAATGTTGTGTGTGGTTGCCAGCATTCAGGCGGCAAAACAGGCTTTTTTGAACGACTGTAGCGCCGAAACGATGCTCCAACGAGAAAAACGTTACTAAGAAAAGTGGTTTGTTTTGATGTCCTCTATAAGTTTCCGTGGTCCGTGGGCGCCATTAAAATGACACCCTGTATATATATATACGTTGGAAAGCAGCATCGACGATCTGTTCTGTAACAGCGTCATGGAGATCATTGTTTGGTTGAAACTGATCGTAAGAATGATCGGCTAGAAGCTCAGCCTGCCTCTGGGGATCCATAATTGGGCCTGCAGAGCTATTAATGGCCGTCATAGTAGGCTGTTGTCGTTGATTTAAGTTACGAGCAATCTTCCAAATGTAGGATCAAGCTCTGTCAGTTGGCCAAGTTTGCGATCCCATTGGTGGATTCGTTCACGGTGTAGGTATTGATGAAGGTGACGCTGAAGGAACATCCAGTCTCCCCGGTGGATGGGCGATCTGGAGCGATGCCATCGCCGGCAAGCCCAACGCACAAGTCGTGTTAAAATGTACAAAACTGGAGTAGCCTGAGTAGAGAGTGGATCTCTGGTGAATGTCGTGGATTTGCGCCAGGAATCTGCGATGACGTTGGTGAAGATACTAACACCCCTAACGATGTCTGCAGATGATGACAACGGAGTAGTTAGGTCAACGGAATTATGGACACGAGCGGTAAAGAGAGTCCAATCAGTAATAGCTTCTCGTAAGGTGCGGAACTGATGTTGATATAAACCGTATCCGCTGGAAGCAGCGACAGGGAGATGATCGGAATCGAGGTCCCAAGTTACAAATGGCATAGTGCTGAGGCCAACATCTTTGGTCAGGATGACATCTAGTACATCGGGGCTATTTCCATTGCGTGGATAATGAGTCGGTTCGTGAGGAGTAGAGATGGAAAAAGCCAGCTGATCCATTATACCAGCCAAAGCGTTTCCGGCTGTGTGGAGGTGATAGAATGCCAGTCACCGTGTTTGGCGTTCAAATCGCCCCCCAGTACAATTCTATCGCCAAGTGTTTCTAGTACAAGGAAATCGTTGGTGGCCAGAACTTCTTGTGGAGGCTTATATGCTGAAATGACAACTAGGTCTTCATTTGGTGCATGGAGCTTCACCGCCAAGGCTTCCAACGAAGCTAAAGGTGGAACTGGTATGTTGATAGCAGTGAGGCAACGTTTAACAAGTATTAACAGACCTCCCTTACGACGACCAATTCGATATTCTCGGAATATTTTGTAATTGGGAACTGTCCATGTGATATGAGGTTTAAGATGAGACTCATTGATAAGAGCGACATCTATATTCCGTGAGTATAAATAATGTTGAAGCAATAAGGTCTGTTTTTCGATGCCATTTGCATTAAAGACAAGCAGATTTATCTGACGTAAAAGTCCGTTGCGATTAAAACTACCCATCACTTTGCATTTCAATGAGTGAACAATCGTGACATAGTTCATGCTGGTTGTAGCGCGTGACATTCGCTGGAGTCCTCTATTAATGTCTTCAATATCTTCTCGAAGTGCAGTTTAATAACCATATCCAGTAGAGATTTGAGTATGGAACCCACATCTTCTTCGTTTTCTTCATTAGCCTTAGGACGTTGTCGTCGTCTGTTGTCTGCCACACAACTCACGGTATTTGCATAGCTGGTGGCATCCTGAGAGGAGGTTACGGCTGGAGTGGTCAAGGACTCTGTGTTCGTATTCGACGCGCGTGTAGACTGTGTCGGTTGTACTGTTTGCCGTTTCGCCATGGCGGTGAAGTATCGGCAACCACGGTAATTAGCCGGGTGATTTTCCTTATAATTACAGCAGACTGCGGGTGTTTCTCTGTCCTTCTTTGGACAATCTGCGGTAAGGTGGTCACTTTCACATTTCACACAACGTGGTCGAGCTGCACAGGTACTTTGGGTGTGGCCCAGGCGCTGACATCGATGGCATTGTAGGATGCTGGGTGTTCGATATGCCAGAATCTTGATCCGATAATAGGAAAGGTACTCTTCTGTATAGATGTCAGCAGACTTTTCGTTCCTGCGAAGTGTGACCAGATACAGAGGTATTTGCTTCCGGACGTGAGTTTTTCGGTCCCTCTGCGTCATGCGTCATGCGTCGTAACCTTTCTTTGCCAACTCAGCAAACAAAGTATCACGCAAACAAAGGGCACGTCGATAGGTAATTGCCTGATTACGACCTTCAGAGGACGATCTTGACGAACCGGTGCACTTGCAAATTCAATCTTCTTGGTGGTGAGGTTGCGTTCGAGAGATTCGAAGTCAGCAATTGTTTGACAGTGAACTCGGATACTGCTAGCTGTATATCGAATTCGCGGTTCGGATTTCAGAATATTGTGAAGCGTAGCCACAAATGTGTGCGGGGACGATACATTGTAAATAAATATCCGGAGGTATCTTGCGATTGGACGAAGTTGTTTCACCCGCGAATTCAATTCTATCTTGATGTCCGTTGGTGGCAGATGTTCCTGCCATAGAATCAGAGTCCTTGGTATAAGTCTGAAGAAGCTGATATGCGTTGGACATTGGCACTGAGGCAGCACTCGGCACAGATTGACTAGGCTTCGCAGCTTTCCTTGGATTCACTAACTGAAAACCATCGGAGTTGGTATCTTGGTCTGCACTGGAAATCGACTGTTGACGTTCTCTCTTCGAGATTCTTCAAAATGTAGCCTACTCACCGGCCTGGGGTTCAGGCCACCACGAAAACCACCTCTTGGGTAGGGATGATGCCGTGGGATGGCGCCGATATTTCTGGATTTCAGATCTTGGAAATGTGGAGTCATCTGGGCTGCTGGCGTGCCATCCTGGTTGGCAGTCTCTGTTGATAGGTTCTCTTCCATCTCGACCTCATCTGACCAGTCGCGTCCTCCTTCGGTACCCATGGCTGAAGAGATGAACAACACACCGGAAGGAATGCGGTAGTCTAACGAAATCTTCTGCTTGTCCGACATCACGGCAAAGGTTCCACAACTAAGCGACGTCTTCCGTAACCCCCTGGCGTGGCATGGTATACACCACACCAGGGACTCTACTGGATCGTGGATGAGTGGTCCTGACTGTTGATGATGCCTTATTGGCCTTGCTGCGCAGGCTTTATACTCGCGGTGACGCATGGGTGGTGAAAATTTTAACTACAAGTACGCGTTGCTAACTCATTTTTTTACATATTGCAAACTCCGTACTGAGAATTATCAAGATTGGACATTGAGAAATCACTAGTGGGAAAATCACTAGATGCAAGTGTCATAATAAACTAAAACTGTGTGCATTCAGACAATACAATTAATAATGAGCCACGCAGGTCTCTGTAATTCTAAACAAAGAGTTGAACAGTGTAAATGACAATAATTGATAACGTTTACAGAATACAGCGACCACGCAGGGTCTTATAATAAGCGAAACTAATAAACGTAGAGGTGGATCCGTTAACGTTTACAGAATACATTTAAACTAAAAGTGTACGCCTCGCAGGGACGTTTAGCATGCATTCTTTATCCAAACCTTGTTAACAAAATAATATGGCTACCACGCAGGGTCGTTACAAAATACACAAACAAATCTTGGAACATATCGTAACCACAGGGAGAATCGGATTATCAAAACAAATTTTGGAACATATCGAAACAATGGTGGAATCGAGAGATCCAAACAAATCTTGGAACATATCGTAACCACTGGAGGAATCGAAAAATCCATACAAGTCTTGGAACATATCGTAACTACTGGAGGAATCGGAAGATCCAAACAAATCTTGGAACATATCGTAACGAATCGAAAAATCTACACAAATCTTCAAACATTTCGTAACCACTCAAGGAATCGAAAGATCCAAACAAATCTTGCAACATATCGTAACAATGGAGGAATCGAAATATACAAACAAATCTTGGAACATATCGTAACCACAGGAAGAATCGGAAGATAGAAAACAAATTTTGGAAAATATCGTAACCACTGGAGGAATCGGAAGATACAAACTAATCTTGGAACATATCGTAACCACTGGATGAATCGGAAGATCCAAACAAATCTTAGAACATATCGTAAGAATGGTGGAATCGAGAGATCCAAACAAATCTTGGAACATATCGTAACCACTAGAGGAATCGGAAGATCCAAACACATCTTGGAATATATCGTAACCACTGGCCGAATCGGAAGATACAAGCAAATCTTGATACATATCGCAACCACTGGAGGAATCGAAAAATCCAAACAAATCTGGGAACATATGGTAACCACAGGAGGGATCGAAAGATCCAAACAATTTTTGGAACATATCATAACCACTGGAGGAATCGAAATATACAAATAAATCTTGGAACATATCGTAACCACAGGAGGGATCGGAAGATCCAAACAAATCTTGGAACATATCATAACCACTGGAGGAATCGAAATATACAAACAAATCTTGGAACATGTCGTAACCACAGGAAGAATCGGAAGATCCAAACAAATTTTGGAAAATATCGTAACCACTGGAGGAATTTGAAGATACAAACAAATCTTGGAACATATCGTAACCACTGTATGAATCGGAAGATCCAAACAAACCTTGGAACATATCGTAACAATGGTGGAATCGAGAGATCCAAACAAATCTTGGAACATATCGTAACCACTGGAGGAATCGAAAAATCCAAACAAGTCTTGGAACATATCGTATCCACTGGAGGAATCGGAAGATTCAAACACATATTTGAAAATATCGTAACAACTGGAGGAATCGGAAGATCCAAAGAAATCTTGGAAAATATCGTAACCACTAGAGGAATCATAAGATTTAAACTAAACTTGCAACATAACGTATCCACTGGAGGAATCGGAAGATCCAAACAAATCTTGGAACATATCATACCACTGGATGAATCGAAAGATCCAAACAAGTCTTGGAAAATATCGTAACCACTGGAGGAATCGGAAGATTTAAACTAATGTAATTGCTTCAATGGCGCTGGTATAAGAAAATTTGAAAATAATTTAAGTCATTGTTGATTTGTGGAACACAGAACTGTTTGAACTATCTTCGGTTCTGGCCCCTAGCTCAAAAAAATCCTGGGTACGGCATGTCTTAGGCTAATAGTATCGATGAAAGGTGGTGGTGGGGAAGTGATTAACGTGACGCACCTGTTTGACATATGTTTTAAGCCTGGTGGATGCGCCATTGTTTGTTTGAGTTTGTTTTTTAAGTCCACTTTAAGCAAAGAAAGGCTAATCAGGACTGGACCTACAGTTTTAAAGTGGAGTCCGAACAACAATGTACCTCCGCTGGGTATCGAGCCCGGGGCCCCTTGATTGCAAGGCGATGACGTTACTATTATGCCAACGGGGTGGTCCAGGGTGTGTTATAATTGTACCATCATCCATTTCACCAGTTCATCCTCAACTTCGCGATTAAACCAAAAGGTACAGTTCATAACAATGAACGAACATAATTGAACAGTCCCGAGAAAATTATCGTTGTCATGGAATGATTGCGCAGCTAAGACAGATTATGGAAAAATTGGAAAAGTCAACACACAAGGCAAATTTGCTTTTAAGGATAGGGCGTAAGTTGTGGGAATTTTAGAGTGTTTACGTCCTTAACTGAAATTTACTCGTGACTTACACCTAGTCCTTAAAGGAGGCTTAAATCAAACGTCATTACGAAAAATTATAGCCTCTCTTATGTAGCAGTTACTCTTAACTTCGGCTATAGTTCATGGATATGGGTTCTTTCTTAAAAATAAAACCAGATGGTGATAGAAAACGTAGAGATTATATTCTTTTGGATGTGAAGGATTATAAACTTAATCACTTCACTTGGAAAAAATGTCATCTGTACAACAATTTGTCGTCTTTCAGCAGCTCGGAGTCTTTGCAGCAACTAGACATTTTTCAGCGAATCGGCGTCTTTACAGTAACTCATCATCTTTCAGCAAGTCATTGTATTTCAGCAACTCGGCGTCTGTCAGCAAGCTTCCGACTTTCTACTTATGTGCTCTGTAGCCTATTCCCTCCCTAGTGGCATCAATTGCCCCCATTATTTGAGGGAATAGTGTTCGGTTGGAAAGCGCCACCACTTAGATTCAACCCAAAATCAGATTCAAAATTTGTTAGACACCGAAATTTCTCTCGTCTGTTCCTTTCTCACAATTACTTATTATTTGTGAGAAGTTGGATCTGGGTTATAATATCAATAAATAATATATGTATTATTTTGTTCATTTATTCCATTTTTGTACTAACAATCACCCTTTACCATCTCTTCATTCTTATTTCACATCCTTTCCATCAATTTTAATTATGCTAATAATTCTTTGACTTGTTTCACCTAGTGCTGCCATCCATCTTTTACTTCTACAAACTTCATTCCTACATTATTACTTGAGTACGTGAGTTTGTCGTGCATTGGCATTCCCAGAAATTTCGTAACGGTGTGTCACCTTCTATATTTTGCCACATTTTGCTGTCTTCACAGTTCTTTCTTTATATAATTTTGGGCCGTAGGAAATGAGGATATTGACTCCACCTCACTAAGATATTTTATATTGTCGATGCTGATGGGGCAATATCTTGTAGAGTAGAAGGAAACGCTAAGTGGAATATTGATAGAACTTGCTGAAGGGAAATCTATAATATCCATCTAATACCATTTCATAAGATTTGGATTCTTGGCATACAATCTTCGTACGGAATATGTCAATTATCCAGAGCTTCTAATTAAATTCCTAGCTTCAAAGTGTCAGGTCCTGCAATAACCATCCGATACCAGGTTTCCAATTTATACCCCACCGAACGTTATGAGAAGTTGTTGCTATATGGCAGGTAAGTCTCTTCAGGTAATAAAATGAAGCAATTTCTTTGATTTGGTTCAAATCGACTAAGTCTCAACTAAGAAAGTTTACAATTACCGAAGTAGAATTGCGGCAATGTTTTCCTCCAAGTGTGACATTCCCCTGATCATTTTTAATTCATTCAGCCTAAACTCGGTTAAATTCTAATGGAATAAATTGCATTTGTACCGTGTCATCCTAGGCGCACCATCACCCGCGGTGCACACACCGAACACCCGCAGTTATAAAAGAAATAATAAAGAAAACTGAGTCCTCCTTCCCTCCTGCACTCCTTTAATCAAATTAAGTCCAGTACTTAACTCGCAATCGTGCCTCTCCGATGGCGCTGTGGTATCGTAGTCGCCATGTAATCAAGGGGTCCTGGGTTCGATACCCGGTGGAGGCACATAGTGATTCGGGTCCCACTTTAAACTGTAGGTCCGTCCCGATTAGCCTTACTGTGCATAAAGTTCAATTACTATTAATTACTATTAGATGACTAATATCACTCATGATATTCCTAATTAAGTATCCAGTATCTATTGGAATGATACTACACAAACTATTTGCCTGCTTAACAATATCAACATTTATAAAATCCACATGACTTTCGTATGTATTATTCCTAGGAGGAATATTAGTATCGTATGTATTATTCCTAGGAGGAATATTAGTACTTGTCATCTATACAACGAGACTCACAACAAACAAAATATTCAAATTAAGAGTAAAAATTTTAATAATGAGTGCCATCATTATTATTACTAATATATATATAAGACGTAAAGTGCTCCCCTGTGCATAGCACTACGCCATGAAGGCGTATAGGGGGTGTGGGGGTCACGCCCCACACTTTCTTGATCCTGGGTTTTCCCCAGGTACCCATGTTATTCGACGCTGAGTGGGCGCCGGGGCCGCTTCCATCGTTAGAAAAGTTCCCGGATTTGGACCGGCCGGGGATCGAACCCGGGACCTTTAGCATGGTAGTCAGACGCCTTACCGACTGAGCCAACGCGGCCACACACACACACACACACACACACACACACACACACACACACACACACACAGGGTGTCGCAAAACTCTTTCAACAACGCTTGGGAGCTGGTAACTTTTCCCTATAAAGTTTACCTCGAAAGCGCTTAGTTTCTGCGCTATAAGCGCTTAAAGTCTATCCTGTACGTATGCAACCCAACACAGCAAGCGCTTGCTCTGACATAACTAGCAGGGGCGCGTTGCAGGGTTGCCACTAGCGTTCCTCGTTAAGAGAGACGACTTAAAAACAACATCTTGGTAGTCTTCCCTGAGCAAAATTCAAAACATTAATGGTACTTGCGATGTTGTAAGAAGCATTGACAGTATTTATAAACTGACCAAGACAAATAATGGGCAGACTGAAATTCAAGATTACTCATTCTAAAATATCTCCATAATTGATTGATTGATTTGGTTTATTTTAATTCGCTTTCCTGCCACCTTTGGCTAATCGCGAAGATGAGGATGATATGATGAAATAACAAATGACACCAATGTCTAGACCAGGATTTAAACCCGAGACACCTGGCGCCGTAGCGAGCTGTGCTAACCACATCACCACCGAGTGTTTCGTGTATCATGCAATATCAACAATTGCAAGGAACACGTGAGATAGAGGAAATCCACGAACGAACAATGTAAGCATGATGTGTTTGCTGCCTCGTTTCGAACACGCAGACTGAAATGTAGAAATTTTCAGCGAAAAATGCAGGCTCGACCAGGACTCGAACCCGGGTTATTACAATTTATTGAAAATTATTCCTATCTGTGCTAGCGTTATTGCTAATCGTCTTGTCTCATAAGGAAATAATTGTGAGGCTCTTTTAATTTAATGATTGATTCATTCATTGCTTGATTGATTTGCTATATTTTAATTACCTGTTTGTGCCACTTTTGGCTAATTTACGAAGATGGTGATGAGTGATGATGATATGAATAAATTGATGAATGGACACTCACAAACATACATGCCTAAGCCGGGATTCGAACCCAAGATCCCTAGCTTATTTTAGAAAACAGTGGCAACCTATAAATTTTACTGACAACTGATATGCATGTAAGAAAAATTATGTGTTTTAAAAATTGGTGTCAAGAAAATTCCAACGATTATTTACAATACTAGGAACATGCGAATTAAAAGCTCCCCCCCCCCTCTCTCTCTCTCTCTCTCTCTCTCTCTCTCTCTATCTCTTTCTCCCACTCAAACTGGTTAATCTTGTAAGCTCTATTAAAGAAGTTGTAGTAAGAAATTAATATTTCATTGAATGGAATTACATTGAGTTCGGTGCATACTTACTGCCTGTACTAGTTTGTTCTGCACTTCACGATATCGTTTGATATTGGTACATCAAGAGAAATCCTCGTGATTTACACTCTTTTCATGTGTGCGAATTAGTTTTCTCATTTTGTGTCTTTGCTTTGCATTCTTATCATGGAACGTGAAAAAAATAATCAAATGGAAACCATTGAGTACACGTCATAAATTGTACATATTTATCATTCATTGTAGTAACTTGATATCAACATTGAAATGTAAGAGTAATATTTTCGGAAGGCACCAAAATGTCAACTTTTAGTTCACCCTGGAAACAACGTTTTGTAGCAAACGAGCGAGATTCTGACATCTAGATGAATTTCCGGAATAATTCTTGTGAATTTATATTATTCTCATTGTACGTAATTTTCCTGCACTTTCGGGCAAATAGTAAATACGAGGACAAAAGATCCGGTGACATTTTTGTCCAGGTCGGAACTCGTGTCCGGAACATTCGGTAGAGAGATCATGTGTTGATCACTAAACGTACTCAGTCACCGAAGTGGCTCAAGAATATTCATCTGCCGGAGATTTTTCTTTCTTTTCAGTCTGCTTTTTATAATGAACTCGATTTGCAATAGCGCTAGTTCACAATTTTCTAATAAATAAATTGTAATAACATTACAGTCTGCTTGTTCGAAACGAGGCAGCAAACACATCATGCTTACATTGTTCGTTCGTGGATTTCCTCTATCTCACGTGTTCCTTGCAATTGTTGATATTGCATGATACACGAAACACTCGGTGGTGATGTGGTTAGCACAGCTCGCTACGGCGCCAGGTGTCTCGGGTTTAAATCCTGGTCTAGACATTGGTGTCATTTGTTATTTTATCATATCATCCTCATCTTCGCGATTAGCCAAAGGTGGCAGGAAAGCGAATTAAAATAAACCAAATCAATCAATCAGTTATGGAGATATTTTAGAATGAGTAATCTTGAATTTCAGTCTGCCCATTATTTGTCTTGGTCAGTTTATAAATACTGTCAATGCTTCTTACAACATCGCAAGTACCATTAATGTTTTGGATTTTGCTCAGGGAAGACTACCAAGATGTTGTTTTTAAGTCGTCTCTCTTAACGAGGAACGCTAGTGGCAACCCTGCAACGCGCCCCTGCTAGTTATGTCAGAGCAAGCGCTTGCTGTGTTGGGTTGCATACGTACAGGATAGACTTTAAGCGCTTATAGCGCAGAAACTAAGCGCTTTCGAGGTAAACTTTATAGGGAAAAGTTGCTTGTTTTTGTGATATCTACCAGCTCCCAAGCGTCGTTGAAAGAGTTTTGCGACACCCTGTATGTATATATATATATATATATTAATTGATCCATTACTAGCCCCATGTATACTACAAAATATAGACCCTAATACATCAATCAATCATACATGCATTACTCGCAATAAGACGTTGTAGTCCGTGGATTATTTGAAGCACACTGTGTGTACGTACAATGATTTACTAAATGTGTGGAAAGAACCATAGCTGCCAGAGTAGTACAATTTAATGTGCTCTCGAATCACGATTTCGTAATCATCGATTAAGGGTTAGAGCCTCTGCCAAGCAAAGAATGTTTCATTACTAATATCTTTTTTGCCTAATGATAATTCATTCTCATCCATGTAATTAATCTAAATAGGTAGAAAACATGACGTTACACGACAGTTAACATTAGCTTGTACACTTAATATTCTAAACTACAAAAGCTTTTTAAAAATTCAGGTTAGATACAGCTCATTAATGTATGAGAAAGTTCCTAAAAAAACAGGAATTGTATAATGAAAAAGCACGAAATTGGATAAAAACGGTAAAGCATAATTTTTAGGTCTATCATTTACAAACAAAGCTACTTTAATTATGTTTTAATATTCAATAATAATATCAAACACACTTATAAAGAAAAAATTCTTGAAGCTTTCCTGGCGGCGAATATCGAAGAGGTTTTCTCGGGCAATCAGCCAGGTGATTTCTGGATAGGCTTTCGAGAGCTAACGTCACTCTCAACGTTCACTCAATCCCTGAAGATGAGAGTGACGTTAGCTCTCGAAAGCTCGGAAGCCTATCCGGAAATCACCTGGCTGATTGCCGAGAAAACCTCTTCGACACTTATAAAGAGTTTGCAGAAATAAATTATTTAAATCATGCAAATACTACGTGCCCGTTTTTTCTGTAGTTTACGATAAATATTACAGTACAGAATAGTTCCAAATTGTCTTACGATTATTGCATTAAAAATGTATGCTGTGAGAAAACCGAGAACGGAGGGAAGATGGCGTTAACGTGCCTACTTATTGCAATCGAAATTTCTCGACGTTGTTCACCTTTTCCTTATGTACAATTTAAAATCATTGGAGGCTGTATATGTGACCAATTTTCTTAACTTTCGCTCAGTAACTATGGATAGCAAGATCCACTTCATTGCTGGAAGCTGCCAAGGTAACGTTGACTTACAATGAAATAGTTAGTTTGTGTTCACTAAATATTTGTTAACAAATGTATCAGTACGTGTTGTTCTCTCTTAATTTAAGGAAGCATACTTAAGGTTTAGCTGAATCATACATAATGTAACTGTTCTTGACAATTACTCTGCTCAACTACAAGAATTACTAGTTTTTTTTTCAGTTTATTTCAAATTAGTTCAAGATTGCTATGAAATGCTTTATGTATATATGTATATCAGTATTTTCTTTGTATATAGTATTTTTTCTATTTATTTATTTTATGTCTTTCACTTTTACACTAAAATGTCTGCGTTGCCTCAAAAATATTTCTAACTTTCCGTGACGTTCCTTCTGGTTTTACCCACAAGGGTTACTACTCCCAGTTACTATTTATTAGAGGATGGGTGAACTATAGGGCTGCTCCATGTGAGGCATTGATGGAAAGATTCTCGTCTGAAATGACCCACCCCGGGAATCGAACCAGGCGCCCCGCTTGGCTGTCACGCACCTTACCGACTGGTCCCCCTCAATGGTATAAACCTAGGTGCCAAGAACTACTTTACAAACAAGTAGTCTGGGGAAAATATCCGCTTTGTTTACTTACGTCTGTATATTTTACCTCCTGTGCTATTCAATTCTAATCGATTTTTTCTATGAAAAAACTCATTGAGTTTTGTAAGGTATATATTTAATTATCCCCCGGTTCATTAATAAACTACAACCGCTCAATATACACTGTATTTCTTTCTATCCAGTTAATATAAAAAAAAATCTAGACTGAGGTTCGATATGGGGAAAGGGAGCGAAAGGTACTCTGTCCTCACCTCCCATGTCTGCGCCTATGGTTATATGGAAGCTGTGTTCCGAAAGTAACATTGTTTAGTGCGACCGAGTGACTTTACCAGAAGCTGTAGTTTTGAAACGCAGGATTCCGATATCGTACTAGGAACCATTTTGAAAATGAATAATACGGACAACTTGCCTTTTAGAGTCATTTGTAGCATGGACGTCCCCTGCCCATCTACCACAGTGTACACTCACCTCATTTAATACTCCGGCAGTTTGTTTCTTTATACAGCATATTTGTAAAGGTCTGTATTGCTGCTACAACCATTTTTCGTTGTCGTCTTCTAAGAGAACCAAACACAACAAGCCTAACGTAACCACCACAGATTATTACTACCCCCCAAAAAACTAATGCTTGAAACAGTTGTAGCAGCAATCAGTACCATTTGCAAAATATACAATTAAACATACAAGTATATCAATACACGTTGTATAAAACACACATTATTACTAAAGAGAGAGAGAGAGAGAGTGTGTGTGTGTGTGTGTGTGTGTGTGTGTGTGTGTGTGTGTGTGTGTGTGTGTGTGTGTGTGTGTGTGTGTGTGTGTGTGTGTGTGTGTGTGTGTGAAATGGAGGGAGGATAAAATATAAATATTAATAGGTAGTGAAGCAGAGAACGAAGACGAGAGAGAGAGAGAGGGGAGGAAAAAGAATGAAGACAGACAGAGAGAGAGAGATAGAAAGCCAATCTTATAGAGCGACCACGAGGAAAAAAACCTTCGGCCAAAAGTTTCCGCGCACCTTCCCCTTCAGCGGTTCAACTCGGGCCGTAAGGATGCATGCGCCACTCCACCCTTCCCCTCTATGCGCGAGTACGATGCACGGGAGTCGCTGGTATGCGCAGGTTCTTTAGCCTGTGGTTTCACTATAGCAGCCACTACTACCCAGGCAGAACCCGCCTGACAATATTTCGTACACTCCAACGAAACTCTCTAGTGATGTCACTGCGATGCAGTATTTTTGCCTCTGTTGTTTTGAATAGTTTAGTTTCATTCGTTGCACCTACAGTCGTACCTGGGAGAGAAAAACCGCCACCAACTTGCAATGTTGGATATTACGTCTCTGTTTTCGTTGTGTACGGTTTTCCCCAAATGACGATGATGTGTTGAAGAACAGCAGAGCACTTTGGCATTGCAAGTAGCTGATTGCATCACCACCCGCTCCCTTCTCTCTGTTAGGGCCAAAAATTGGACGAGAGCGCCAGATTGGTTTTCTCTCCTTGGTAGAGCAATAGATGGTGCTGCGAAAGCGTAATGTTATTGATCCTGTTTTGGAATAACTTTTCTTATTGTAGTTTGATTATTACCACTAAACTATTTTGTTCTCATAGCAGTAGACGTATGGTGGTACTAATTTCTTATGTTGGATTTGGCTCTTAATAATGTACACTTAAGTGGCTAGGAATCCGTCAATAATGAATTAATCAAACTCACATAGATTATTTCAGTAATTAACACTATATAATCTTTCACTATTAATTTAGACCGATCGACAATGATGTTGTCTTTTCTGCAACTGTTAACTCTTCCTTGGTGATTTAAAATTGGAAAATTCCAGAATGAAGTCAGTTTCCCTGTAGCACGCACTACAAAATTTCCAAGAAATGGATATTTTCTAGAAATATATTTCCGATGTAAATATTGCCCAAAGTCTACAATTGTACAGTGGGATCCACTAGTATTGTTCAGCAAATTGTCCATGACTATTTTCATTATTTTTTCTCTTACATCCTATGTGTTTTTAAGCGATGGATTTTTATGTATGCAGGTTCAAAAGTTGTCAACAGCTTGTTTTGAGTTTTCTTTTTATTCTTGAAGCTCTTATTGGGTCAAATAAAGTGCACGAACATGGTGATGGACAATTTGCGCGGAAATACTCATGGATCCCACTGTACCATTAAATACAAATAAATGTATGTAACATGTTGCAACTATTGCCATAAATCATGAGTTATATGACGAGTCTGTTACCAAACCACAATAGAATCACGTCAACAGTAAAAATAAAAGGAGGAGGAGCTAATACATATACTTTCTCGGAAAAAAAACTATTTTTTGTCGGATGAGTTTAAAATTGAGTTTCAGATCTTATTACGCTTAGGCGATATCAGTGATGACCCCAGAGGGTGAACAAGGGCTGGGGGCTGGAAGGCTGACGCAGGAGCCGTAGTTTAAAATAACATCGTCCAGGATGAGAATAGAATATCCTCCCCTCCCCCTCTTCCTCCTGTTTGAGGCAAATGTTGTTATTATTCTAGTTTACTCTCCTATTTAATATTCAATCGCAAACAGAAACTCTTCACGCCGTTAGGCACCCATAACAAAAATTATGTCAATTTCGTCTTAAGTGCGTGAGCTCCTCCAGAATAAAACTCTTCTCTTCAAAATTGTCCTTCCACAAAAGCTTCGAACACGTTTGTCATTATCTTTCCTTTTTCTATTGGGTAATTTCCAATGCATTACTATACAGTATACGGAGTTCAGTTATCACAGCACACACAGAATCTATAATACAATAGTGTTTCTAATAGAATTGATTTGATTTATTTTACTTTGCCTTTTGTGTCACTTTTGGCTAATTTGCGAAGATGGGTATGAGTGATGATATGATGAAATTGATGAATGGACACTCTCAAGCATCCATGCCCAGGCCAGGACTCGATCCCGGGACCCCTGGCGTCGTAGCGCGACCCACTCTGCCACGGGGGCCGTCTCTAATAAAAGAGAATTCTGAAAATGCATTAAATATAAGAAAACCAAGATGAAGTATAACTTTGAAATTGTCATTATTAATCAATTCAACGGACACTTTTTTAAGTTTCGAAATGAAACCTGTACATTCCTTCATAAACACTGGGGATTCCCTACCTTATAATCATGGGGTCCCTGGTGGAGGCACAGCGGTCGCGATCACACTTTAAGCCGTAGGTCCAGTCCCCATTAGCCCCTCTGTGCAATATAAGTAAACTTTAAAAGTATTCCCCAACTTTTCAGTTTCGGGTATTCTAGGCGCCCTTGCGAATACTATTAGTTGTTAGTCACATAATGCCATTGTGAAGATATCATATAATTACAGCAAATGTTTTTATTCAGTAAGTATAAACATGATGTGAGCGAAGAAAATAAGAACATTTTTAGGCTCATTTCTTTGAGAAGTCTACTTTTTGCAAAGATAGGCTAATTGGGACGGGACTTTCATTTTAAAGTGGTATGTCTCCTTGATTACAATGCGACAGCATTATCATTACGCTATCAAAAAGGCCGTGAATTCATGGTAGGAACTTGAAAAAAGAGGCAGGATAAATATTTTTTTAATTACTCGCGGGGATTGTCGGATTTAAACGAAGCATTTGATCTTCAAGAATAATTAAGTGAATTTTCAAGTTAAACTCGTGTTCAAATGAAATAGTTACAGGACATAATCGTTTTTAAGTCTGTATAAATTAATTAAGTTGGTCACACGAAGAACATTGTAGATTGAGATTATTTCTGTAACATCGCTGGCTGTTCTACATTTGCAGCTCGGTAGCGAGTCATAATTCCCGAAGCCAAACAATCACCAAGCGGGATGCTGATTACATCTTAACCCAGGACCAATCACTAACCCTTTTGCACACTGTTAGTAGACTCGCTAGGAAGATAGGTGCAATCGGCTTCAGATATTTCAAAATTAACTGTAACCAATGTTTTAGTGACAGAGATGTGAAGACAGGAAAACGTTGTTCTCACTATCGACAATGTTGGAGTGGAATTAATTGTATTTCTTATGAACAGATGGCAGCCTTTCTGCACCGCGAAACTTTCATTTGGATGAACAACATTGAAGAGGAAGCAATAAGATTGATTATTATACTATTTCTGTGACATTTTGCTTTTGGTAAGCTGTAACGTTTATCATACGACCTGTCCAATTAAACATTAAGAAACAGAAGATATGACAATTCTAACAGGTAATGTCATGTAAAGTTCTTTTAAATGTGGCTGTAAATATATAGAGAGGCATTACATTTCCGATCCAGTTAAATTATTGATTTAGGCTTATTGAGTGCTCTTTTGAGTGTGTCGGCTAGTGTGGCGATTTTCAACTCTTGAAAGTATATGAAGAAAAATACCTTATATAAAAAACCTTACCTGAAAATTTAGAAAACATTACCATCAATTCACAACATGAATGATAAGGAGTTGAGAAGGTTAAAAGTTTGTCTGAGGATATTAAAATCTACACATTCTAGGTTCGTTTTAGCAATCCTCAAGAAATTTGTAGCAAATTGTGTCAGGGTGGTGTCAACTTTACACTAACCTAGAATGGCAATAAATTAAAACTTAAACCCTAATTCTCCTTCTTTGTACGGATACTCTGGGAATTGATGTGCGCATGCGCAAGGACTAGAACTTTTTTTTTTCGAATGAATTCAAGATCTCAAGGACAATTAGATCTAAAAATTAGAGCTAAGATCTAATTAGCTTCTGACAATCTGAAGCGTTACTCCTTTTCGTCGTCTTAAACAGACTGATGACTGAAACACAATTTTATATAGAGCCTACTTCACTGGCGTAAGCAGAGAGGAGTTGATGGGGCTACAGCCCCTCCAAAATTTATAGAAAATCAAATTTTTCAAATGAAAGCAGGGAAGAGCTCGTGAAAAACCAAAGTGATAAATACAAATTTTTAAATAAGCCCCGATTACCATTTATGCCTTCGAACAACTTTCAAAGCGAAGGTTAAAACGGTAATTTTGAAATATTTAATTGGGTATCCCGCCCCTACTTAGAATACAGCTATGTGATATCTACTGTTACGATTCCAGCCCCTAAGAAGAATTATTAAAATATGCATTTGTTGCAAAATTTGTAAAATATGCAGAATGTGGTTTCATTTACTTACATTTTTTGTCAAAAAACACGTGAAAACAATTATTTTTCAATTAGCTATGCCATTTCAATGAAAGCATGAATTTGCATATTAATCCTCCGGCTAGTTATGACCGAAGTTATGGCAAAATCTCGGAAACTGGGTAAGTGCAAAAGTTGTATAGAAGTTTCGAGACTGGTTTGCATCTTTCCATTCTCGCTGTATTACTAATGTAGTGTCTTTTTTATGTTTAATTTATAATACTTGTCATGATTAATCGGATTAGGTAGAAAGCGGAGTTATTAAACAAGTTACAAGCTAAGGAATCAGTGTAGTCTTTACTGATTTCCGTATTAGTTCCGATACTTAAAAAATATATAGGAAGACTTGAAGAAAGCGTTGGTGTTGATTTCCGCAACCGATCAGGCGCAGTCCTAGCCTTAATCATATCAATTCTCAAGAGTAGTATGAAAGTATATAATATAAGCACAAAAATTGTACAAAAGAAGAGGTTATTTGATTAAACAGTCCGATTTGCCTACACTTAAAACTATGCCAAGATGCCCTTATTCCCCATTTCTTCAAGTGTGATATGCTCTTAATCCCAAGAATCTTGAATCCTAGTGTAGAAAAGAAGAACCCTAACAGCCCGATTTGCCCACACTTAAAACTATGTCAAGATGCCCTTATGCCCCAATTTCTCAAGTGTGATATGCTCTCAATCCCAAGAATCTTGAATTCTAGTGTAGAAAAGAAGAACTCCCCTCAGACAGATTCGCCCATGTGTCTAAAAGCTACATCTCTCAGTTTGTTGTCCATAAACTTGTCAAAAATATGCCCCCCTTGATATTGTTTTGGCTACACTTAAAACTAGTGCAAAAATGCTTATATTCTCATCCTCTACAACTTACAGATCAATACAATAGGACAAAGGCAGGCAAGCAAATTGGTTTCATGTTTTTTCTAATCTTTGATCAGTTTCATGTTCTGGCCAGCAATAAATTATGCACGCCTGGGAGATTTTATATGCTTGCATGCATGAGATAAAATCTACACTGTGCCCTTTAAGGGAAAATTCCCCATACATGCCATCATGTTATTAACTCCAAGGGAAATTCTTAGTAAAAAGAACATTGGCCTCTTGCATGTTGTCATATATGCCTGAATTGGATTCAGGTTTTGCGTTGTTCTGATAATATATACCCGAGTGAGACTTACAGAATATTCATTGCACATTTCAAAGTCCAACTTTGAATTGTATTTAGCTGATATATAGCTCTCCTGGGTTCTGATGCTCAATAGAATATGGACATAGTTCCATGCCTTATATGCTTTATAATCAAAGGCTTCTGGGTTTAAGACCTCTCTATGGAGAAGTGCTAGTCTTGTTGCCTTGTAATCAAGAGGACCCCAGGTCTGAAACCTGGTAGTGTGTGTGGGTCTCCTCTGATGGCAAAGTGTTAATATTATTGCCTTGTAAACAAGAGCTCTGGGTTTGAGTTCTGGTAAAATGTGAAAGATTGAAATACATGTGGCAAAATAATATCTCCACACGTGAGATTTTGAGAATATTCACTGCTAGCTGATATACAGCTGAGGTTTGAAACCTGGTAAAGTGTGTTGTACAACAGCATAATAGAGCAAAACTACTCTATATTGGGGATCACCAGAGCCTAGTGACTGCTGTTGTTTGGGTATAAAAGCACCAGCTCAGTCACTAACTGCTGTTATAATTGTTTTGGCATATTGTCCATAGTTCTGTTTTTTTGGACCAAGAAATTTTATATAAACAAACAACAAAAAATGCCAAATCAAAAATATTGCAATCAATGCAATAAAAATATATCTAGTTCTAATTGGTCTAGGCATTGCCATATTTGTAACCCTAAGAAATGCAGAAAGGCCACAAAAATGTGTCCAAGATGCCATAAAATATTAAGCAAGGCATATTACAAAAGGCATAAGTGTAATTCTTATGTACAGTCATCAATGTTGCCCCCACAACCATCTACATCTGGTCTGAAAAGGAAGCATGAAACACCTGTTAATGCTAGACCGGCAAAGCAGCCATGCTATGCACCACCTATCCATAGTAGTTTTGCTGGCCAATTAAGGGATCACTGTTTTGTATCAGAGCCAAGATGTGACATTAAGAATTTTTTGAACAGTATAAATCCTGATGTGCAGGCAATTCTAAATGCACAAAATGGCTCTTATAAGCTGTCTCTCAAATTGTTTACACAATATAAGAAAACAAATGGCACAAAATTTACACAGCCCCACATAACAGAAACTGTACCTGTATACTCAAATACAAATTCAGACAAAATAATAAGCAGTTTGATAGATCAATTGAATATTAAACACTCTGAATTTGCTGGAAAAGAGTCAGGATGGAGCCTATGCGGATCTCCACACAAGCTCTATGTTAATATTTCTGAGTTCAGCCCATTACAAGGATCTACATATCTGCTATTACCTGCCAATATTAAAAACAAAAGAGCCGTGGTTAATATAGAAAATAATGATGAGAAATGCTTTTTGTGGTGTATTTTAGCTGCTTTGTTTCCAGTTTCAAGGAATCCTCAGAGAATAAGTTATTATAAACAATATGAACACAATTTTGATGAAGCAATGGAGGGTTTAGAATATCCAATGTCTGTTCAGAATATTGATAAATTTGAAAAAAAGGCCCGGGATATCAATGGTAAACAATTATCTATTAATGTATTTATTTGATCTACTGGCCGTGGCAATTGCTTGATAGCACCTCTCAGAATCAGTACATTTGATGATGATTCTGCTGTTCCGATTGATCTGCTCTTAATTGAAGGGGATGACACATATCATTACACTCTGATACATAATCTTGAAGCTTTAGTCAGAAAACAATTAGACAAATCTAAGACAATATTCAAGTTGTGCAGAAGATGTTTGACTGTATTTGATGGTAAAAAAATAATAAATTGGGTTTGTAAAGTGAATACAGAAATTGCTAGAAACAAGTTAATTGAGCATCTGAAATACTGTGGCAATCATAAACCTGTTCATATGGTGATGCCTAATCCAAGTGAAAAAGCCAATTTTAAAAAATTTGAAGCCTTGTTGGAACACCCAGCATATATAATCTGTGATTTTGAGTCAAACCTGAAACCTCTTGCATTCTGTAGCCCAGATCCTGAGGAAACTTCAATTACATCATATCAATTACATGAACCTTCTAGTTTTTATTATGTGATTGTACAGGATGGTGTGGTTAGTAAATAATATTTATACATGGGAGCAGATGCCATCAAAGAATTTGCACATAGAATAGAAAATGAGTGCCATGACATAGCATCTAATGTCTTATTAAAATCAAAACCCATGTTGCCTTTAACAGAGAAACAGAATGAAGATTTCAACAATGCAGAAAAATGCCCGGTATGTGATTCTGAATTTTCAGGTACAAATATCAAGGTACATCACCATTCCCATACAGATGGTAAATTCTTAATGGCCCTGTGTAATAGCTGTAATATTAAGATCCAGAGACCAAAATTTGTCCCTATATTTTGCCATGGTGCATCCAATTATGATTTTCATCATTTGATCAGGTACGAGGGGTTTGACAAGCAGAATGTAAATATTTTAGCAGAAAATAATGAAAAATATATTGCTATTAGCAAAATAATTAAAGTTAATGGTGTTTCTATTCACTTAAGATTTCTTGATTCCTACAGAATTTTATCGGCTAGCCTGGCTACACTGGCCACTCAATTATCTGATGATCAATTCAAAATCACATGTGCTTTGTTTCCAAATCAGGACCTGAAATTAATTAGGCGGAAGGGTGTATATCCATATGACTATGTTACAGATTTTTCTAAATTTGATGAGTGTGCTCTGCCACCACAACAAGAGTTTTACAGCAAAATCAGAGGATCTGGAATCACTGATGATGATTATCACTATGCCCAGTTGATGTGGAACAATTTAAAATGCAAGTCATTTGGTGATTATCACAAGGCATATTTAAAACTTGATGTGACCCTCTTAGCTGATATACTGCAGGCATTCAGAAAATCTTCCATGCAAAATTATAAGCTGGATCCAATGTATTTTTACAGTGCGCCAGGCCTAGCATGGTCTGCAATGTTTTTGAACACTAAAATGCAATTGGATCTGATCCAAGATCAGGATATGTAACTGTTTATGGAGCAATGTATAAGAGGGGGCATGGCGCAATGCTCTCAGATATATGCCAGAGCTAATAACAAATATATTCCCGATTATGATCCAGCACTGCCATCAAATTATATACTGTATGTAGATGCCAACAGCCTCTATGGTTATGCTCTGATGGATAAACTGCCATATGCAGGGCTTGAGTGGGTTGAAGATTTCAATATTGAAGATCTTAAGGATTTTGATGACAGTAACTATGGCCTATTCTTAGAGGTTGATCTGACAATTCCTGATAATTTACACAACACATTTTCTGATCTGCCCCCAATTCCTGAGGTTGAGTGCTCATCTGGCTCTAAACAGAAGAAATTGATGATGACTCTAGAGCCATATGTCATATATTACAAAAACCTCCAGTTCCTGATGAATCATGGTGTTCAAGTGAGCAAAGTTGGAAAAGTTTCGAGGTTCAGGCACTCAAGATGGTTGAAGCCATATATTGATACAAACACAGAGCTTCGAACATCTGCAATGAGCCAATTTGATAAGACCTTGTTTAAATTGATGGTAAATTCAGTGTATGGCAAAACAATTGAAAATGTCAGAAAACATATTGATGTTAAAATAATTACTGACCCCAGCCGGAGCAAAAAATTGATAGCAAAGCCCAACTTCAATTACAGAAGAATTTATGATGAGCATATGGCACTTTTTAATATAAAAAAACAAAGATTAAGTTTGATAAGCCTATTTATGTAGGGGCTGTGATATTGGAATTGGCCAAATTACACATGTTAAAATTGTATTATAATGTGCTGAAACCTTTTTATGGTGATTGTGTAAAATTGATGTACATGGACACATATAGTTTTATTCTTGATATTCAAACAGAAGATGTTTATCAAGATATATCACAGCCTGAATTGTTTAAATATTTTGATACCAGTGAACATTCAAAAATTCAACACCACAACAAAAAGGTGCCTGGCAAGTTAAAAGATGAGACACTTGGTGATGTTATTGTGGCATTTGCTGGGTTAAGGGCCAAGATGTACAGCTTTGAAACATGTAGTGGTGTTGTTGCAAAAAAAGCCAAGGGCATTGACAGAGCAACTGTAGACAAAGAGCTTGAATTTGAAGATTACAAAAATTGCCTCAAATCATGTAGCACAATCAGAACATCAGAAAATAGAATTCAGAGTGTGGATCACTTGTTGACTACAAATATTGTAAGAAAAGTGGCTCTGGACCCACATGATGATAAGAGATGTATTTTGTCATGTGGCATACATACTCTAACATGGTGTCATTGTGATTTGAAAAATGGCAATCAATGCCCAATTACAGAGCATGATTTGAAATAAATAAACATGCCTATGAACTTATTTGGGTTCAAAAAACAGGCTATTATGGACCTGCCAACACCACAACCCTCTTCTGATATAATATCTAAACTAAGTGCTTTGTTAATTATTCATCTGAACAGCATACTTACAGATGTTGATGATAAAACAGGTAAAACATTGTACATATTTAACAATAATTTAAATCATTACCAATTACCTGTAGGTGGACAATTACAATTTATTACAACCCCTGAGGGTAATGTAAAGATTTCAATAGGCAAAAATATTTACAGAATTAAGCACTCAAACATGGTTTCTGGCACTGTATATACTGTTTCTGCTGGTGACTGCTTATATATTGAGGTCCCGGGATCCTATGACAAGCTTATACCCTTTTTTATAGAATTAAGAATTAGATATTCAATAATAAATAACCGCTAAAACAAAAATGCCTAATGACATATTTGGCCATACAAGGCATGAAGATCACAGTGATGAGATTCTGATGCTTGATGTCAGAGTCAAGAAATTAAGAAGTGATTTATAAGCTTTACAAACCACACTGAATGCCAGTCTTCAACTAGAAATTACAAATTTACAATCACAATGCATGGACCCTCTTCTTAAAATTGATTCTGAACTCGAATTGATGCTTCAAAAATATACTGATTTGGCCACATTGGATAATTTTCAAAGTTTAGAAGAAGCTGTAGCAGCTCTTCAAGCCAAATTTAAGACCCAGGCCACCAACTCTGAGCAATTGAAACAACAATTGGAAGAGCAGATAAATAATGTCCAGACACAGCTCCAAACAATTGTCAAAAGCATAAAATCACAAGAAGATTTTGATCTAGTGATTTCCACTCTAAAGGAACAGATTCAGTCACTGGAGATACCTAATCTGGACCCTCTGAACAATGCCATAGCCGAGGTTAAAGAAAAAATTGAGACACTTGAAAATTTTATGAACAATTTGCCATCTTCTGATGCTTTGAGTGCAATAACTCGGAGTGTTGCCAACATCAAGCTGCAACTTGAAACATATGAAGATTTTGGAAAAATTCAAAGTACCATAACCCATCTTGAGGGTACAATAGCAGCAGTGCAAAGTGATTTGACAAATGTACAAGAATCTCTAGAATCCCGCCTGCCTGGTATTGTAGATACCCTTGTCAGTGTCCAGCAACAGATCACAAAGCTTGAAAACCTCAACACTGAATCTGAGCTATCTCATTTTCATCACTTGATTGATGATATTCAAACAAAGCTTGAAATTTTACAACAATCAACACCCACTCAGGCAGATATAGCCCTGCTCCAAGATGCTATGCAAAGTGTGGCTGATGCTTCTGAATTAAACAATGTGAAATTGGCACTTGAATCTTTGCAAAATACTGTATCAAATCTGCCTACATCACAGGAACTTAAAAATATTAAGAGAGCTGTGAATCGCATATTGAAATCAGAAGATAGCAAGAATATCCAGACAGAGATCAAACAACTTACTCAGACAGTGGCCACTCTACCAACTAATCAACATATTAATGAACTGCATGCCCTGTTTGAGGATATCCGAAGACAGGTCCATGATCTTACAACCCAAAATTCAAAATTGGCAGTTGTTGAAAATTTACAGCAAATTGTAGCTAATATCAAGCAACAGCTAGGGACCATGGAATCCAATCAATCAAATGCTCTGTCTGTTTTTGCCACGCAGCTACAAGAGATTGTGCAACAATACAAAAAACTTGTTGTGGACATAAAAATCAAGCCAGGCCATGATGATGTTGTTAGGACCATCAATGAGCACCTTGAATCTGTAACAAGCAGATTGCTTATAGCAGAAAAAGAAATAACAGGCATAATCGAGAATCCTAAACATACAGTAATTCTTGAATTGTACAGCATCCCCAACAAAGAATATGATTCACCATTTACACCAGGTGGCAAAATATATATGCTGTCCCCTGCACAATTTTATTACCAATTTTTTGTTGGGGGCACACTGAGACCAATCAAGATCAAATATTGGCTTCAACCACAGGCACACCACTACCCTACCTTATCAATAACAAATGCTGATAACAAAGCAAAAATCGCCAGTGTAGAGTTAGAGTATTTTACAGACCCCAATACATTAGAAACAGCTTATGCTGAAGATGATGGCTCTCTGGAATTTCATATACAAATAGGAGACAAATTATATTTAGAAAATCCTGTAGTATCAGCTGCTGAACACCCCATAGTTGCAATATTCTTGTTTTCATATTATGTCTAGACAAATTATTGTTGATGAATTACACAGACAAGCCAGACATAATTATAAGAGACTGTCAGTAGTTACAAAAGGCATAGATGATTTATGGCAGTGCGACTTGATTGAGATGGCAAGTGGACAGCTGAAAAACTTAGACAAAATCAACAAGGGCTACAAGTGTCTACTCACTGTCATAGATACATTTTCAAAATTTGCCTGGGCTGTGCCACTCAAATCCAAGACTGGAAAATGTGTTACAGAAGCCTTCAGGACAATCATCAATCAGAGTGGAAGATCACCGCGCTATTTGCAAACAGATAATGGCAAAGAATTTTATAATTCAGTGTTTCAACAATTTATTAAAAGCCAGTCAATACAACATTATTCGAGTTACAGTGATCTCAAGGCCTCAATTGTAGAGAGATTCAACAAAACCCTAAAAAATCTTATGTATAAACAATTTACACTTCAAGGTAATTATAAATGGATTAATATTCTTCCAGAACTTCTACAAAAATATAACAACTCGGTCCATTCCACAATCAACATGAAACCCTCTGAAGTAACTTCATCTGATGAGCAAAAATTGATCAGGACTGTTTATTATCCTAGATACCAGCCAACAACAAGAAAAGCCAAATACAGGGTAGGTGATCAAGTAAGAATCAGCAAATATAAGCACTTATTCAAAAGAGGTTTTACAAGAAACTGGAGCACTGAATTATTTACAGTGGTTCAAGTTAAACCTGGGACCCTTAACACATATATAATAAAAGACCACCGAGGAGAAATTCTCAAAGGCAGGTTCTATGAAGAAGAACTCAACAAAACTAAACAGCCTGACACATATCTCATAGAAAAAATCATCCGCAAAAAAGGCAACAAGTTACTTGTCAAATGGCTAGGACTTCCAGAACACAGCTGGATCGAGGCAAACAAAGTGATAATATGAACACCTGGGATGTTATAAAGAGGCTGCCAGAACCTGAACAACAGAATAAGAGAAATGGCAAGTTGCTGCCTGATAATATTAGATGTCTTATTGTTGGGCCATCGGCTTGTGGTAAAACTACACTAATGATTGATAATTTTTTATTGGCACCCAACTGGTTAGACTGGAAAAACAGGCACTTGTATGTCTTCTCTAAGAGCTTGGAACAATTAAAATATCAGCAGCTGATGAAGCTATATGATGAACTGGATATTGCCACTTTTGAATCAGATGTTAAGCCACTCCATGAATGTCTCGATAATTCTGTTGTTGTATTTGATGACATTATACTGGATAATCAAAACAAGGTTAGAAATTTCTTTACACAGGGCCGACACAAAAACATTGATTGCTTCTACCTGGCACAGACTTTTTCAAAAATACCCAAACAGCTGATCCGAGACAACAGCAATTTTATATGTGTGTTTCATCAAGACCATACCAACCTCAAACATATACATGATGAATATGTAGGTGGGGACCTGAGCTACAATGATTTTTCTAAGTTTTGCAGTAGGTGCTGGAACCAGGACAGTTATGGGTTTGTCACAATTGATATGACAAGAAAACCCAATAGTGGCAAATACAGAAATAAAATTAACAATTTTCTAGACATTGAAACATATATAAATAAACATGAAAAGGCCAATCATTGATGATCTTAAATTAAGAGACTATCTTGTAAAAAGATTTAAGGGATGGAAATCAGAGAACCGAGGAATCTATGAAAAACACAAGCAAACAGAACAGCCTATTATTGATGCTATTAGTGAATTAGGTAAAAATATCAAAACTGTTACAGAGCAAAATCAAAATTTGATCACAGAGCTTGTACCTGTAGCTGCTAGGAACATATTAGATTATCCATTCACCCCACTTTCTATCCATTCACCCCACACCTAGTCCTGTTGCTCCTCGAAGAATTGAAGCTACTCAGGATCCTATTGAATTGGGTCTTCTTGCTCAAAAATATTTAAGCACACCTAAAGACAACAAAGATGAGGTCTTTGGCTTATATGCTGACACAGAGCGTGATGGTAGCATCATACATAGAATTGGCAATTTCAGAGTAACATTTATGGGAGATGATCTAATTGTATATTCAGAATCTCATCTTGGAGAAAGAGGTGCTTTTGTTAAGTATCCCGGCACACCTGGATTGTGGGAACTGATGACTAGGAAGAGACCTGGCAGCTATACAGATCAAGATTATGAGCATTACAAAGAAATATTAATAAAATCAGATGCTCTATACCAGAACAATGATCCCACACAAAAAAGAGTCAAGTCTAGCAGTGGAGCAAAATACAACAACTTAATCAAGCCCATATGGTCACAAATTAAGACAGGCAGTGGGATCAAACAATACAACACCCTGCCTAAAGAATTTGTGTGGGTTGATGATGTCAGGAAACTTGTAGATAGGTTATTGGTTTTACAATGAAAAGGTTGGAATTATGGACATGATAAGCACAAAATTGTCTAATTTTATAGTAAATGACACTAAGGGGATTGGATATCTTATAAAAATTATTAATAATCTACCACCTAAATTTTGGAATATTTCTGAGGGTCGGGGGCTGGTTAATGACATTATAAACAAGCTGCTATTTGAACTACACATTCCAGGCTATCAGTATTGTGGTCCCGGCACAAAACTAGACCATAGATTAAACAGAGGTGATCCTGGTGTTAATCCCCTAGATGCTGCTTGTAGAGTCCATGACATAGCATACAACACACATTCTGATCTTGACAAGAGACATGTTGCAGACAAGAAATTAGAAGAGGCTGCATTTGGTAGATTTGTAAGCAAAGATGCTTCTTTGAGTGAAAAAATAGCAGCATTGGGAACCACCATAGCTATGAACACCAAACAAAAACTGGGGTGGGGGCTGTGAATATGTATATAATAAACCTAGAATGAAGGCCAAGGGTGTTATGTATCAGATACCTTATGCAGGTCTTAAATCTCTTAAAACTATTGATAGTCTTTATCCAAAAAGCAGCGCAAGAAAAAAAGCTGTTGTATTGCCAAGGGCCATGGTATGAAATTGTTGCTTAGCACCCCCCAATTAAAAAAATTACAGCAATCAAGAAAAAAATCACATGTGGGGGGATTTATATTTACTATCCCTGCCATCTTAGCTGCTCTCGGGGCTGTTGGGAGCTTGGCTGGGGGATCAGCTGCCATAGCAAAAACAGTAATAGATGCCAAGAAAAATAGGGCAGAATTAGATGAATTGAAGCGCCATAACCTGGCCATGGAGAAACAAGGCAAAGGTGTTAAGAGAGTCATGAATAAGTTTAAAAAAAACAAGAGCCGCTTACAAACCAAGATATTGAAGCTTTAATCAAGCCACTGGGCATCAAAAATTTTAGAGGTGTGTACATGTCTGATTCTTTACCAGAACAACCACTCAACAAAGAGTGTTAATTTGGATAAGTACAAAAATTAGGGCACTCACTGGATCTGTTATCTTAAATATTTAAAAAATGAGGCATTTGTGTTTGATTCATTTGGAGGTGTTCCGCCTGAAAATTTAGTAAAATATCTAAAATCAACTAATCTTTATTACAATAATGCCCGTGTTCAAAACTTCAAAGATGTTAATTGTGGACATTTGTGTTTATCTGTTCTTAGATATATGTCTCAAATAAATAAACCATCAATTGAAGATTTTCAAAAAGCCTTGTGGTATTTAAAACATCATGGGGGTATTCCATCTCACCAGCCAAAATTCAATATTGAAGCTCAGATTACATGATGACATAGTGTATCCCAAAACAATAGCTCTCAGAGCATTTTATGGCATGTACAGTCATGGAAAAAGTTCTTCCCCATAAGACTTTAATAGGAGCAAGTAATGCAGGAGGGTAGGCAACACATATTGCACCCTTCGATGATCGGGTGATTTTGCCTGTCTTAACACCGAGAAATGTGTTCCACGCGAAGGTCAACATGACAGGAAAGCAAAGAGGGTCACGTGACTATTCGTTACGTGGAGTGTTGTGCTTCTCCACGTCCCCAGTTCTTGATCCACATTGCAGAAAAAGTAGAGCTGCATGCAATATATGAAAAGATGGTTGTTTTCAACTACACGCTTAATTATGATTTTCCCAATTGTAAATCTATCGACGTGTCTGACGTGTCGGGACAGTCTTTTACTGTGAATTCCTGTTTGTCATAGGCGTAACTTGACGGGAGCAGAAAGGGCATTTGTAACCCCCCCCAAATCAGGTTTCTTAAAGCTGCTAAAACAGGAATTAAATACTATGATTTGACGCGTCCAAAAAAAGTATTATATTGAAAGATTTTTCCCAAATAGGTAGATATCAATTTAATACTTTGAAAGTGTCTCAGATTTGTTTATTGTCACATCTTAGTGTGGCACAGGTCTACTACAAAAGTGGAATTTCGTAACAGAAATATGAACCCACTCCTTTTATTTCGTAGCCGATTTCATCTTGAAACTGAAATTAAGAATATTAGTTAACAATGTCATTGGTAAACAATAAAAAAATGTGTTAGACCCAATTCTTTAATACCTTATCATAATCTTTATCGCAAATTTAAATTTTGTTGTAAGTCCACTTTATGCAAAAAAAGAAAATAATAATAATAATAAAGTTCTTACCTGTGCTTGGCGCTACGCCATGAAAGCGTATAGGGGGTGTAGGGGTAAGGCCCCACACTTTCTTGATTCGTTCGTGAGTGGGGGTGATGTGATCAGCATCACGCCGCCCCACACTTTCTTGATTCGTTCGTGAGTGGGGGTGATGTGATCAGCATCACGCCCCTGACCGCTTTTACCCCCAGGGTTTCCCCCAGGTACCCATGTCATTCGACGCTGGGTGGGCGCTGGGGCCGCTTCCAACGTTAGAAAAGTTCCCGGGCTTGAACCGGCCTGGAATCGAACCCGGGGCCTATAGCATGGTAGTCAGACGCGTTACCGACTGAGTCACCGGCACAGATAGAATAATCTGAAGTGCATACAGTTTAAAGTGGGATCCGAACCACTATGTGCGATCACCTGGTATCGTACCCCAGACCCCTTGATTACAAGGCCTTACCACTACGCCATCAGTGAGGCGCACACAATCTTTGTATTTCGACCTTTTTAAACCTATATGTATCATATAAGAGGTTGTTTAACGTTGCTATGCCTCTATGGATTATATTTAGCCAGTATTCGAGCACATAGCGTCAGGTTTCATAGAATATAAGCTTCTCTTCCATGTTTATGGTTTCCTGTCTGCAGTAGAAAAACTGGCAGGTTCCCATTGCTTTTCTTTCAATAGTCTTCCAATGGTTGCATATCATATCACTCAAATTTGATTCATTCGTTGCGAACACAATCCCCGATGGCGGAGTGGGATCGTGGGCGCCTTGTAATTAAGGGATCCCGGGTTCGATACTCGGTGGAGGAACATAGTGGTTCGGATCCCCCTTTAAACTGTAGGTCCATTCACGATTAGCCTAACAGGACATAAAGTGGACATCAAGCAACCAACACAATCCCGTTATTGTCCAGATTATCGAATCCAGAACCTTCGTCGCGAATAACATAAGCAGGAAGACAACGTGAAATAACCGAACAGAAACAGAACCTAAAACCTACATCGGATAGATTGGATTAAGTCGACGATACAGCACAGGTTCTGAAATGAAAAAGAATACGAAAGTTGAAGGACCTCTATACGCACCCACTTTTCCTCCAGTCAATGGGGAAGATATCCTTCTAGCTGAGAAGCCTTTACGTAGGAGTGCCCTGAGGGAACTTCAAGGCCACGACGATAAAGTGTTCTGCGTGCAATGACGGGACCAAAACATACGTCAGATAGCTGTGTTCCTCCTTATTTCGTACGCCATTGATAACTGGAACACGTGACCTCGTCTTTGGTAAAGCAGAAGCCTGCTTGCTTGCCACCACCCTTTGGTTCAGTGACCTTCGCCCGTAGTCAGCAAGAGTGAATGACTCACCATATACTTGTTGTCTGTGAGGCTGCACAAGAATAGATATTTCGTCAGTGGCTGTAAGTATTGTTTCATCTGCAGTTATATCAGTTAACATTTCAATAGTTTCCTTCCTAATGGTTACGTTAGTGATAAACATGTAAATTAGTTCTCGATAGTGAACGTTTTATCTATTTGAACGGGGGATTTTTATACAGCCTGCATGTATTATTTTTTCCTGAAACAAGAAGAAATTCGAAGAAGCAAAAAGAGTTGTATAAGAGTAGTTAACAAAAGGAAAAAAGAAGAAGAAAACGAAAATGTAAATGCTGAAATAAATTATGGTAGAGATCGAGTGAATAACATTTTGTCATGGGTCCTCCTCGATGGCGTAGTGATAACGTCGTCGCCTTGTAATCAGTGGATCCCGGGTTTGATACACGGTGGATGCACATAGTGGTTAGTATCCCACTTTAAACTAAAGGTCGAGTCCAGATTAGCATATCTGTGCACCAAACCAAAACTAAGAAAGAAATTGTCACAGTGCAAGAAAATTTCATGTTCAACCAGATACGAAACAAAAGGGAATAATATATTGCAGGTTGGAGTTCACATCTGTAGCATCTAACCAGCACAATTATGAATCGCAACATATCGTATCAGATCCATTTTTATTATACATGTATGATAATATAAGAGAAGTAGAGGAAAGAGAAAACCAAGCGAAACACGGACGCCTTCTCCAGAATTTCAAATCTCGTTACATAAGGTTCTGGGTTGGAGTCTAGAACAGCCATGACTTTCTTGTTCTTGCCCTTTTATCTGCTTCATTTCATCATAATTCATCGTTATGGTTTACCTGCAGGGGAAGAATAATGACAATAATTGTCAATACAAAGCCAATGACAAACAGAACAACTCGATTACGGAGGTGCCAAGAAGAAACGAGACTTGACAGTGTCTCCGTCTCTCGGTTTGTCGAATTGAAAATTGCTCTCCCGTTCTCGGATTCGATTAGTTAAATATAGAAATCGAAAATGTATGTGAATGAATATACATGTATTTTATATATTCCGGTTTTGTAGGAGATTTCGTGAGAGATGAAATAAGTACTCTTCCATCGATAAGGACGAGTGACCATTACATGAAATTGATGACGAAATAATCAAATACCCCCGACAAGGACGGTACTCAAACCCGGGAACTTTTGCGACGATATCGAATGTCAATCACTTAATGAGCTTGACCACCGAGCCTGCTTAATGTTGTTTCTGTCAGGTAATTCGTAATAATATCCCACATTCACTATCATTTGCTTCATAATTTATCTTATTGTTGTGATTAACCTGAATTCAAAGAATTAGTTGAAAGGCAAAAATGCAAGATTGAATGTCTCTGATGTTACTTCGTGCCGAATAATATGACGTGGTATTATGATATGAATTTATTAATCATATAATATGCCTATTCATTCCATTGATTGATCCCAATTGAGCACACAAAATATGCTATAATGTCCACTCCATGGAGGAGTGGTTAGCACAGCGCGCTACGATGCCATGGGTCCCTGGTTAGAATCTCGACTTGGGCGTGGGTGTCCTTGGTAAGTGTCCCTTCATCAATTTCATCATAGCATCACTCATCTTCATCGTCGCTATTTGCCAAAAGTGAAAGAATAGCAAATCTAAATAACAAACATCCAATCAAATCGAACATCTCTACCGATTTAATTCTATACGGTACCGAATTCCCACTTTATTACTGCATCTTAAGTCATTTTACAGCATCTCAATTGTTTTCCGATTCGAAAACATTTGGAATGTTGTTTTGTGCAGTTGATTGTGCATTGTTTCGTTGTTTGGATTGTTTAATTAACGTCGCATTAATTAGTTTTAGACCAATCGTGACGGGGGAAGCAAGAGCACAATGAAAGCGAAACAAGGAAGAGACCACGGCTTTCTTTAAAGATAGCATCCCGTGAATACAACTCAAGTGACTGCAGAATATTATGAATAAAATTTATTTCGCTTTTTCCTTTTATTTCTGTTTCAGTTATTTTACTTCGCTTTTCTTCTACCACTCGCGTTACTTGTGTCGGTGAGGAAGAATTATAAACTCGTGAAATGGACGATGGTACAAAAAAATATATGCCTCTCCCACGGTTCGAAGCTGTCAGTACAAAATATTGTCTTATTTTTAAAATTTACGGGCAAATATGGTTTGTCACGTAGCAATTTTCGCTTATCTATTTCCCAAGGGGTTCCATTGCCTCTCTGATGTCGTAGTGGTAACGTCTTCGCCATGTAATGAAAGGCTTCCGAATTCAATACCAAATAGAGAGGCATTTAGTTCGGATCCCATTTTAATCTGTAGGTCCAGTGCGTGAACTGGACTTAAACAATTAACGTGTGGCATGTGGTCTGTGATGAGAACCATCATTTCAGCGAACCTTCTTGACGATGACTCTAATATCACTTGAAAGAATAGTATTTCCTTACGAGTAGCTCTTGTCAAGAAACCAGTTCCTGAAATTTTCTTCTGGAGGCATCGTAGCACCCAGCTGTTTGTTGTGGCTGGGGCACGAGTCATGTGACTCATGCTATCAAAGCTCAATCCTTCCCGAAAACTCAGAATCACCAGGCAAACTTAAGCGAATATTTTGTTATTTGGGTTGCATAAACAACAGGCTTTAAGACGTTACGAAATTCTACGTCCCGTGGCCCAGGTATCTTTTTCTAAGACTGTACTTGATCCCTAATATTACACACCACAACAACAAAATTGCAGTTGGGGATCAAAAAATTGTCATCACTCCAGGGCAGTATAATCTGTTCACTCTAAATGCTCAATTACCCAGAGGTATAGTTTTAACTCAAAATTCTGTCACTCACAGAGTAGAGATTGTATCTGCTACAGAAACAGTGGATCTGGGTACTATAGGAGAGCTGTTAGGCTTTGAGAACAACACAAAACTTGAACCAGCCATCAAACACACTGCTATTAATATACCTAAATTCTTAGCCATAGAGACTCTGAATATTCACTGTAATGTGGCCGAGGGTATGATCACCAAATCAAATGGCATAGGCACTCACAAACAAACTGGGATCATTGCAACATTTAAACCTAACTCTGAATTTATGGAGCCCATCATCTACACACAATCCCCAACATTATATTTTCCTGTGTGCCATAATAGAATAGATTACATTGAGTTGATGGTTACTAATGCAAAAGAAGAATTAGTTGATTTTGCTGGAGCCACAACAACTGCAATCATAGAGATTAATATTTAAATAAAAATACATACAAAAAAAATGGAAAATATTGAGAGTTATGAGCTACAATCATTCCCCCCCAAACAGGAGGACCTTTGCAAATTTAAATCAACCCAACACAGAGATTGAGGTTGATCTTGATGTAGGGGATGGCTTTATACACCCCCACAGAGCAGATCTATACATCAAATTTGATGTTGTAAAGCTCGATGGTACAGATTATCCGGCAAATTCAAATATAAGATTGGTAGACAATTTTGTGCCCCATCTGTTCTCTGAAATTGAGATCAGAAAGCATGGTGTTGTTATAAACATAGTAGATTATCCCGGCATTACCTCCACAGCTTTGGCTACACTAAAATTATCCAAGACCGAGGCTTCTTATTACAAAATAGGTGGATTTGAGGCTGGTGATAAAATATTATCCAAGAGCCACACAGTGCTGTTCCACATGCGCCTGTTGCCAGGATTCTTCTCAGATTACAAAGATATTATTTGGAAGGGTGATTTAAGAATCACATTTAGAAGAGCTGCCAATGATAACAATGCTTTGATGAGGTACAGTACATTAAACCCTACAGGGGAAGCTCTGCATAATACCCTACCTGATGAGGGCAAGTGCCTTATTCAGACTATGGAGCTAAGAATACCGGTTGTTGAATATGAGGCCAGTTATGCTCTTAAATACAAAGCAGATATAATAAAAAATCCACAGGTTCCTTTACAATTTTATACATATCAATGTGTACAGAAACCTGCCACTGGTACTTATTATGAGTTTGATGCTACAAATTCATTCTCCAGTATACAATATGACATGCCAGATTTTGTGGTGGTACTGTTTCAAACTGGAAGAAACAATAATCAGGAAAAAAATTCAAGTAAATTTGATAACTGCAACATCAAGAACATATATCTTAAAAATGGCAGAAATGAGGTATTTCCTAGAGAAAATTATAATTTAGACATGTCCAAGGATGATTTCCTTAAATTATATGAAGCATTTACAGCATACAAAAGGGTCACTACTGGCAATACTGACATGTATTACACACCAGATGAATTCAAAGCACAGAGACCCATGTTTGTCATCAACACTTCAAAAAGGAAACAAGTTGTGGTTAATGACAGGACAAACATTAAAATTATCTGTGAATTCCACGATACACTCCCTGATGATACCATATGTAGTGTTATTCGCATAGGTGAAAAATCATATGTTTATGATGTAAAAAATGAGAGAGTCGCAGAGCAATTCTAGAAAGTCTCTGCATATTACATTGTTTTAGTACTAGATATATGAGTTGAGGCTGGTGTCCAATTAAAATATTGAGCATATTCCAGGTAATAAGTATTTAAGCATATATTACATTATATTATTGTGTAAGCAAAAGCTCTTATGAGTATTTTTGGCTTAGTTTTAAGTGTAGCCAAAACAATATCAAGGGGGGCATATTTTTGACAAGTTTATGGACAACAAACTGAGAAATGTAGCTTTTACACACATGGGCAAATCTGTCTGAGGGGAGTTCTTCTTTTCTACACTAGAATTCAAGATTCTTGGGGATTGAGAGCATATCACACTTGAGAAATTGGGGCATAAGGGCATCTTGACATAGTTTTAAGTGTGGGCAAATCGGGCTGTTAGGGTTCTTCTTTTCTACACTAGGATTCAAGATTCTTGGGATTAAGAGCATATCACACTTGAAGAAATGGGGAATAAGGGCATCTTGGCATAGTTTTAAGTGTAGGCAAATCGGACTGTTTAATCAAATAACCTCTTCTTTTGTACAATTTTTGTGCTTATATTATATACTTTCATACTACTCTCAAGGACAAGCTATTGTCTCATTTTAAGCCAGTAATAAGCATATGCATAGATATTTTGGCGCCCTTGGCAGGATTGTGATTTCGCGCCTTCCCTCTCCCTCAGCCATACAAAGCACAGAAGTATTTTCTTGTGATATTTACATTCCAAAATTTTGAAATAAGAAAACAAACAAATACTCATTACAAATAATACGGGTTACATGTAAAGATTCGTAGTTAGTATTTCTGATTTGAAGAAAGTTTAGCATATTCAAGAATATTTAAGTTATGTCTTAGTGTGTGAAGAACACTTTGAAAAACGAATTATTACTACACTTTGGGAAACAGAAAATTCCAAGTGTAAATTCTTCCGTACCATATTCTGATGACTTTGTTGTCAACATAAAACAAAAACAAAAATCATTTAATGACGGCGCACTCTGTGCATGGCGATCTAGCCTACCCTTCGCTGCGGGCGTGTGTGGAAGTATTAATATTTATTCGATGCGCACAGTAATGGCGAGTCAATAAAGCGAAGAGTGACAGTTTCACACCAGCTGTGCATTTATTTGAATATCATCGGAATGGACACTGCTATATACATTAGAAAAAAAAACTGACTGTGCAAGAGAGTATGAATTTCTCCACATGCTGCAAGTGGAAGCGGTTATTCAAGTTATTAAGCTAGACACGATGTTTGGAAATATGATGATGAATAACAATTTTCAGAATCCCATGTATTCCTAATGGGTAAAAACGTATCAAACGTCAAGTTATAGCTAATGAAATGAGAGTTTTGACTTTTCCGACGACTAGTAAAATCTTCAACGTGTCCTCTTTCCGTTCATTCCATCTTCTACGCCATAGAGGTTTGATATTCCTAAGAGAGCAAGTAAAACAATACTCCCATAAGCGTAATGCTAAGTTTTCTCTCCCTCCTACAACCTTCCGGCTCACAGACCTCTCTCCAGGTGAGGAGCAGTTTAGGGTTCTCGCGTCTGGCTGGGCATGGAAACTGTTCCTCGTGCCCTTGCTAAAGTTATGTATTCGTACATAAAATTTCATTTCAGTCACAGGGCCTCCCCGATGGCGCAGTGGTAGTGTCGTCGCCTTATAATCAAGGGGTCCCGGATTCGATACCCGGTGGAGGCACAAGTGGTTCGGATCCCACTTTAAACTGTAGGTCCAGTCCCAATTAGCCTTACTGTGCACAAAGTGGACTTAACCCTTAATTGGCCGTTGTATCTTGTGGGATACACTGCTTTCGATGCGTTCTTAAACGATCTCTGCGCTTGAGTTGAGCAAACGGGCAGTGTGGATCGTGAGATACGTGCGTTTTGACGATTCTACTCGTGTGCCATCTGTTGGATGTTTGTAGAACTGCATGCACAGTTGCATGGAGAGGGCCATGGCATCTTGCAGTAGGAGCTCTAACGATGGGGTGGTAAGTTTATTTCTTGTTGACCTATTTTTATTTAATTTTGTAAGACGTGAGCATGAAATAAATGTGTATCGAAGTTATTAGAAAACTTCTAATATTTATAATACTTGAAATTGTTACCAAGTACGTTGTGAGCCAGTTCTTTATTTGTGTGTATCTACAGGGATACATTGCCCAAAAAAGGACAATTTCACCTTATCACATTCTAAGCAAATACAGAAGGAAATACATGTAGAATGCATGTTCTCTTGAACATTCTGTGTACTCTACCATTGCTTTTGCTCAGTATAAATGTCGTATTTTATGTTGTTGTAATTTGTAGGGTTATTTTCTAATATACAAATGTTTTTTTTACATGTGAAGATATGTAGAAATATAGTATCATTGTAAAAGAAATTGTATCGTGTCTCGTTCTTTTTTCTCGCTTTAGTTTCTCAATATTTTCTCTTTCTTTTTTACAAGAATATTATGACAGCACTTACGTTGACTCCACTTTGAACAACATGAATAGTTACATGATTTCTAAAATAATAATTTCCAATAGATTATGTGCATTTGAATGAAATGGAAAATGTTTTGTCTGCATTTTACATTTGTTTTCATACAACTGCCTCTTCTTTCACAGGATATCACAATACCACCATGGAAGTTTTATGGTTCCTCCTGGAAAACTGACCAAATCGGAAGAGGGAAGAAGAAAGTAAAAGCACGGATTTGTGATAATTTCAGATAATGCCACATTTTATTTTCAAATTTGAAAATTGAAAACCAGTAAATGTATCATGTGAAGAGATACATCAATTTTGACACAGGATGACTTCAGTGCATCTTGTATTTCTTTCAAGGATTAGAAATTACAATTATCCAACATAAATGCAAACAATAACATAATTTCTTATTTCAATTTCATTTCTTAAAAAAGAAGAAAATCATTATCTACGATGACTCAATAATTTGTTTCCAGATTCAAGCCGTGTTTTCAGAGGTGTTCTGTACAATGCTATGATCATATTTGTCAGATCCACGCCACCCATGTGGACAGAACAAACTGTGACTCTGGCTAGCTCTTGTATGTCCAAGGATCATCGTTATGTAGAAGCAAAAGGAAGAAAAAAGTTTGAAAACATTGAAAACTTTCAGGATGGACATAGCTAATGGTCTCATTCACTCACACACACCAAAACGGGGAAGACCATCTCAAACAGACTTACCACAGAAATAAGTAAAGCATTGAATAGCACCACGTCCACTTCAAGATATAAGATATGACAGTGTTGGGCATTGGTCAAAAATTACAGAGAAAGGTCTTTGCATATTATGTGTGAATGGTTGACAGGTTCAAAAACAAGGAACTGCTTTTCAGCATTTCACCAAAAGTAGGTAGAAGATAAATAACAAGCATATGTCCGTAAAATGTTATGTAATTGGTAATTGTAGCACATTATTATAACACAAAAATACTTAATTTTACGTTTTTCTTCATTTTCTTAGTAAATATATTTTTTGAATATTCATTATACTAACAAGGAAATGTGGAACGATTATATTTTATATGGTACGATTCTAATCATTGTAGGAGCACTGTTTACCTATGTATAATTACATGTATGTCTCTAATGGGCAATGTATCTCACAGGACACATTATGTATCTCATTATGTAATACATAAATATGTAAAAATAAAATATTTTTGTCATAATTATACTGAAAACATAGCATGTATCCTATTAATTAATTTTTTTCAGCATGTCATATATGTTTGCCCGTTTAAGGGTTAAAGCAACAAATCAAACAAATCAAATCATTTCAGTCACAGTGAGTTATATTAATAATTACAAGGGCGTTGCCGAGACATTATAACTTCAAACTGAAGGGGCAACACTATTCTGGGGGGGAAATATTTGCCCCTCTCTGAAAAAAGCCTGTGGAATTCCATACTTGATAATGAGCTCTTCTAATATGTGGAGAGAGTACATCTTGTTGGTTGTTAATCCTGCTCCAAAGAAAATATTATCCTGCGTCTACAGTTGTGGTTCTACAGGGTGTCCCTAAAGATACAACTTTGATGTCATACAGCACAACTTGCAATTGACATAGAGAAACATAAATGAAAATGCCAGAATCAAGTATTGGAATTTTGGTAAGTAAAAATAACTCGCTTGAAAAGAAAACAGAAAAA
Source organism: Lepisma saccharinum (assembly GCF_977018435.1). Classification (NCBI taxonomy): domain Eukaryota; kingdom Metazoa; phylum Arthropoda; class Insecta; order Zygentoma; family Lepismatidae; genus Lepisma; species Lepisma saccharinum. The sequence continues at coordinate 76,487,434 of NC_139231.1, forward strand.
TTGCAACTTCCTATTAATTGCATTTAACATTAACATGAATATAGAAAAATATTAAGATTTGGACTTGTAGCCAAAACACACATAACAATTATTTATTTTCTTAATTGAGAGAAATTTAAAATAATGATATACATTTTCAAGGAATTTTTACAGAGGTGAGTACACCTATTATGATAAAAGTTTATCATTATTCTGTTGAAAGTCAATATCAACAGCTGTATTTCAGTCCGGGATCTTCTAAGTATTTTTTCAGGAGAGTTAAATGAAAACAATTGTATGAAAATATTTTGTTAGCATTGAAATAAAGTTTTTTTCTCCTACTTAAGAAAAATAACTGCAGATGGAGGGACGTGAAGATTTTATCAGGGTGTAACATAAGCACTTCAATTATTAAAGATTTGGATAAACTTTATTTCAGGAAAATAAAAAAAAAATAGTGCAGCAAAGAAATGCAAATTAAAAATAATAAATTGATTAATTCTTCTTCAATAAGTTGCATAAAATTTACAATAGCTGCAAAGAGATATATAACCGTTCGAAACATCAAGAGAAAGAGATAAGTTATTTCCAATTTATATCAGAACTGTTTGTTCCCCAATTAGAGTGGAGTGATGTCCTTCTTGCCGTTGTGTTTACGGTTTGTTCCACAATTAGAGTGGAGCGGTGTCCAGCTCCACGTACAGTTTACGGTTTGTTTCCCAATTAGAGTGGAGTGATGTCCTTCTTGCCGCTGTGTTTACGATTTGTTTCCCAATTAGAGTGGAGCGGTGTCCAGCTTCTCGTACCGTTTACGGTTTGTTTCCCAATTAGAGTGGAGTGATGTCCATTTTGCCGTTGTGTTTACGGTTTGTTCCCCAATTAGAGTGGAGCGGTGTCCAGCTCCACGTACCGTTTACGGTTTGTTTCCCAATTAGAGTGGAGTGATGACTTTCTTGCCGTTGTGTTTACGATTTGTTTCCCAATTAGAGTGGAGCGGTGTCCAGCTTCTCGTACCGTTTACGGTTTGTTTCCCAATTAGAGTGGAGTGATGTCCTTCTTGCCGTTGTGTTTACGATTTGTTTCCCAATTAGAGTGGAGCGGTGTCCAGCTCCTCGTACCGTTTACGGTTTGTTTCCCAATTAGAGTGGAGTGATGTCCTTCTTGCCGTTGTGTTTGCGGTTTGTTTCCCAATTAGAGTGGAGCGGTGTCCAGCTCCTCGTACCGTTTTCGGTTTGTTTCCCAATTAGAGTGGAGTGATGTCCTTCTTGCCGTTGTGTTTACGGTTTGTTTCCCAATTAGAGTGGAGCGGTGTCCAGCTCCTCGTACCGTTTACGGTTTGTTTCCCAATTAGAGTGGAGTGATGTCCTTCTTGCCGTTGTGTTTACGATTTGTTTCCCAATTAGAGTGGAGCGGTGTCCAGCTCCTCGTACCGTTTACGGTTTGTTTCCCAATTAGAGTGGAGTGATGTCCTTCTTGCCGTTGTGTTTACGGTTTGTTCCCCAATTAAAGTGGAGCGGTGTCCAGCTCCACGTACAGTTTACGGTTTGTTTCCCAATTAGAGTGGAGTGATGTCCTTCTTGCCGCTGTGTTTACGATTTGTTTCCCAATTAGAGTGGAGCAGTGTCCAGCTTCTCGTACCGTTTACGGTTTGTTTCCCAATTAGAGTGGAGTGATGTCCATCTTGCCGTTGTGTTTACGGTTTGTTCCCCAATTAGAGTCGAGCGGTGTCCAGCTCCACGTACCGTTTACGGTTTGTTTCCCAATTAGAGTGGAGTGATGACCTTCTTGCCGTTGTGTTTACGATTTGTTTCCCAATTAGCGTGGAGCGGTGTCCAGCTTCTCGTACCGTTTACGGTTTGTTTCCCAATTAGAGTGGAGTGATGTCCTTCTTGCCGTTGTGTTTACGATTTGTTTCCCAATTAGAGTGGAGCGGTGTCCAGCTCCTCGTACCGTTTACGGTTTGTTTCCCAATTAGAGTGGAGTGATGTCCTTCTTGCCGTTGTGTTTGCGGTTTGTTTCCCAATTAGAGTGGAGCGGTGTCCAGCTCCTCGTACCGTTTACGGTTTGTTTCCCAATTAGAGTGGAGTGATGTCCTTCTTGCCGTTGTGTTTACGGTTTGTTTCCCAATTAGAGTGGAGCGGTGTCCAGCTCCTCGTACCGTTTACGGTTTGTTTCCCAATTAGAGTGGAGTGATGTCCTTCTTACCGTTGTGTTTACGATTTGTTTCCCAATTAGAGTGGAGCGGTGTCCAGCTCCTCGTACCGTTTACGGTTTGTTTCCCAATTAGAGTGGAGTGATGTCCTTCTTGCCGTTGTGTTTACGGTTTGTTCCCCAATTAGAGTGGAGCGGTGTCCAGCTCCACGTACAGTTTACGGTTTGTTTCCCAATTAGAGTGGAGTGATGTCCTTCTTGCCGCTGTGTTTACGATTTGTTTCCCAATTAGAGTGGAGCGGTGTCCAGCTTCTCGTACCGTTTACGGTTTGTTTCCCAATTAGAGTGGAGTGATGTCCTTCTTGCCGTTGTGTTTACGATTTGTTTCCCAATTAGAGTGGAGCGGTGTCCAGCTCCTCGTACCGTTTACGGTTTGTTTCCCAATTAGAGTGGAGTGATGTCCTTCTTGCCGTTGTGTTTGCGGTTTGTTTCCCAATTAGAGTGGAGCGGTGTCCAGCTCCTCGTACCGTTTACGGTTTGTTTCCCAATTAGAGTGGAGTGATGTCCTTCTTGCCGTTGTGTTTACGGTTTGTTTCCCAATTAGAGTGGAGCGGTGTCCAGCTCCTCGTACCGTTTACGGTTTGTTTCCCAATTAGAGTGGAGTGATGTCCTTCTTACCGTTGTGTTTACGATTTGTTTCCCAATTAGAGTGGAGCGGTGTCCAGCTCCTCGTACCGTTTACGGTTTGTTTCCCAATTAGAGTGGAATGATGTCCTTCTTGCCGTTGTGTTTACGGTTTGTTCCCCAATTAGAGTGGAGCGGTGTCCAGCTCCACGTACAGTTTACGGTTTGTTTCCCAATTAGAGTGGAGTGATGTCCTTCTTGCCGCTGTGTTTACGATTTGTTTCCCAATTAGAGTGGAGCGGTGTCCAGCTTCTCGTACCGTTTACGGTTTGTTTCCCAATTAGAGTGGAGTGATGTCCATCTTGCCGTTGTGTTTACGGTTTGTTCCCCAATTAGAGTGGAGCGGTGTCCAGCTTCTCGTACCGTTTACGGTTTGTTTCCCAATTAGAGTGGAGTGATGTCCTTCTTGCCGTTGTGTTTGTGGTTTGTTTCCCAATTAGATTGGAGCGATATCCAGCTCCTCGTACCGTTTTCGGTTTGTTTCCCAATTAGAGTGGAGTGATGTCCTTCTTGCCGTTGTGTTTACGGTTTGTTTCCCAATTAGAGTGGAGCGGTGTCCAGCTCCTCGTACCGTTTACGGTTTGTTTCCCAATTAGAGTGGAGTGATGTCCATCTTGCCGTTGTGTTTACGGTTTGTTCCCCAATTAGAGTGGAGCGGTGTCCATCTCCTCGTACCGTTTACGGTTTGTTTCCCAATTAGAGTGGAGTGATGTCCTTCTTGCCGTTGTGTTTACGATTTGTTTCCCAATTAGAGTGGAGCGGTGTCCAGCTCCTCAAACCGTTTACGGTTTGTTTCCCAATTAGAGTGGAGTGATGTCCTTCTTGCCGTTGAGTTTGCGGTTTGTTCCCCAATTAGAGTGGAGCGGTGTCCAGCTTCTCGTACCGTTTACGGTTTGTTTCCCAATTATAGTGGAGTGATGTCCATCTTGCCGTTGTGTTTACGGTTTGTTCCTCAATTAGAGTGGAGTGATGTCCATCTTGCCGTTGTGTTTACGGTTTGTTTCCCAATTAGAGTGGAGTGATGTCCATCTTGCCGTTGTGTTTACGGTTTGTTTCCCAATTAGAGTGGAGTGATGTCCTTCTTGTCGTTCTGTTTACGATTTGTTTCCCAATTAGAGTGGAGCGGTGTCCAGCTCCACGTACCGTTTACGGTTTGTTTCCCAATTAGAGTGGAGTGATGACCTTCTTGCCGTTGTGTTTACGATTTGTTTCCCAATTAGCGTGGAGCGGTGTCCAGCTTCTCGTACCGTTTACGGTTTGTTTCCCAATTAGAGTGGAGTGATGTCCTTCTTGCCGTTGTGTTTACGATTTGTTTCCCAATTAGAGTGGAGCGGTGTCCAGCTCCTCGTACCGTTTACGGTTTGTTTCCCAATTAGAGTGGAGTGATGTCCTTCTTGCCGTTGTGTTTGCGGTTTGTTTCCCAATTAGAGTGGAGCGGTGTCCAGCTCCTCGTACCGTTTACGGTTTGTTTCCCAATTAGAGTGGAGTGATGTCCTTCTTGCCGTTGTGTTTACGGTTTGTTTCCCAATTAGAGTGGAGCGGTGTCCAGCTCCTCGTACCGTTTACGGTTTGTTTCCCAATTAGAGTGGAGTGATGTCCTTCTTACCGTTGTGTTTACGATTTGTTTCCCAATTAGAGTGGAGCGGTGTCCAGCTCCTCGTACCGTTTACGGTTTGTTTCCCAATTAGAGTGGAGTGATGTCCTTCTTGCCGTTGTGTTTACGGTTTGTTCCCCAATTAGAGTGGAGCGGTGTCCAGCTCCACGTACAGTTTACGGTTTGTTTCCCAATTAGAGTGGAGTGATGTCCTTCTTGCCGCTGTGTTTACGATTTGTTTCCCAATTAGAGTGGAGCGGTGTCCAGCTTCTCGTACCGTTTACGGTTTGTTTCCCAATTAGAGTGGAGTGATGTCCTTCTTGCCGTTGTGTTTACGATTTGTTTCCCAATTAGAGTGGAGCGGTGTCCAGCTCCTCGTACCGTTTACGGTTTGTTTCCCAATTAGAGTGGAGTGATGTCCTTCTTGCCGTTGTGTTTACGGTTTGTTCCCCAATTAAAGTGCAGCGGTGTCCAGCTCCACGTACATTTTACGGTTTGTTTCCCAATTAGAGTGGAGTGATGTCCTTCTTGCCGCTGTGTTTACGATTTGTTTCCCAATTAGAGTGGAGCAGTGTCCAGCTTCTCGTACCGTTTACAGTTTGTTTCCCAATTAGAGTGGAGTGATGTCCATCTTGCCGTTGTGTTTACGGTTTGTTCCCCAATTAGAGTCGAGCGGTGTCCAGCTCCACGTACCGTTTACGGTTTGTTTCCCAATTAGAGAGGAGTGATGACCTTCTTGCCGTTGTGTTTACGATTTGTTTCCCAATTAGCGTGGAGCGGTGTCCAGCTTCTCGTACCGTTTACGGTTTGTTTCCCAATTAGAGTGGAGTGATGTCCTTCTTGCCGTTGTGTTTACGATTTGTTTCCCAATTAGAGTGGAGCGGTGTCCAGCTCCTCGTACCGTTTACGGTTTGTTTCCCAATTAGAGTGGAGTGATGTCCTTCTTGCCGTTGTGTTTGCGGTTTGTTTCCCAATTAGAGTGGAGCGGTGTCCAGCTCCTCGTACCGTTTACGGTTTGTTTCCCAATTAGAGTGGAGTGATGTCCTTCTTGCCGTTGTGTTTACGGTTTGTTTCCCAATTAGAGTGGAGCGGTGTCCAGCTCCTCGTACCGTTTACGGTTTGTTTCCCAATTAGAGTGGAGTGATGTCCTTCTTACCGTTGTGTTTACGATTTGTTTCCCAATTAGAGTGGAGCGGTGTCCAGCTCCTCGTACCGTTTACGGTTTGTTTCCCAATTAGAGTGGAGTGATGTCCTTCTTGCCGTTGTGTTTACGGTTTGTTCCCCAATTTGAGTGGAGCGGTGTCCAGCTCCACGTACAGTTTACGGTTTGTTTCCCAATTAGAGTGGAGTGATGTCCTTCTTGCCGCTGTGTTTACGATTTGTTTCCCAATTAGAGTGGAGCGGTGTCCAGCTTCTCGTACCGTTTACGGTTTGTTTCCCAATTAGAGTGGAGTGATGTCCTTCTTGCCGTTGTGTTTACGATTTGTTTCCCAATTAGAGTGGAGCGGTGTCCAGCTCCTCGTACCGTTTACGGTTTGTTTCCCAATTAGAGTGGAGTGATGTCCTTCTTGCCGTTGTGTTTGCGGTTTGTTTCCCAATTAGAGTGGAGCGGTGTCCAGCTCCTCGTACCGTTTACGGTTTGTTTCCCAATTAGAGTGGAGTGATGTCCTTCTTGCCGTTGTGTTTACGGTTTGTTTCCCAATTAGAGTGGAGCGGTGTCCAGCTCCTCGTACCGTTTACGGTTTGTTTCCCAATTAGAGTGGAGTGATGTCCTTCTTACCGTTGTGTTTACGATTTGTTTCCCAATTAGAGTGGAGCGGTGTCCAGCTCCTCGTACCGTTTACGGTTTGTTTCCCAATTAGAGTGGAATGATGTCCTTCTTGCCGTTGTGTTTACGGTTTGTTCCCCAATTAGAGTGGAGCGGTGTCCAGCTCCACGTACAGTTTACGGTTTGTTTCCCAATTAGAGTGGAGTGATGTCCTTCTTGCCGCTGTGTTTACGATTTGTTTCCCAATTAGAGTGGAGCGGTGTCCAGCTTCTCGTACCGTTTACGGTTTGTTTCCCAATTAGAGTGGAGTGATGTCCATCTTGCCGTTGTGTTTACGGTTTGTTCCCCAATTAGAGTGGAGCGGTGTCCAGCTTCTCGTACCGTTTACGGTTTGTTTCCCAATTAGAGTGGAGTGATGTCCTTCTTGCCGTTGTGTTTGTGGTTTGTTTCCCAATTAGATTGGAGCGATATCCAGCTCCTCGTACCGTTTTCGGTTTGTTTCCCAATTAGAGTGGAGTGATGTCCTTCTTGCCGTTGTGTTTACGGTTTGTTTCCCAATTAGAGTGGAGCGGTGTCCAGCTCCTCGTACCGTTTACGGTTTGTTTCCCAATTAGAGTGGAGTGATGTCCATCTTGCCGTTGTGTTTACGGTTTGTTCCCCAATTAGAGTGGATCGGTGTCCATCTCCTCGTACCGTTTACGGTTTGTTTCCCAATTAGAGTGGAGTGATGTCCTTCTTGCCGTTGTGTTTACGATTTGTTTCCCAATTAGAGTGGAGCGGTGTCCAGCTCCTCGTACCGTTTACGGTTTGTTTCCCAATTAGAGTGGAGTGATGTCCTTCTTGCCGTTGAGTTTGCGGTTTGTTCCCCAATTAGAGTGGAGCGGTGTCCAGCTTCTCGTACCGTTTACGGTTTGTTTCCCAATTATAGTGGAGTGATGTCCATCTTGCCGTTGTGTTTACGGTTTGTTCCTCAATTAGAGTGGAGTGATGTCCATCTTGCCGTTGTGTTTACGGTTTGTTTCCCAATTAGAGTGGAGTGATGTCCATCTTGCCGTTGTGTTTACGGTTTGTTTCCCAATTAGAGTGGAGTGATGTCCTTCTTGTCGTTCTGTTTACGATTTGTTTCCCAATTAGAGTGGAGCGGTGTCCAGCTCCTCGTACCGTTTACGGTTTGTTTCCCAATTAGAGTGGAGGGATGTCTTTCTTGCCGCTGTGTTTACGATTTGTTTCCCAATTAGAGTGGAGCGGTGTCCAGCTCCACGTACCGTTTACGGTTTGTTTCCCAATTAGAGTGGAGTGATGTCCTTCTTGCCGCTGTGTTTACGATTTGTTTCCCAATTAGAGTGGAGCAGTGTCCAGCTCCTCGTACCGTTTTCGGTTTGTTTCCCAATTTGAGTGGAGTGATGTCCTTCTTGCCGTTGTGTTTACGATTTGTTTCCCAATTAGAGTGGGTGATGTCCTTCTTGCCGTTGTGTTTGCGGTTTGTTCCCCAATTAGAGTGGAGCGGTGTCCAGCTCCTCGTACCGTTTACGGTTTGTTTCCCAATTTGAGTGGAGTGATGTCCTTCTTGCCGTTGTGTTTACGATTTGTTTCCCAATTAGAGTGGAGTGATGTCCTTCTTGCCGTTGTGTTTGCGGTTTGTTCCCCAATTAGAGTGGAGCGGTGTCCAGCTCCTCGTACCGTTTACGGTTTGTTTCCCAATTAGAGTGGAGTGATGTCCTTCTTGCCGTTGTGTTTACGATTTGTTTCCCAATTAGAGTGGAGCGGTGTCCAGCTTCTCGTACCGTTTACGGTTTGTTTCCCAATTAGAGTGGAGTGATGTCCATCTTGCCGTTGTGTTTACGGTTTGTTCCCCAATTAGAGTGGAGCGGTGTCCAGCTTCTCGTACCGTTTACGGTTTGTTTCCCAATTAGAGTGGAGTGATGTCCATCTTGCCGTTGTGTTTACGGTTTGATCCCCAATATGAGTGGAGCGGTGTCCAGCTCCACGTACCGTTTACGGTTTGTTTCCCAATTAGACTGGAGTGATGTCCTTCTTGCCGCTGTGTTTACGATTTGTTTCCCAATTAGAGTGGAGCGGTGTCCAGCTCCTCGTACCGTTTTCGGTTTGTTTCCCAATTAGAGTGGAGTGATGTCCTTCTTGCCGTTGTGTTTACGATTTGTTTCCCAATTAGAGTGGAGCGGTGTCCAGCTCCTCGTACCGTTTACGGTTTGTTTCCCAATTAGAGTGGAGTGATGTCCTTCTTGCCGTTGTGTTTACGATTTGTTTCCCAATTAGAGTGGAGCGGTGTCCAGCTCCTCGTACCGTTTACGGTTTGTTTCCCAATTAGAGTGGAGTGATGTCCTTCTTGCCGTTGTGTTTGCGGTTTGTTTCCCAATTAGAGTGGAGCGGTGTCCAGCTCCTCGTACCGTTTACGGTTTGTTTCCCAATTAGAGTGGAGTGATGTCCTTCTTGCCGTTGTGTTTACGGTTTGTTTCCCAATTAGAGTGGAGCGGTGTCCAGCTCCTCGTACCGTTTACGGTTTGTTTCCCAATTAGAGTGGAGTGATGTCCTTCTTACCGTTGTGTTTACGATTTGTTTCCCAATTAGAGTGGAGCGGTGTCCAGCTCCTCGTACCGTTTACGGTTTGTTTCCCAATTAGAGTGGAGTGATGTCCTTCTTGCCGTTGTGTTTACGGTTTGTTCCCCAATTAGAGTGGAGCGGTGTCCAGCTCCACGTACAGTTTACGGTTTGTTTCCCAATTAGAGTGGAGTGATGTCCTTCTTGCCGCTGTGTTTACGATTTGTTTCCCAATTAGAGTGGAGCGGTGTCCAGCTTCTCGTACCGTTTACGGTTTGTTTCCCAATTAGAGTGGAGTGATGTCCTTCTTGCCGTTGTGTTTACGATTTGTTTCCCAATTAGAGTGGAGCGGTGTCCAGCTCCTCGTACCGTTTACGGTTCGTTTCCCAATTAGAGTGGAGTGATGTCCTTCTTGCCGTTGTGTTTGCGGTTTGTTTCCCAATTAGAGTGGAGCGGTGTCCAGCTCCTCGTACCGTTTACGGTTTGTTTCCCAATTAGAGTGGAGTGATGTCCTTCTTGCCGTTGTGTTTACGGTTTGTTTCCCAATTAGAGTGGAGCGGTGTCCAGCTCCTCGTACCGTTTACGGTTTGTTTCCCAATTAGAGTGGAGTGATGTCCTTCTTGCCGTTGTGTTTACGATTTGTTTCCCAATTAGAGTGGAGCGGTGTCCAGCTCCTCGTACCGTTTACGGTTTGTTTCCCAATTAGAGTGGAGTGATGTCCTTCTTGCCGTTGTGTTTACGGTTTGTTCCCCAATTAAAGTGCAGCGGTGTCCAGCTCCACGTACATTTTACGGTTTGTTTCCCAATTAGAGTGGAGTGATGTCCTTCTTGCCGCTGTGTTTACGATTTGTTTCCCAATTAGAGTGGAGCAGTGTCCAGCTTCTCGTACCGTTTACGGTTTGTTTCCCAATTAGAGTGGAGTGATGTCCATCTTGCCGTTGTGTTTACGGTTTGTTCCCCAATTAGAGTCGAGCGGTGTCCAGCTCCACGTACCGTTTACGGTTTGTTTCCCAATTAGAGAGGAGTGATGACCTTCTTGCCGTTGTGTTTACGATTTGTTTCCCAATTAGCGTGGAGCGGTGTCCAGCTTCTCGTACCGTTTACGGTTTGTTTCCCAATTAGAGTGGAGTGATGTCCTTCTTGCCGTTGTGTTTACGATTTGTTTCCCAATTAGAGTGGAGCGGTGTCCAGCTCCTCGTACCGTTTACGGTTTGTTTCCCAATTAGAGTGGAGTGATGTCCTTCTTGCCGTTGTGTTTGCGGTTTGTTTCCCAATTAGAGTGGAGCGGTGTCCAGCTCCTCGTACCGTTTACGGTTTGTTTCCCAATTAGAGTGGAGTGATGTCCTTCTTGCCGTTGTGTTTACGGTTTGTTTCCCAATTAGAGTGGAGCGGTGTCCAGCTCCTCGTACCGTTTACGGTTTGTTTCCCAATTAGAGTGGAGTGATGTCCTTCTTACCGTTGTGTTTACGATTTGTTTCCCAATTAGAGTGGAGCGGTGTCCAGCTCCTCGTACCGTTTACGGTTTGTTTCCCAATTAGAGTGGAGTGATGTCCTTCTTGCCGTTGTGTTTACGGTTTGTTCCCCAATTTGAGTGGAGCGGTGTCCAGCTCCACGTACAGTTTACGGTTTGTTTCCCAATTAGAGTGGAGTGATGTCCTTCTTGCCGCTGTGTTTACGATTTGTTTCCCAATTAGAGTGGAGCGGTGTCCAGCTTCTCGTACCGTTTACGGTTTGTTTCCCAATTAGAGTGGAGTGATGTCCTTCTTGCCGTTGTGTTTACGATTTGTTTCCCAATTAGAGTGGAGCGGTGTCCAGCTCCTCGTACCGTTTACGGTTTGTTTCCCAATTAGAGTGGAGTGATGTCCTTCTTGCCGTTGTGTTTGCGGTTTGTTTCCCAATTAGAGTGGAGCGGTGTCCAGCTCCTCGTACCGTTTACGGTTTGTTTCCCAATTAGAGTGGAGTGATGTCCTTCTTGCCGTTGTGTTTACGGTTTGTTTCCCAATTAGAGTGGAGCGGTGTCCAGCTCCTCGTACCGTTTACGGTTTGTTTCCCAATTAGAGTGGAGTGATGTCCTTCTTACCGTTGTGTTTACGATTTGTTTCCCAATTAGAGTGGAGCGGTGTCCAGCTCCTCGTACCGTTTACGGTTTGTTTCCCAATTAGAGTGGAATGATGTCCTTCTTGCCGTTGTGTTTACGGTTTGTTCCCCAATTAGAGTGGAGCGGTGTCCAGCTCCACGTACAGTTTACGGTTTGTTTCCCAATTAGAGTGGAGTGATGTCCTTCTTGCCGCTGTGTTTACGATTTGTTTCCCAATTAGAGTGGAGCGGTGTCCAGCTTCTCGTACCGTTTACGGTTTGTTTCCCAATTAGAGTGGAGTGATGTCCATCTTGCCGTTGTGTTTACGGTTTGTTCCCCAATTAGAGTGGAGCGGTGTCCAGCTTCTCGTACCGTTTACGGTTTGTTTCCCAATTAGAGTGGAGTGATGTCCTTCTTGCCGTTGTGTTTGTGGTTTGTTTCCCAATTAGATTGGAGCGATATCCAGCTCCTCGTACCGTTTTCGGTTTGTTTCCCAATTAGAGTGGAGTGATGTCCTTCTTGCCGTTGTGTTTACGGTTTGTTTCCCAATTAGAGTGGAGCGGTGTCCAGCTCCTCGTACCGTTTACGGTTTGTTTCCCAATTAGAGTGGAGTGATGTCCATCTTGCCGTTGTGTTTACGGTTTGTTCCCCAATTAGAGTGGATCGGTGTCCATCTCCTCGTACCGTTTACGGTTTGTTTCCCAATTAGAGTGGAGTGATGTCCTTCTTGCCGTTGTGTTTACGATTTGTTTCCCAATTAGAGTGGAGCGGTGTCCAGCTCCTCGTACCGTTTACGGTTTGTTTCCCAATTAGAGTGGAGTGATGTCCTTCTTGCCGTTGAGTTTGCGGTTTGTTCCCCAATTAGAGTGGAGCGGTGTCCAGCTTCTCGTACCGTTTACGGTTTGTTTCCCAATTATAGTGGAGTGATGTCCATCTTGCCGTTGTGTTTACGGTTTGTTCCTCAATTAGAGTGGAGTGATGTCCATCTTGCCGTTGTGTTTACGGTTTGTTTCCCAATTAGAGTGGAGTGATGTCCATCTTGCCGTTGTGTTTACGGTTTGTTTCCCAATTAGAGTGGAGTGATGTCCTTCTTGTCGTTCTGTTTACGATTTGTTTCCCAATTAGAGTGGAGCGGTGTCCAGCTCCTCGTACCGTTTACGGTTTGTTTCCCAATTAGAGTGGAGGGATGTCTTTCTTGCCGCTGTGTTTACGATTTGTTTCCCAATTAGAGTGGAGCGGTGTCCAGCTCCACGTACCGTTTACGGTTTGTTTCCCAATTAGAGTGGAGTGATGTCCTTCTTGCCGCTGTGTTTACGATTTGTTTCCCAATTAGAGTGGAGCAGTGTCCAGCTCCTCGTACCGTTTTCGGTTTGTTTCCCAATTTGAGTGGAGTGATGTCCTTCTTGCCGTTGTGTTTACGATTTGTTTCCCAATTAGAGTGGGTGATGTCCTTCTTGCCGTTGTGTTTGCGGTTTGTTCCCCAATTAGAGTGGAGCGGTGTCCAGCTCCTCGTACCGTTTACGGTTTGTTTCCCAATTTGAGTGGAGTGATGTCCTTCTTGCCGTTGTGTTTACGATTTGTTTCCCAATTAGAGTGGAGTGATGTCCTTCTTGCCGTTGTGTTTGCGGTTTGTTCCCCAATTAGAGTGGAGCGGTGTCCAGCTCCTCGTACCGTTTACGGTTTGTTTCCCAATTAGAGTGGAGTGATGTCCTTCTTGCCGTTGTGTTTACGATTTGTTTCCCAATTAGAGTGGAGCGGTGTCCAGCTTCTCGTACCGTTTACGGTTTGTTTCCCAATTAGAGTGGAGTGATGTCCATCTTGCCGTTGTGTTTACGGTTTGTTCCCCAATTAGAGTGGAGCGGTGTCCAGCTTCTCGTACCGTTTACGGTTTGTTTCCCAATTAGAGTGGAGTGATGTCCATCTTGCCGTTGTGTTTACGGTTTGATCCCCAATATGAGTGGAGCGGTGTCCAGCTCCACGTACCGTTTACGGTTTGTTTCCCAATTAGACTGGAGTGATGTCCTTCTTGCCGCTGTGTTTACGATTTGTTTCCCAATTAGAGTGGAGCGGTGTCCAGCTCCTCGTACCGTTTTCGGTTTGTTTCCCAATTAGAGTGGAGTGATGTCCTTCTTGCCGTTGTGTTTACGATTTGTTTCCCAATTAGAGTGGAGCGGTGTCCAGCTCCTCGTACCGTTTACGGTTTGTTTCCCAATTAGAGTGGAGTGATGTCCTTCTTGCCGTTGTGTTTGCGGTTTGTTTCCCAATTAGATTGGAGCGATATCCAGCTCCTCGTACCGTTTTCGGTTTGTTTCCCAATTAGAGTGGAGTGATGTCCTTCTTACCGTTGTGTTTACGGTTTGTTCCCCAATTAGAGTGGAGCGGTGTCCAGCTCCACGTACCGTTTACGGTTTGTTTCCCAATTAGAGTGGAGTGATGTCCTTCTTGCCGCTGTGTTTACGATTTGTTTCCCAATTAGAGTGGAGCGGTGTCCAGCTTCTCGTACCGTTTACGGTTTGTTTCCCAATTAGAGTGGAGTGATGTCCATCTTGCCGTTGTGTTTACGGTTTGTTCCCCAATTAGAGTGGAGCGGTGTCCAGCTCCACGTACCGTTTACGGTTTGTTTCCCAATTAGAGTGGAGTGATGACCTCCTTGCCGTTGTGTTTACGATTTGTTTCCCAATTAGAGTGGAGCGGTGTCCAGCTTCTCGTACCGTTTACGGTTTGTTTCCCAATTAGAGTGGAGTGATGTCCATCTTGCCGTTGTGTTTACGGTTTGTTCCCCAATTAGAGTGGAGCGGTGTCCAGCTCCTCGTACCGTTTACGGTTTGTTCCAATTAGAGTGGAGTGATGTCCTTCTTGCCGTTGTGTTTAAGATTTGTTTCCCAATTAGAGTGGAGCGGTGTCCAGCTCCTCGTACCGTTTACGGTTTGTTTCCCAATTAGAGTGGAGTGATGTCCTTCTTGCCGTTGTGTTTGCGGTTTGTTTCCCAATTAGATTGGAGCGATATCCAGCTCCTCGTACCGTTTTCGGTTTGTTTCCCAATTAGAGTGGAGTGATGTCCTTCTTACCGTTGTGTTTACGGTTTGTTCCCCAATTAGAGTGGAGCGGTGTCCAGCTCCACGTACCGTTTACGGTTTGTTTCCCAATTAGAGTGGAGTGATGTCCTTCTTGCTGCTGTGTTTACGATTTGTTTCCCAATTAGAGTGGAGCGGTGTCCAGCTTCGCGTACCGTTTACGGTTTGTTTCCCAATTAGAGTGGAGTGATGTCCATCTTGCCGTTGTGTTTACGGTTTGTTCCCCAATTAGAGTGGAGCGGTGTCCAGCTCCACGTACCGTTTACGGTTTGTTTCCCAATTAGCAATTAGAGTAGAGTGATGACCTTCTTGCCGTTGTGTTTACGGTTTGTTCCCCAATTAGAGTGGAGCGGTGTCCAGCTCCTCGTACCGTTTACGGTTTGTTTCCCAATTAGAGTGGAGTGATGTCCATCTTGCCGTTGTGTTTACGGTTTGTTCCCCAATTAGAGTGGAGCGGTGTCCAGCTTCTCGTACCGTTTACGGTTTGTTTCCCAATTAGAGTGGAGTGATGACCTTCTTGCCGTTGTGTTTACGGTTTGTTCCCCAATTAGAGTGGAGCGGTGTCCAGCTTCTCGTACCGTTTACGGTTTGTTTCCCAATTAGAGTGGAGTGATGTCCATCTTGCCGTTGTGTTTACGGTTTGTTCCCCAATTAGAGTGGAGCGGTGTCCAGCTCCTCGTGCCGTTGTGTTTGCGGTTTGTTTCCCAATTAGATTGGAGCGATATCCAGCTCCTCGTACCGTTTTCGGTTTGTTTCCCAATTAGAGTGGAGTGATGTCCTTCTTGCCGTTGTGTTTACGGTTTGTTTCCCAATTAGAGTGGAGCGGTGTCCAGCTCCTCGTGCCGTTTACGGTTTGTTTCCCAATTAGAGTGGAGTGATGTCCTTCTTGCCGTTGTGTTTACGGTTTGTTTCCCAATTAGAGTGGAGCGGTGTCCAGCTCCTCGTACCGTTTACGGTTTGTTTCCCAATTAGAGTGGAGTGATGTCCTTCTTACCGTTGTGTTTACGATTTGTTTCCCAATTAGAGTGGAGCGGTGTCCAGCTCCTCGTACCGTTTACGGTTTGTTTCCCAATTAGAGTGGAGTGATGTCCTTCTTGCCGTTGTGTTTACGATTTGTTTCCCAATTAGAGTGGAGCGGTGTCCAGCTCCTCGTACCGTTTACGGTTTGTTTCCCAATTAGAGTGGAGTGATGTCCATCTTGCCGTTGTGTTTACGGTTTGTTTCCCAATTAGAGTGGAGCGATATCCAGCTCCTCGTACCGTTTAGGCTACTGTTTGTTTCCCAATTAGATTGGAGCGATGTCCGTACCGTTTACGGGTTTTTCCCCAGTCAGAGTGGAGCAGTACGACAGAACCTGGAATTTCTTTTGTTGATGTAATTTAATTTAACGTATGTTAATTTTTCACATATTTACAAGTTTATCAAAAAGGTAAACAGTTTCCACTTAGCTTACTTCTTTAACTGCTTACCATTTCCAAATCTTAAAATCTACGAAATACGAGATTGTCACTATCCTTCAAAATGTGCCAGTTGCTCTTATCTAATGTTCATTTTTCGGCTTTCGGCTGCAACACAATCAATTTCATTGATGTTCCATAATGACAAATTTTGCTAGTGAAATACTATTTTCTTTATTAGCGTTCTTGGTATTAGCGTCGCTTTTCTGCCACTTTTGGCTAATCTCGTTGATGCAGAACAGTGATAACTAGATGAAATGAATGAATGGACACTTAAAAAAAAACACTCATGGGTGTGTAAGCCGTTGTCCTTTCTGAAGACATCTACTGTAAATGTCAACTTCTCTACCACGTAGTACATTCTGGACTGCATTTTGTTCAATAGCGAGTCCTGTGTCTGGACTTGCAGTCCGTATAATACTTGGTCAGACTCGTGTATTGACCTCCCTTTTTTTTGCCATTACCCTTTCACAACTTTCATCTTATTACCTTTCATTCTCATCTTTCCGATTAGCGAAGAGTGGCAGAAAATCGATTTTTTTTAATCTATCAATCTATTGCATGGATGGATGATTGGATATACCTATATTTCCTTAATAAATGTTAATATTTTTAACTCCAAATTTTGTGTACTTGTCCTCGTATATTTACCTCAATTGTAGTGGAAAACAATGACGTGGTAGATTTTAAAATTTCTCTACTTACAATATAGCGAGGTCCATCCAAGATAAACAATTCCATCGGCTTCTACAAAAATAATATTTTCTACATGTCTACTCAGGTTCGATTGATCGATTTGCTTTATTTTACTTCGCCTTTTGTGCCACTTTTGGCTAATTTGCGAAGATGGGGACGAGAGATGATATGATGAAATTGATGATTAGACACTCACAAAAATCCATGCCCAGGCCTGGATTCGAACCCGGGACCCCTGCTGTCGTAGCGCGATGTGCTAACCACTCCTGCGTGGTCAGTTCCACCGCTGCAAACAGCTTTTGCAAGAGAAAACTTATTGTTCCTTTCTGCTTTCTGTACCGCGCTTGGCAGAGACAGTTTTGCTACATAAAAGTAAATTTCCCTCGGTGAAGGGAAATCCAGCTCCAATTTTTAAAGAAGAAAGGAAAATTTTATGAAAAATATAGACTTTTTTTGAAAATTTAAAGTTTGTGGACTTCTGTTTTTGTTTTACTTCCATGCTTGTACTTGTGTTTTATTTCTATTATATGTAATTCATCTAGATTACTGTATAATAAATATAAAGAATAAATAAGAGATTTTGCGGGAAAACCATGTGTTTCTTTTTAATACGCCACTGATTAAGCATTAGTTCTAGACTTTTACCGGGAGAGGTGTGGTGATCGCCATGCTTATCACTCCACCTGCTTGCTTATATATTCAGGGATATCCCTATACGCCTGCATGGCGTGGTGCTAAGCACAGGGGAGCACTTTACCTTTTTTATATACATATTTTCAAACTATTTAATAATCATTATCATTCTAATCCTGATTGCGTTTCATCTGTATCCATCATCATAATTTTCTTTGTTAACCCAGATCAAATATGTAATGAAGGTCTGTGCTTTGTATTGAAGGGTTATAGGGCTCCACACATTCTCGGGCTGGGTGGTAGAACATCCTCAGTCTGAACCTCGCCCACGGTACTAGCAGAACTAGAAATTTCGGGAATCAGACAGTGTTGCCGCACAAGAAAAGACACATAACCTTTCTGGTTATGACAAGGGCCTCCTTGATTGTGTGCTGGTAAGGTCGTCGTCTTGCAATCAAGGGGTCCCAGGTTCAATTTTCGATGGAGGCACATTGTGGTACGGATACCACTTTAAACTGTAGGTCCAGTTCCGATTAGCCTATCTGTGCATACATTGAACTTACAACTCAAATTACGTTAACTTCGAGGAAATAAACACAGTAGTTTCAGTCATATGATGCTTTCTTTTTCGCTAGTTCTTTCCTGAATATCCCGTAGAACACCGATGCTTCAAGCCGAGAACTTAAGATATCCTATTTTTTCAGATATGTTAAATTCCTGAACCATTAGTTGATGATGTGTGCATATTTATATGTCCCGGGCAAGCAGCGTCTATTTCAAATAAATTTTGGAAGGGTTTCAAGCTTTGGCGTACTAGAGTCACTTGGGGGAATACTCCCAACTTTTTTTGGCAGTTTATAGCTTCGCGAAATGAAGGAGTGTCGCAATGAAAAGGATGTCAACTATATGTTTTGTTATTGCTACCTATAAATTTTATTACTGTAAGTCTTATAGCAAAAGAACCATAGAAAAATAAACACATGAACGCCAATTTGGGCAAATAACCCCGTGTTCAGGGTAAAATGCCCACCCATTAGGGGTAAAATGCCCAATACAAGAAACAATTGTTGTAATACTTGACATGACATATTTATAGAAAAATAATACACAGCATTAAGTGGAAGATTATTAACGATTGTTTCGTAAACAGAACATCATTTGTACAGACAAGCATAGCGTTTCTAACAACATTTATTTTACATTTACCATAGCCTCTTTTATTGTTTACATTTGTGAGAAATTGCATTGCACTTTGGACACACGGATGTGAATTTTATACATATTTCATGCAGCCACATGCTACAACGAATACACTGGATCCAGTCACATTTTGGTCCTTTCTCATCATAACAATACCCATGGGCATATTGTACTTAATTTCTGTGAGCATATCATCCCACAGCTACAACCAGAAAATTGAATCACTGGGTTGACAACTTTGAGCATAATGCGGCAGTTTAACCACACATAAAGATATACAGGGTGTCCACAAAGTCCTGCTACCATTACAATGAAACATACTGTAGCTCCTATACTATATGAGATAAAGACATGCGGTTTTTTGCAACGTGTTCTACAGCTCTCAAAGTTTTAATAAGTAGTGGTATTTTTTTGTTATTATTATTATTTTTTTTTTTTTTGATTTTGCAGATTATGTTGTGAGGGACCTTTTGGATAGACATTTCCTGGCAACCGCGCTCCCCTGATATCACCCCCTTGAATTTTTTTCCTTTGGGGGTATGTCAAGGATCGTGTCTACGAAACCCCTGTTCCAGATATTGTCACACTTCGTACACGGATTGCAGAAGTTCTCGAACAGGTTGATGCTGCTATCCTGCAGCATGTATGGATGGAGATCGAATACCGTCTCGACGTCCTGAGGACAACTAACGGGAAGTGGAAGTGTTGTAATTGTAAATAAAACTTTGAGAGCTGTAGAACACGTTGCAAAAAACTGCATGTATTTATCTCATATAGTTTAGGAGTTAAGTTTCATCGTAACAGTAGCAGGACTTTGTGGACACCCTGTATATCTTTATCTGTGGTTTCACTCTGCAGATATGTTTCCCTCACTCTTGGTCTTTACACCAAATATAATTCAGTTTCTTTCTCTTTTGGGAATATTATTGCACCCTGTTAATACAGCAACGTCTAAAAAATTATTACCTCAAAAATTGTCTTCTTACCTCATGAAATTAACCCTGGATCTTCTCACAAGCTCCAAACCTGCTGCCTCGTCTCACCACAGAGGGTGCTTTCAAACAAGTGTCGGGGAGTTGCCATAACATTAACATTGAGCGAGATACGAGGGGGTGGGCATTTAACCCCGATGGGCATATTCCCCCGAGTGACTCTATATTTGTTATAGGCCTACATCATCTACACCTCTTTAGAAATTGTGGGACAGAAAGTACTTCCCATAGGCCACACACACCCATGTTACCAGCCTGCAAAATGATTATTAAACATCTAACTGTACCAATAACAAACCAAACCTAACCTTGTCTTTCAAAGTTTGGACGGGAAAATGCTTCTCGCTTCCATTCCATTCATGAACACAGCGTTGCTCATGAAGTTGTTGTTTTAATTGTTCCACAGTAAATAGTTCTCATTGACCGTTATGGAATCCGGGGCAACGGTTAGTATTGTTACGTGAAACGTAGAGTAGAACATTGTGGAAGAAACCGTAGTCGTACCAGCAGAACTTTGTTTGACGGTGTCAGAGGGGAAGGTGGTGGAGACGGTCGTGCTTCAGTGTTGCCATAACTAGAAAGCATAAATTTCCTTTTGAAGGTGTAACATTTCCCTTTTTCATCCAAGAATTTCCATTTATTTTGTGGAAAAATTGAACTTGGATAATAAAACTGTATGAACTATTCTCAGTGTTGTTATATTTATTAATATTTCTACTGGCTTGTGCAAAATCTCAATTCAAAGAAATATTAGGTTTGATTGGATGGATGAAAATAAAGAGGGAACAAGAGAAGATTTTCAACACAGCACATTATATACTTTACGTAAAATATACGAAATAAGAAAAGATTGACACTGGCTGTGTTATAGTGGCCGCGGTGGCTCTGTCGGTAACGCGTCTGACTACCATGCTAAAGGTCGCGGGTTTGATTCCCGGCCGGTTCAAATCCGGGAACTTTTCTAACGGTGGAACCCACACCCCCTATATGCCTTCATGACGTGGTGCTATGCACAGGGGAGGACTTTACCTTTTTTACCAGGCTGTGTTATAGCAATGATTTCAAAAGTCAGGTGATATTGGGGAGATATTGTTTCCAAGGCATAATTGGAATTGAAATTAAATTTTTGGGGAGGAGATTAATTTAGGCGACGAAATAAAGGAAAGTGTACTTAAAACGCTAATGAGCTTGAATGTCTTCAATTCTCCAAATATTTTTTACATATTTCATGAAATTTCTCTTTTGCCGTTTAATCTTAAATTCTTCCTGAATTTGCCTGTGTGGAGGAAATCTACCTTTATGTGGCAACACTGACGCGCAACAAATAAATAAATGCTCTTTTAGCTGTTTCACACCTGCTCGACGCTTGAAGTAACATTTCATCGTAAATGTATTTTGTGTAATTTCTAATATAATGTGCCTTACTTTTTACTCATGTTATTCGCCTTATCTCATTTTTATCCAACGGTCCTTCAGGTGCCTGGGCTTGCCTAGTTTTATGGCTTACCGGTTAATCAGTCCTGCTTAAAAAGTTTCGGGTTAATATATTTGTTTATTTAGATAGCTATAGTTAGATTCGGTTATAATCCTAGACAAACTAGCCTAGCTATTTTCCTAATTTGAGAGCAGGAATAGGTATAATTTAGTCGTCTCACCAATAAGAATTTGAAGTAATATATGAAAACTGTAAACATACCCTTCCAGTAAATAGGTATTTTCTGTTTCTTCTTATTTGGTTAGACAATCTTTGACAAAACATTTTCACCGCGTGTTTACATTCTTTTAATAAATCAATGGGGAGCCATTTTTGGTAATTGCACAAATAAGCTACTTCAACATACGTCAGAGACTAACATCTCCGAAAGTTTCCGAATACATCAAGTTACTGATTGACTCACCTGTATATACGAGTATTCACTGTGGTGTGTAAGAATAGTTTATAAGATATATATCCTTGAGAGTCGACAATGTGAGTGAATTCCATAAAATGACTAAGAATTAAAAACAAAATTCAAGAAGATTGGGAGATGTGTGTTTACATATATGGGTCATTCATACAAAAATGTACTAAATTTAAACAGTAAGACTCCATGGTTTTAAACATTAATATGCCCAGAAAGTTTTTAATTTTAATACTAAGATTGAGATCAGGTCACATCAGATTAATCACCCTTTATATAAAATTTATTCAGTTAATTCACCTGTGTGTAAATGCAATCTAGACCAGGAAGACGCTCATCATGTTATATTTCAATGTCTACTTTATAACAATCAAAGGGAGATCTTATTCAAGAATGTAATAAAAAAGGAATACCTATCCCAAACTTTTTATCCTCTTTAATATCGTTACCAGATATAACAATTTTATTTATATTTTTTAATTTTCTTTTCATGATATTAATGTAGACAATAAAACTATATATATTCAAATTTGTAACTTGATGTAACACTATCATGTTACATGTATGACTGACTTATTTTTAAGGACACTTAGTGTAGAGCTGGTATAACAGCTAAATTCAATAAAGATGAATGAATTAATGAATAAAGGTCAACGGTACTACAAACCTGTTTTGTATTAGAGATAAACTTGTGTTCAAACTTAAAATTGTAACCTAACCTTACTTTCCGATCAACCCCTAGCACTCGCTCTCGATTAGAACTCGAAACTTTATTTACTCGCTCTGGTCGATAGTTTTCGCTGACGTAATGGGGCAGGAAGCACTAGGTCAAGCAGTTTAAGCTGGTCAATCGCTCCCCACAGACCGTGCGTTGTTAGCAATTCTGTTTAGTCAGACGAAAGTTGACGTCACAGCTTTTACGGCGACTGTTAACACGGTGTACTCATGAATACTTCAAACACTGCCGGAAGTTAATGCTTCCTACCGGAGTTTTGTGGAGGCGTGAATGCGCTGGGGCGACAGGGTACGTGATCCATAATTATGTTTCGGACGATTTAACCTGCCCCTCAAATAATACCTAATCATCCAGTTAAAAGTAGGCCTCCCCGATGCCGCAGTGGTAGTGTCATCGCCTTGTAATCAAGGAGACCCGGGTTCGATACCCGGTGGAGGCACATAGTGGCTCGGATCCCACTTTAAACTTTAGGTCCAGTCCCGATTAGCCTTACTATGCATAAGGTGGACTTAAAACATAAATTCAAATAAAAAAATCCAGTTATAAGTATAAACTTAAGTTTTTCATTTGAAGAGTCTCTGACGTTCTTGGATATTTCAGTATTAAATATAGAGGTAAATAATATAAGTTTACCTTTTAAACTGAGAAGTTTATAAAGTATACTTAGGGTCAGGTAAAGTTATGTGTAGGGACACAAATTTATGGTAAATAAAAACTGAGGAGAGCGGTAAATAAAATGTTAGATCAGCGGTATATACCAGCGGTGAAAAAAAAATGCACACACTTTTTCATTATGAGAGGAAACAACATACAAAAGACCTATAAATTGATAAACTACTTCATTTTTATATACTGTACACATGCACAAGTACTTAGTTGTCCAACCAAAAAGAAAACATCAACACAAAATCACTTCATTTCTAAATTGCATATCTCAAGTGATTTATTCATTGTATGTATTTAAAGGATATCCTTGCTGTCCAACAAATAAAATAATCACTTCTGCACATACACAAACACATGTTAAAAATCACATGATGATAAACAAAATTCATTCATGACTGAACACCAATGACACCATTGTTTCCCTTGATGTGCGGGAACAGACTAATCTTATCGCTGCTACAGCTAGCAAGTTCAATGAAACTGGAAGCTGAGTAGACATTCGGGGGAAGAAAGGAATGCAGCTTGACAGGGAGTGAATTTTTCGAACTGAAATTATGTGCATGGGAAATCCCAATTTGCAGCGTCTTCCTGATATGATCGAAGATAAAACGTTCTTCAGCTGCTAGTGGTAGGAAACTTTAGGCAAACGTTTCGTTACAAATCGACAGTTTGCGCGCGCAACCTCGATTGCCGGTTTTTGCGTGTTTTCTACTTAATTTGATGATATTTCACGGTTATTTCGCAAAAAAGAGTTCATTTCGTGGAAAAGCACACATTTCCATTACTTCGCGAATAAAACTCATGCATATTTCATCATTGGGGGTGTAGTTACGTGCAGAATGTTCAAAATTGAATCTTTTTTTACATTTCGCGATTTCGCGCATCGCGAAAATTCAATGTCGCTAGTTATGTGTCTTAGCTTGGTTGTATGAAGAAACGGTCAGAATAATAGTAATTAAAATGGTGCTGCCATCTTGTGAAAACTCTTGAAGATTCATACCTGCGACCGGCAAATTTAGTACCACCTCTTCCCGTTACTGTATTAAGGAGAAGGGACCAGGGGGATAATCACCCCCCGTTAGATCTAAAACTATATTTAACTTTAAAAAAGGTGATTACCCTTGTCAGCTAAAATTTAAAAAAAATATTCATACGTAAAGGAACACTTTTTGTGCACCAGTTCATTTTCATCCACGCGATCCAAAGGGTTCCATTCCAAAAGTATTCGCCACCGAACGGTAATTGGATTCCTCATGGAATGTGAGCTGCGAACGCTCTGAGTGGTATGGAGCAATATCAGTACCAAAGCAGTGAGGCCTAAATAATCTCTCTCTGTGTAAATAGTAACGTCGCCTGACATATGCTCTGTATCGTGATATGAATTAGGTTACTCAAACTGTAGATTGGGCAATTTGTGAGTGTTTCGTATCGATTGAGTGTCAATGTATATGTGTGTGTGTACCAGTGACGGCGATGGGGGGGACGTAAGTTGCCCCCACCCCACTTCTTGCAATCGCACTATGGTCTCTTAATCCTAAATCTTGTCTACCAAGAAAAAGTAAACTGCCGTTGCTCCCTCCCCCCGCCACCTCTTCCCGTTTGGAACCTAACCGCCGCTACTGGTTCGTGATATATGTGTGAGGGAGCTATAATATGCTTGTTTCTAATAAATGCAGGTTAAACCTTTCTCGCTCAGGGCTCGTTCGGAAAGCTATCAATACAAGGCAAGCTCAGGCACCTGGCAACCAGTTGGGTGAGAATGAATGAGTGAGGGAGGGAGTGAGTGAGATGTAACTTAATTATTTCCTGCTCTTCAACCCAAACAGGCATTTGCTATCCTGGATAGGTGGACTAACCGCACCGCTAGCACGTAATATATCTAGGGTCAGAAAATGAAATTTTACATCACAGTTGTTTATATTTGTTCTTTCAATAGCAAACATTACAGACATTATATGCATGTTGGTTTAGAATCTTTATACATCCTCAATATAAAATTATACTTATAAAAGTTTCTTAAATTGATTCACTCTGACATGAAGGAACTCTTCAGAAAATCGAAGTTTGTGACTTATGTGACTTTTCCAGATTGATTGAGTTGGTGTTTTAAGTCTACTGTATGCACAGGAAGACTAATCAGGACTGGACCTACAGTTTAAAGTGGGATCCGAAACACTATGTGCCTCCACCGGTTATCGAACCCGGGATCTCTTGATTACAAGGCGACGACGCTACCACTGCGCCATCTGGGAGGCATGTGACTTTTCCCGAACAACATAAATGTAATACATGAAACCTTGAATATGTCATACGGACTCATAGAAAAGAGAAACAGAAATTAAAGGAAGGTATTGTTGAATTCTTGTCCCTTCCTGAGATGGGCATAAACAAATTTAACTTATTACTTCCTATTCTCTCCATCTGTCGTTTCTTGTGATTCTTGTTACTGGAAAAATAAATAATGCACCAGTGACTCCATCTGTCAATTTTTCAAAAAGGTGAATAGCTTTTCTTTCATCCACAATTCAAATCAAATTATGAGAGTTTGTGTGAGGCTGGCAGGAAGCAACAAAAGTTACACCAGACTGAAAAAGAACCATTTCTTTTTCAAGAAAATTTATAAACTTTCTCGTGCAAGGCAAAAACAGAATTGCAAAAAAAAGAAGGTAGAGGAAGCATGAAAAAAAATATATCTACCTTTGTTTCATCGAAAGAACGCAGAGAAAGATTTCCTGTCGGAGCAGCGGAAAGTAATTAATTATGATTTAATTTAAAATCCTTTCTTTCTAGAAACTGTTTCTTACTCTGGAAATTGCTTTTGTGCCTTTGAAATGCAATAGCGATGAGAGGCAACCGTATTTTCATTTGATTGATGTTGGAGGAAAATATTCTTGGTTTTATGCGTGCGTGAATGTGAATCAGTGAATCCGCCAGAGGGGGTGACCTTCACCCTAGCAAACATGAAAACCACAACTATGCTTTTTTGGTATAGTATTTATTCTCCATCCATTACAAGAAGGAAGTTAATGTAAGCAAAATCACGTGACTTATGGCATACAGTTCCTTTATTGTTAGGTCTGGTTTATTTGCCTATATTCGAGGCACGTCCTGAATGTAGTACCAGTTTGGTAATAAAAAGGAATGAAGAAGGTTATTTAAACAATATCTTTTTCACTCTGACAGTACAAGCCTTGAGCTATTTTTATACATAGGCACCCATGGCATTCAGATACTTATCATACCAGGAGACAGGTTTTAGTATTCCCTCGACATACACTTCTGCCTTTAGTTGATTAAGAAATTGAGGTACCGTTTTCTAGAGTTCTTCGTTGTCATTCGTTGTCGCTTTCCTCCCCAAAAAACCTTTAATTTTGTATAAAGATGAAAATTAATAGGGCAAGATCGGGGTTGTAGGGCAGGTGCTTCGAAATCTCCCACCGAAACTTCTGCAGCAGCTGTAATATAAGAGAGAGAACACTGCTTGCGGGGGCGGCCAGTACGCCACTTACCTTCAGTTTAAAGTGGGATCCGAACCACTACGTGCCTCCACCTTCTATCGAACCCGGGATTCCTTGATTACAAGTCGTATTCAGTGCGCCATCGAGAAGGCAATTACAAATATCTGATACATAAAAAATATCAAATTAATTTCCTTATATGTACGTATTTAATACTAATGTATTTTTACATATTTAGTAATTTAATTTTATATTTAATAACATTATAAATACTAATCATATAGGTTCTGTCTTCTCAGTTGCTTGGTAGAAAATTTGGAAATATAACCTGTTTAACTCTACTATCCTCTAATTTTCATGCACATACATAATATATATGGGCCTGGTTTTTTTGTTATTAGCGATAAACGCGAAATGTAACGGAGAGATGCAGCAAGTAGTATATGCAAGATTTATCACAAATGTGACTGATTTACGGCTGTAATTTTGTCGCGAATTTTCGCGAAAATTGACAGTTTCTGCGAACATTTTCATTTTTACAAATTTATTTTTAAGAAATACGTATATTCAATTTGAAGATGTTGTCTGCAAAGAAATGAGAAATCATTTGGAAAGGCACAGTAACCCGAAAGTTACATTCCACTTTTCTAAAATATAAATAATATAACTGAGTAAGGTTATTTCACAAGGTGAAATTTATTATTTACTATTTTTAAGCTTATTTTCCGATAAATGTTGCAAATAATATGCCTTGTATAAAATCATTCATTGATTTAGTATCATTATGTATAAGTGCATGGCATTAAAAATTACCCCGAAATCTTCACGAAATTACTGCCATATTTTTAACTATAAACACGATGTTTTATATATTTTTCACGAAATTTTTGAAAAATTATCACCAAAAAAAACCCGGTCCTATGTATAATTTGTAGGTGTCTGTGTAGACCACAATCTTCCTGCCCCCCCCCCCAAAAAAAAAACACATCAATCTTCAATGATTTTGCACTCTGGTAGGGTATGTAGATGCCTGGCAAAGTCCTCACTCCGTAAATAACGATCTGCATGATATCAGAAAACGAAATATATTTCCCGCTCGTTTTCAGAAAACCGGTTTCTCAACCACTCCCGTCTTTTCTGTGGTGAAGGGAACTCCAGTGGGTCAATGAATCTCGCCCCCTATTTACTGGGAGCAGCAAAAGAAGGCGGCCGCGCCATCTGTTGACCACCGATGGAACTGCAATTTCCAAAGCGCAGCGAGGTTTAAATGTAGCTTCCCCTTCTATAACCTAACTATTCTATGATATAAGGTCCCACAACTTTAGTATAGCAGCTACGCTAAGTAGCATAAGTTTATCACATGCACTATATTCTCACGCGCAAGATTCCTGCGCAGCTGTCGTGCGAACAATCAGTATGATTTCTCATAATAACTTGTATTTACGTTGATTTCGTTCTTAAAACGGACAGGAATAGTTGTGTAATAAATGTTACTGTTCATGCCCCGGAAAATATTAATTGCCATTCTTTTCTTTTCTGGCACCGTCACTGATATCAACATTTGGTATTTTAGAAATCTACCGCGGTGGCTCAGTCGGTAACGCGTCTGACTACCATGCTCAAGGTCCCGGGTTCGATCCCCGGCCGGTTCAAATCCGGGAACTTTTCTAACGATGGAAGCGGCCCCGGCGCCCACCCAGCGTCGAATAACATGGGTATCTGGGGGAAACCCTGGGGGGTAAAGGCGGTCAGGGGCGTGATGCTGATCACATCACCCCCACTCACGACCGGGATCAAGAAAGTGTGGGGCGTTACCCCCACACCCACTATACGCCTTCATGGTGTAGTGCTATGCACAGGGGAGCACTTTACCTTTACTTTTTTTACCTTTACGGGACCTTTCTGAAGCTATTTATGGCAGATTTTTTTCGATTTTCTTGTAATAATATTGATAATACATAATTCGAACAATCTTCTTATAGCAATTTCAATTTTGTCATAAAATGAAGGAAAATTTTCGGATGAAAAAAGGGAAATTTTACACCTTCAAAAGGGAATTTTTGGTTTCTAGTTATGCAACACTGGAGCACGTACCCCCATCTTTCCCCCACTCACGCCTCTTACTGATACCGTCACTGTTCGTACGATTTTCGCCTAGAATTAGTGTTTAACCAGAGATCGGTCGCGGATGAGCGCTGCGCTCGCTTCCAATTTTAATGAAGTGCCATTTTAACACTGCTTAAAATATTGACTTTTAATTATCTCTAGCTGACATTTAGTGTGTAACGAGTGATCTGATCACATTGTAATGCGATGACTCCAGTGATCGAATTGAGCCGGTATGGCATACCGGTAGTAAATTAAGATGCCAAGAAACATACCCGCAGTAAATTTTTAAAAATTCACTTAATAAACTTACTAATTAGTGTATTTATTTGTTTATTATTACCTAGTTACTAAAATATGACACGTCCGTCACTCATATTACGCAGCTTGTCTTAGGAACATCTGCAGTAGTGAGTGGCCTAAAGTCTAATACATTATTAATTATTACAATTTAAGGTGATAAAGGAGAGAATGAAAATCGAAAGAAAGAAATTACACAAAAAAGGATTCTATACCGGCAGGAATGTATTTCCAATTCGGCCACTGGATGACACAAACGGCAGTATGAGAGAGAGACCATTAAATCAGTTTTGGAAGTAAAGTGTTGCTTCTAAGGCTATGTCCTAGATTTGAATCCTAGGTCCGGATTTGGGCAGGGAGAATCCATCTACAGGGACTTCCACATGGAAGGAGAAATCCGTTTGAAAGGGCCACAGAATTTTAAAAATAAGGTACTTGACTGTTCGCCTAAAAAAATGGTACGTAACTAACCATGACGAAGTCCAAGTCCTGGACTGGCAAGCGCTCCGTCCCGTTCTCTCCCGTTGCTCTCGCGTGCCGTCGAAGTCACGTCCAAGTCGTCCGAATCTACATGTCCCCTTGTAGTACGGTTGTCACTTTTCCCGCCAGGTGTCAGCCCGAACTACACCCACCGCGCTCTGGGGCGCAGGCGCACCGTACGGAAGCAGAAGGCAGACGCCAAACAAACATCACAATGAATTCCACCTATTTACTACTCATATTAAAAATGTAATATGCTATTTCATCATTTACAATTTTTCTACATTCAGTATTATCGATAAAATGATAAAGTATCACTGAGTTTTACATCGTCTAATCAGTAAATGTTGTCTGTACAAAGTGAAAGTTAGAATATGGCTGCCAAGCGCAGGGTCACAGCGAGTTCAAGCGTGCATCTGTCGCTCCTCTCAGCTCTCCCCTCCGACTCCAAGTCTTCACTGAATTCGGACAACGGAGGTTGGCTGAGTCCCCGGATGGAACGGTGCTCTAGGTGACATCTGCTTCCGATTCGGACGCGGCCGAAGGCTCCCGTAAATACCATATGTAGATATTTATACACTGCATATTTGCGAGTGAACCCTGACCAAGTCCGACTGCGCAGTGTCAAAGGGGAGCTAAAGACCAGTCCCGGCCCGCATCCAAGGTTACACTTCGCGTTTTTGTGTGCAATGACGTGTTAGTGGTAAAGTGAATGTATCCCTTGAAAGTGAATCCACATGAAGCGACGGAACGACAGTGTTGCAATACAGTCTCTAGATAAGAAAGTTTATCATAGCTTTTGGAAAAGGAGATGCGTTAGCCACTATAACGTGACAAATTTAAAAACAAGACGCTGCAAATAGCTGTTGCGCATTTCGCACAACATTTCCCCTCTCCATTCTCTGCAGCGACGTTGGTTCGCAGTGTTGCAGCCTGGAGGGAGCGGAATGGTCAGAGGATTTTCAACGAAATTTATATTCGCTTTTTCCTGGGCTGTTTTCTACCTGTCGGAGTACAGAAATTCAGCTCACCTTTCGCCAACGACTCTTTTCCTTCTTTTAAAACTTGGCCTCTCCGATGGCGCAGTGGTAGCGTCGTCGCCTTGTAACCAAGGGGTCCCGGGTTCGATTCCCGGTGGAGGCACATAGTGGTTCGCATCCCACTTTAAACTGTAGATCCAGTCCCGATTAGCCTTACTGTGCATAAAGTGGACTTCAAACAACAAATCAATCCAATTCTTTTAAAACTTGAGAAACCATCCATTTAGATACTCCCGTGGCGGCGCTTGTGGACTCGACAACGTTGTACGTACTTATGTTTGTGTAACTCCTTCTGATTTTGCAAATATGTTGCAACATTGTAAAGCCGGCATGATTTGATTTTTGCATTTCAAAAATATGCAGCCAAGAGTAAAGAACATTTCAATGCTTCAAAAAAGAACACTGGCAAGCGTGTTAGCAGATTGCCTTCTCGTAGTGATTGTTGTACGATAAACAAAAGAACCCCCACCCCACTCGGCTTAAATAAATTAAAAAAAGAATAGGCCACTGCTCGATGTCGCATTCAGAAAATGAAGTCATTCGCCCAGAAGTTTCTCTTCGTTATAAACCTTAACGTGAGTGCGTAATACTACAGTTTACGATCCGCGCACCGCACGCATTTTCAAAGACCGGATTAAATCAAATGAACCACTGATAAACTGATGAGCCGGCACCGTAAATCCACACAGTACAAATCGTTTGTCATATTTGTTTTAGCTTAATTTTGCTGAGTTGGCACCACTCGTACTCTCAAGGCCAGACCAGTACGTAGAAGAGTGGTGGGGATGATGACGTAATAGGAAGTGCTCCGCAGCGATCTGCGCATATTGGGACTTAACTTGTCAGGCTACAGCACCATCAAACGGTTAGACAGGAACTTGAATTTACAAAGGCATAGACTGCGGCTCAAGAAACTCATAGAGTGATTTACTAAATCTCATCACATTGTAGGGTGTATTATTTGTATTATATTTTGTGTTAATACTGTAACATATTGAAACAGAAAGAAATATTATTGCTCGATTTAAACAACGTTTTATTGCACGTTATGTAATTATAATAAGTAGCTGCTACCTGTCAATATACATTGTGTGTTTAAAAAAAATTGATATCATTACAGATGTAAATATCTCAGTAACTACACAGTCAAGGTAATGGAAAGTACACAGATGTAATGCTCAACTCAATAAGATTTGTGCATAAGAATTTGTATAAGAAATTCAAAGGTATGTGGAAGTCATAAATGACAAAGCACACGTCAAGTCGGTAGTCGGTAGCCCAGCTCCTGTCAAGCATGTCTGCGGTAACAGTCTCCAGTGCGGCGGTGATTCTCTGCTGGAGTTCCTCTAGGCTTGTAGGAAGAGGGGGCATAGAAGAGGCGCTTCACGTAGCCCCAGAGAACAATTAGAATGGGTCAAGTCTGGTGATCGTGGAGGCCATATTAAAAGCACATTACCTTCATCAGTAGCACGCCCGATCCATCGCCCTGGCAGTGTCTCATTGAGCTTCCAGTGAGGTGGCGCCCCGTCCTGTTGCAAAATGAAGTGTTCATGTTCGTTTGCAATGAGTGTATTCATGCGCGAGGTAAGAAGCATTTGCAGATAATCATCGCCGTTCACATTTCCCGCAAAGAAAAACGGGCCATGAAGATGATTCTTGGAGATGGCACAGAAGGCGGTCCCTTTAAATGAGTCTCTCAGTTGCTAGAGTGTGGCATGGGGTTTTCCTTCGCCTCAGATACCAACATTAGGCTTGTTGAGTTTGCCATTCGTGTGGATTGTGGCCTCATCACTAAAAGCAAGACGTGTATCGAAGTTATCTTCATACCACATTACACAGTGACTTTTTAGGTGTTTCTACACATACTGTTAAGTTTCAGACCATTTGCACGAAAATTGGTAAAGTTATTATATTACGAAATGATATCATTTTTTTAAAAAAAACATCCGGTATTCATTTTATCTTAAGCCATAAACTGTACACGGCCTCAGCTTTGGATAGCAGACTTTCTACTCTGCTGAGGCCCTGTAAGTGTGCTGCCATGAAAGACAGAAGGAAACTGTATTATGTCAGTATTTGCTTGTTAAATCGAGGTGTATTGCTTTATGGAAGTAAATGAATACTTTTTTAATGTTTGTGTATATTTTAAAGTATGCAAGTGTTATTAATGCAGAGCATGCAATTAGTAGAGGTGAATACAATGATGATAAAACTGTTAATAATAAAAATAATAATAATAATAATAGTGTCTGCAGGACCCAAAACAAAGGACAGTCTGGGGCACAAATTGTATAACCCCTTACTTGTAATAATTTTATATTTTTTTTGTAACCTAGCACTGTTCAAAACCATATATTATATGCTATGCTCGTGCATCTAGGTCGGTGTATTTTGGTAGATAATGTTTATTACACGAATAAGTCTACAAAATGCAACGTATGGATGATTTGGATTGCATTTTGTGCCCAACATTCTTTGTTTATAATTTTTGAGTTTCCTAGTTTGTCACCTTTCAACCTCTCCACATTAATCGTGACGAAGAATGGTGATTAATGAATGAGCAATGGAAGGCCAATTACAAGGCTGAGATTCGAACCCAGAATTTTAGGAGGATATAAAGGAGTTTGCCTTTACAACACGGTTGAAATCCTTGTAAACAAACATCTGCCGCAGCCAGTTACTGCATTAAACCTCAATGAAAGCAATGGTTGTTGAAATAACAATCAATTTCTTTATCTCAATGAGTTTGGAAAAGACTGCATTTAAAAAAAAAAATTGCTCAGTACTAATTAATGCACAAAAAAGATAGGTACTACTTTACTATACCGGAGACACCTATCAATGATTTATTTCACAATTTTTTACATTGCTAATGTACTATTCTGCATTGCGAAACATTTCTTTAGATGAAATAATATCTATTTCTTACATTAACGAGTACTTACTGTTGTTCCTTATTTCCAACAAACCATCCACGGGTAGCCCCAAAAACCATTGACGTTAGCCCAAAAATTCACGAAAGCCCCACGAACCATACGGGGACGAGGTATGCCTACTAGGTTAGGTTAGGCCTGTTAGGTTAGGTTCCATTAGCACTCCTTTCGTTCAATTTAGCATATACGGACAATACGAGAGCGTATTGTGCTCTCGTGCAGACAGCAAATGGCGGCAGCAGCAATAGCGCGTCGGAAAAAGATTTTTGTAAAAAATACATTCATTCGCATTAAAATGGATCAAAACTACATTCCCGAACATCAACAACGCTACAGAAAATGATTTGCGTAAGTACTTTCTCCTGTAAATTTGAAGAAATCTGTCTCCAGTATAGTAAAGTGTTACCAAAAGATATTCGAAGTTAGACTATGACCAGTGTTACAATAACACATAAGAAAAATACACTCCATTATTTATCTTTTATACTTATTTAGAGATGGCTGACCTCCGTGGATAAGTGGTCAGTCTGGGTATGGGTGTTTTTTGTGAGTGTCCATTCATCATTTTCATGATGTCATCACTCATCCCCATCTTCGCGATTAACCAAAGGTGCCAGAAAGGCGAAGTAAAATAAACCAAATCAATCAATCAATGCATTGAAAGATATTCCTCGACGTCAAGAATAGCAGCCAACAGATGTCAGGACCAGAACTCACAAATGTATAATAAAATATAGGAACAATTATCACTGCTCTGATATAATACATATAAAACATAAAATATAATTAACACATGTTAAAGCATAATGAAAAAAAATTAATAATTTTTACGAAATTTTACACAATATGTTTAAAATTGTCAACAACCGCAAAGGAAAAGAATACAAACGTATTACCTCAGCAAGAGGAGATGAATCTATCAAGACCAAAATTTTAATTTATAAATATAATATGGATATTTTCTGTTAAAAACAAATTAACAAACTGTCAAATGTAACAATTTATTTATATATTTACCAAATAATATGAATTATAAGAACCATATAGGGATAGTTTTATTTATACATAATTTATTTATGTATAAATTTTTCCATGGTGAGGATTACGGACTTCTATTGCACGAAACAATCTCACTATATCTCACCAAACAATTGTGATATGTTCAATGGATATAGACGTATACAAGATTCACTCGTTCGAATATGCCATCATCCTCAAAATTAGGGTTAATTTTCTCTAATTGTACAGCTAAAATTTTACGTTTGATTGCGTGGTTAAGGCATGTTCCAACATTTGTTTCAATCCTTCATATCTTCTTTGGATACGGCATGTTCTATAATTTCAATGGATCTTCCCATTTATCCTTTGGTTACAGCATGTTCTATAATTTGAATGGATCTTCCGATTTCTCCTTCGGTTACAGCATATTCTATAATTTGAATGGATCTTCCGATTTCTCCTTCGGTTACAGCATGTTCTATAATTTGGGTGGATCTTCCTATTTCTGCTTCGGTTACAGCATGTTCTATAATTTGGATGGATCTTCCGATTTCTCCTTCGGATACAGCATGTTATATAATTTGAATGGATCTTCCGATTTCTCCTTCGGTTACAGCATGTTCTATAATTTGGATGGATCTTCCTATTTCTGCTTTGGTTACAGCATGTTCTATAATTTGGATGGATCTTCCGATTTCTCCTTCGGTTACAGCATGTTCTATAATTTGGGTGGATCTTCCTATTTCTGCTTCGGTTACAGCATGTTCTATAATTTGGATGGATCTTCCTATTTCTGCTTTGGTTACAGCATGTTCTATAATTTGGGTGGATCTTCCGATTTCTCCTTCGGTTACAGCATGTTCTATAATTTGGGTGGATCTTCCTATTTCTCCTTCGGTTACAGCATGTTCTATAATTTGAATGGATCTTCCTATTTCTGCTTCGGTTACAGCATGTTCTATAATTTGGATGGATCTTCCTATTTCTGCCTTGGTTACAGCATGTTCTATAATTTGGATGGATCTTCCTATTTCTCCTTGGGTTACAGCATGTTCTATAATTTGGGTGGATCTTCCGATTTCTCCTTCGGTTGCAGCATGTTCTATAATTTGGATGGATCTTCCGATTTCTCCTTCGGTTACAGCATGTTCTATAATTTGGATGGATCTTCCTATTTCTGCTTTGGTTACAGCATGTTCTATAATTTGAATGGATCTTCCGATTTCTCCTTCGGTTACAGCATGTTCTATAATTTGGATGGATGTTTCGATTTCTCCTTTGGATACAGCATGTTCTATAATTTGGATGGATTTTCCTATTTCTGCTTTGGTTACAGCATGTTCTATAATTTGGATGGATCTTCCGATTTCTCCTTCGGTTGCAGCATGTTCTATAATTTGGATGGATCTTCCTATTTCTTCTTCGGTTACAGCATGTTCTATAATTTGGATGGATCTTTCGATATTTCCTTCGGTTACAGCATGTTCTATAATTTGGATGGATCTTCCGATTTCTCCTTCGGTTACAGCATGTTCTATAATTTGGATGGATCTTCCTATTTCTGCTTTGGTTACAGCATGTTCTATAATTTGGATGGATCTTCCGATTTCTCCTTCGGTTACAGTATGTTCTATAATTTGGATGGATCTTCCGATTTCTCCTTTGGATACAGCATATTCTGTAATTTGAATTTTTTTCTTGTTTCTGCTTTGGTTACATTATGCTCCTAGATGTGATGCGATCAATAATTTTTATTGTAATTTGAAGGGTAGAGTTGTGAATTTTCAGCCCTGAAAATATTACGATATACACATGATTTCTCATATATTTGATAATATGTATTATATGTATTAGAACTTTAAACTTGGTGTTTTATACAAGTATAAAATTGGGAATATTCATGACCATATTATAGGTTTTTAACGTCTTATTTTTCATCTTACAGTTGTAACATTATATCAATATTTTTTAATGAAAATTACATAAGGTGGGTAATTGGAAATGTAAGATGTAGAGTTATTCTTGGAAAGTAATGAACAGTTTGAGAACAGAGAAAATCAATGTTAAAAATAACCTGAAAGTTTGTAAAAGATTGAAGAAGTAAAGTCGTATTCTCAATTTGTTGTAGAAATTTGCACAATCCTCTCGGACGTTTTGTATCTGGTAGCGAGCACATGTAATAAAATAAGGATTTTTTTTGTGCCACGAAAATATTTGTCCAGACTAATGTTTGTGACTAATATACAGGGTGATTCTAAAGGTATAGTACAAACGAAAACCACAGATACCTCCCATGAAATAGAGACGAAAGTTCCCCTTCCACTTTGCCGAGAGATGCCTCCGTGAGGAGCTAGACAACGCCGAAAACGTGTGAAAATGAACTTCACACCTCTGTACAGCCAGTACCAGTGAAGATAGAAAGGCGGAACAAACGAAGTCAAAAGGAACACCAAAGTCGCCCATCCGAAAAACACTAGGCGGCAGCTGCGCAACGCATGCGCATGGGGTTCCACAAAGGAAATAGGAGTGTCCCGCAAGACAAGTGAAGGGAACGGGTAGCGATCGACAACGGTAGGGACAAAAGAAGCAATGAAGCATTAAGTAACAATTGCACAGCGGGAAACAAACACATGCAGCGCGTGGGGAGTCCCCAAACACAGTGGGGAGACACCGCAGCAAGAACAAAGCACGGTTCAACAAAAGAGAAAGAGGACCGGACGGGGAATGGTACCTGTCAAGGAGACAACAAATGCGGGACGAGGGATTCCCCGTAGCAGCACCGAGGGGATGTCACACAGAGGTCGTGCGTCAGCAGGACAAACACAGCAACTACGGGCACAGGAGATTTATTGCCACGCAAAGGTGCACTTACAGATAGGAATAGTACGTAGTACGTAGTCGTACCCCGGACTGACGTTGTTACAAAGGTTGCTCAAATTGACGACCACCACATTCAATGCAGGCATTGCAGCGTCGCAGGAAATTCTGACGAACCCTATCAAAAATCCCTGGCATGGTACACACCTCGGCCGATGCTGCAAGTATCCGCGCTACCATTGTTTCCTTGTCAGGCACCGGGGTCTCGTAGACGAGTGTTTTCACATGGCCCCACAAGAAGAAATCCATTGGTCTGAGGTCAGGCGAACGGGCGGGCCAGGGGACGGGGCCCTCTCTGCCGATCCAGCGCTGTGGGTAGGTATGGTGCAAAAGGGTTCGCACTGTGCCATCAAAATGTGCAGGCGCTCCATCCAATTGAAACCACATACGATGTCGCACGTTGAGGGGTACATCTTCTAGCAGCTCTGGAAGGACTGATGCAAGAAAGGTGCGATAGAGGCGGCCATTTAAACGTGGTGGCTGCAGGTATGGACCGATAATCTGTTCATCGATGATACCTGCCCAGATATTCACTGC
The DNA here is from genome assembly GCF_977018435.1 of Lepisma saccharinum. Taxonomy (NCBI): domain Eukaryota; kingdom Metazoa; phylum Arthropoda; class Insecta; order Zygentoma; family Lepismatidae; genus Lepisma; species Lepisma saccharinum. Next base: position 76,524,331 of record NC_139231.1, read on the forward strand.
AAACTGGGTCTGATGGTGCACCTCGACTGCTGCATGTGGATTTTCATAATCCCACACATGGCTGTTTCGGCAATTGAAGATGCCCTCACGGGTGAATGTTGCCTCGTCCGTGAAAAGCACATGGCGCAAAAAACGGGGATCGTCGGTACAAAACTGCAACAGTCGTTGACAGAATTCCACACGTCGTGGGTAATCCCCAGCCTGCAACGCGTGGACTCGCTGTGGATGATAGGGATACAGCAGATCATCTTGAAGGACACGCCACACTGTCGACTGTGATACTCCCACTGCACGTGTAATGCTACGGTTGCTAGTGGACGGTGTGTCGTCCACGCGAGCAAGTACATACGTCCTCCTCGACCGCCGCGGTGCGCACATGTCTTGGGTGACCGACATGATGGCCTGCACGTAACACACCCGATTCACCAAGGGTACGGTGCACGTTCGAAAACAACCTGCTGTCGGGTTGTCGCCTCTCCGGATACCTTCCGCGATAAAGGCGTGCAGCTGCTCGGCCATTGCCATCTGCAAGGCCGTAGACAAAATGCATGTCCCTCAGTTCTACAAATGTGTAGCGTTCCATGGTACGGTGAGGATAGTGCCAATTATGGAATACTGTACTGCAGTGCACAGGTGGCACACACACACACACACACACTGGTCACAACCGCTTCGAAACAACGTACTCAATTGTCGTACGTCAAGCACACCACCACCGCACCGGCTCTTTCACTGACAAGCTCCCTGACGCTGCACTTTCAATCAGCCCACACGTCCGCACGGCGCTGTGGTACAATCAGCTGACGTTCCTGAGCCACCCGTGCCTGTGCTCTTCACTACCTGACCACTGACGTCAGGTGGGGCCATGTACTCTGGGGCCTTGTCATCGTGGAACACATGTAGCGTCCTTCATTCTTGCCCCATTCACCCACAACACGTACTTCGTCCGTCTTGCTCGAGCCGACGGGAGCACTACGTACGATCGTGTGGTGTTTGTGTACACCAATGTGGGGTAACCCAGCAGTTGAACAGACGTGCATACCCCCACGTAGCTTCATTACACGATTGTCCCACGCAGTTTATCTGTCCACCCTTGCTCGGCCCGGTCTCACACCCACGCGGCAGTGTGCGGCTGCGGTGGTGTGAGGCCACGCTAGGTTTCGGAGCGGAAGGCTGCGGCCGAGGAGTGACTCGAGTTGTTCGGCTGGGGTTGCGCTCGGAAGCAAGCAGCCGCGTCAGGTCTGGGAACGGTGGACCTGGTGATCGGGATGGAAACATTCCGACCTCGTCCATTAGTGTCGTCCACCATACGGAGTGGTGGGGTCCGTACGACAGTCCAGCAGCCTTTCGCCCGCTTCCACCCAGCGATGTGCCTCCGGCTTAATTTTTAAGAGGCTGATTGGGCCCCATCACGACGTTTGTTACAACGTCAGTACGGGGTACGTGGTCCTATCTGTACGTGCACCTTTCATTAGCAATAACCTCCTGTGCCCGTAGTTGCTGTGTTTGTCCTGCTGGCGCACGACCTCTGTGTGACATCCCCTCGGTGCTGCTAGGGGGAATCCCTCGTCCCGCATTTGTTGTCTCCTTGGCAGGTACCATTCCCCGTCCGGTCCTCTTTCTCTTTTGTTGCACCGTGCTTTGTTCTTGCTGCGGTGTCTCCCCACTGTGTTTGGGGACTCCCCATGCGCTGCACCGCCAGCGCCGCCATTTCTGCCCCGAACCATGTACGCGTCTGTTGCCTGTCGAGTGTCACGGACCACTTTGCTTGCATTCTCGGTGTGTTTTTACATCCTACGTCGTCCTCCCGTGGTTCTGCAACCCCGCACTACTTTTCTCGACTGCACTGCTTCAGTCATGGTGTTTGTTTCCCGCTGTGCAATTGTTACTTCATGCTTCATTGCTTCTTTTGTCTCTACCGTTGTCGATCGCTACCCTTTCCCTTCACTTGTCTTGCGGGACACTCCTATTTCCTTTGTGGAACCCCATGCGCATGCGTTGCGCAGCTGCCGCCTAGTGTTTTTCGGATGGGCGACTTTGGTGTTCCTTTTGACTTCGTTTGTTCCGCCTTTCTATCTTTACTGGTAGTGGCTGTACAGAGGTGTGAAGTTCATTTTCACACGTTTTCGGCGTTGTCTAGCTCCTCACGGAGGCATCTCTCGGCAAAGTGGAAGGGGAACTTTCGTCTCTATTTCATGGGAGGTATCTGTGGTTTTCGTTTGTACTATACCTTTAGAATCACCCTGTATATTGTTAGACTAATGACTAATGAGTTACATTTTGAGCCATGATTATCATCATTCCTCAAATTAGAAAATTTTATGTTGCATTATGTGCATTTTTATTATTTGTATCGTGTGCATATTTGGTAACGGGATTCATGTTTGGGGTTAAGAAATCAACATCTCTTGAATTCCTTTAAATATATTCGGTTATACAAAGTAGGCTCCGTGTAGTATATTATTTGCCTTAATTCCGTGTAACTTGAATATGGTCGACTAGGAATTTCCGGTGGCGGTAATAAGTGAGTTGGACGTATTGCGTTGAGCTCTCTATTTTTCGCTAATTACGGTAAGAAGAATTAAGTTCTAGTGTTACCCGGATATTTTCTAGTGTTTCGGAAGCTGTCAGATGCCCGATGTAAGTAACTCGGTTCCGTGGTTGTGAATAATTGTACAAAAATCGCTAAAAACTGTGCTTTGCGAAGTACACAGACGGTGCTTTGTTTTGATTCAAAGAACAGTTCTTTTGAATCAGTGGACTCAGATCGCAATATATACACCGTTAGCCACATTTGTGGTTCGTCAACCTTCCATTGGTGATCCAAGTGCCTAAAACCTAATTAAAACCTCACATCGGACTGTACTTTGGGGAACTGAGAACTAGTATATTCGTGTAATCGTGTAAATCGGCAAAAATCACCGGTTCGCGAGTGCGGGATAATCGTACTGTATAAAAGACAACGTACTGCACATTTGCTTCATTCCTTCCGGACACACCAGGAAGATACAATCGTGGTGTACACTTTGTCAAGTGTTGTGTGCACCGATAATATGTTCGAAAACGCAATTGGGGGGGGGGTGTTTTTCACCAACTTAGGCGTCTTCGTAATTTGCTTCCCGTTTCCTCAAGCTCCGACAATGAAAAAACAGGACCTTGAAACACCTAAATCCCCTCCACTCAGGACTGCTCGATACAGACGACATGGTTTTCAGCTTTCCTCATCTGATACGGATCTGACAGAAATACATGGACCACACATATTACAAGGATCGACTGTTCCAAACTTTCGCTCCAGAGAATCACTTCATAATTCCACGAATTCGCTCCCGGATGCTATTACGGACCCTAAACTACAGAAAACCGAATCTACAACTAGTGTTTCCAACAAGAGGCCCCGTGATAGTGACGACTCATCTGGTGAGGATTCCCGAATGGATGCTGAGGGCTTTCAGCTCAGCAAGAAGACGGCAAGGAGATTACCGATATATCAGCCAATATCCATCCCACTGAATAATCAATTTAGTGCTCTTCAGGAACACGAAACTGAGGATGCTCCTGGTGATAAACGGGATGATACAACCACACGAAATTCTATTCAAGACACCCGTCGAATGAAACCACCACCCATATATGTGTTTAACCTTAACAATTTCTATGCCCTCTCCCAACACTTCAAAGCACTTAAAATTAATCCTACAATATACCATACTTATACTGGATCAAAAATTCACTTTGCCACTATGGAGGAGTATAATATTGCTATTGATCATCTGAAAAGTCATAATCTTGAATATGCAACCGGGACTCAAACAGGGGTTCCGGTACTTCGAGTTGTACTGCGAAAACTTCCAAAGGATACAAATATCATGGATATCGGCAGATTCTATCAAGAATTAAGTTATGATGTGCTCAAGGTATCTCAGTTGAAACAGAAGGATCAAAATACCCATAAACTCATGCCATTAGCTCTGTTTCTGCTGACCATTAAAAAGACTGAATTTGCTAAAGGAATCTATAAAGAACCCTATTTTGAACAACACCGTGTGGTGATAGAGGAGTACCACCCACGGCAATTTATACAGTGTTTTAAATGTCAGAGACTTGGACATGCCCAACAGAACTGCAATGCCATAGCTCGCTGTGTCAAATGTGCTCAATTACATGATACACGGAAATGCCCTAAAAAGGACCGTACATCACCTGCTAAATGTGTAAACTGTGAAGGTGACCACCCTGCTAACTTTCGCGGTTGTCCAATTTTCCAACGTGTACAACGAGCGCAAGAACTTCGCAAAAATGGTGTAAAGTCTTCTTCCGACACTCTTAAGCAATCACCTCCTTCCTTGCAAGACCAGACAGCCTTCCCTGCACTACCAAACACTAGGAGTTATGTTACTGCTGCAAATACAAAAACTAATACAAGAGGCCAGGAATTTAAGGACATTTGGACTAGCATAAAAGAAATTTTCGATTTCAGGGGTTTTCTACAAAAAATTAAATCTGGTCTACAGCGAATTAGTCATGCCAAGACAATCGTAGATAAGTTCAGTGTTGCCATGGATGTTTTGGATAACCTTTTCGGAAATGGCCCGTAAAGGTACTCCGATAAGTAGAACATTGACGTGTGTTCAGTGGAATGCTGATGGAGTTCGTACTCAATTCCTGACTTTCAAACAATTTTTACGTGAATATAATGTTGATATAGCCCTGGTGAATGAAACGCACTTGAAACCCCGTAATAAATGGAAAATTGCAAATTATACCATTTATAGAAACGATCGGTTCCCTGGACGGAAAGGAGGAACGGCTGTAGTTGTGAAATCTTCGCTATTTGCACGTCAGCTTCCAAATCCAGCTCTAGAAGCTTTAGAAATCACAATAATTGAACTATTAACTACCACCGACCCACTAATTTTGATAGCAGGTTATAACGTTCCAGAACAGCTTATTCCTATACAAGAACTAGAGACTGTCTTTCGTTTGGGCCGCAAAGTGATTTTAGCTGGTGATCTAAATTGTAAAAACCCTGCATGGAATTCGCGTGTAGTGAACCGTGGAGGTGCCTCTCTTCTTCAAAGTGTCCAAAAATTGAACTTGCCCATTCTTGCCCCAAGAGAACCTACTCATTATCCACGAGGACGTGGACTACCAGATGTGTTGGATATCTTGATATATCAAGGTGTAAATATTATGAATGTTCCCTATGTTATTCATGATCTAGATTCGGACCATCAACCAATACTCTTTGAAATTGTTCATCATAATTTATTGAAGCCTCCTCCTCCAAAATATCACGTTACAACAGACTGGGATGCTTACACTCGACAATTAGGGCCTATCATTGACTTGAATTTAGCTTTAAAAACCCCAGCCGAAATTGATTCGGCTTTACAAAACCTTACAGCAGGTATACAAACTTCTTATCTTCACTCCACTATCAGAACCCCTCAGTTATACAATAACTATGGCTGTCTATCCCGTGAGGGTATAATCCTCCTGAACTGTAAAAAATATTTCCGACGGAAATGGCAACAAACTTATAACCATCGGTACAAACAGTTCTATAATCAATTTCACGATCGATTTCGCCGATATCTCATTCGGCAGCGACAGGCAGATTGGGACACCGAATTATCCGGGATATCAATGCAGGATAGTAGATTCTGGCAATTATTAAGAAATTATCTGCGAAAGAATCCACAATCTGCTGCCTACCCTCTCCAGGGTCTAAATGGCATGGTGTACACACCAGAGGAGAAGGCTGAAGTGTTCTCCACACATCTGGAGGGCCAATTCCACACCAGATCAACCGCATAATGGCAATTATATCCAGAAGATTCAACATCGACTCGAACATTTACGTCATGAACCATTTACAGGTTATCCACTTCTCACAACCCCTCAGGAGGTCAAAGGTGTTATAAATCTTCTTCGACCTGGTAAGGCACCTGGCTTTGATACTATTACTACATTACAACTGAAGAAAGGCCCCAGAAAATTGTTAGTTTTTCTAGCAAAAGTCTTCAATGCTATATTCCTTACCGGCTATTATCCATCAAGTTGGAAACTAGCAGGAAAGAATATTCTTCTACCACAGAATTATAGTCCTATAAGTCTTCTGAGCCATGTTAGCAAAATATTTGAACATATACTACTCAGAAGATTACAAGCTGTGGTGGATGAAAACGGCTTGCTACCGTATCATCAATTCGGATTTCGTCAAAAGCACAGTACTACTACGCAACTGGTCCGAGTAGTGGAGCATGTTACAGGAAACTTTTATCTCAGTCGACATACTCTAGGGGTATTCCTCGACTCCGACAAAGCCTTTGATCGAATTTGGCATTCTGGATTAATTGTGAAACTATCGGAATTGGGAGTTCCTATTTATTTGGTGCAATTATTGGATCAGTATTTACAAAAGAGACAATTTCAGGTGCAATTTTTAAGTGCTCGATCTACCGTTAAGATCATACATGCTGGTGTCCCTCAGGGAGCTGTTTTATCACCACTTCTGTTTGCTTTATATACCAGTGATATCCCTGCAACTCATAGATGCATGTTAGCTACCTATGCAGATGATGTTGCCATCTTTACAAATATCCCTTTACAAGAACTATGCTATAGCAGGATGAGACAACAACTATTAGAGTTGGAAGATTGGTCTACTCGCTGGTGCATGAAGTATAATTCACAGAAGAGTGCTGCGGTTTTATTTACACGTCGACATAGACAACTACCAAAGATTCTACGACTTCAGGGATCTTCTATACCGGACAAACCTTTTACCACAGATCTAGGAGTGGTTTTGGACCGAAGACTAAATTTCCATAAACACATCTCAACTGTGACAGCAAAAGCACAAAATCGAGTTGGACAATTGTACCCAGTTTTCCGAAATCCTACCTTGGGACTGACGACTCGCTTGCAGTCGTATAAGATGATGGTACGTCCCACACTCCTGTATGCAGCACCAGCTTGGGGTCATCTCCGACCTTCAGTCATAAGGACATTACAGATTATACAGAATAATGTTGCTCGACTTATTACTGGTCATAGCCGAGATACTCGTATCTTACAAATCCATGAGGATCTTGAACTAGATTATGTTTAATCTGCTATATATGCCATGTGTTACAACTTCTGGAGCCAGATCCAACAGCATCCAAATCCAGCGGTTCGGGGCATTGGAACTCGACCAACGGTCAGGATGTCCCACTCCATGCCCCGAAATTTTGAACAAATCTAAATTCAAAAAATGCTATTGTATTATTATGTTACGTGTTACATATACTCCCTGTTTATGAGTACTTCAAAGTACTGTTTTCAATGAAGCAGATTAGTGTTCCTTGATAGTGCAGCTATAAAAGCACCGATTGTGATTTTTTGTTACTTATTGTTACTTATATATTGTTATCATCATTATTATTCTATGTGGTTATTTTAGGTTTTGTGTCTTAAAGTGATGTGCAAAATGTAGTTTGTGATTAGAACTTTTCATCAGTGCACCGAACTATTGTATGGTTTGAAAAATAATAGTGATTATTTCCTTCCTCTGTCAATGCAAAATTATAACAAGGAACTCAACAATTTCAAATTAGTGAAATAATACAGATGAACTATTGTCCAAATCCCGACCGACAGTCGACCCGGGTTATATCAAGAAAAATGTTTTATATACACTACTTTGTAAGAACATGATAGTAAGGCAAGGGCACAATGGTCCCGATACTTACAAAAAACCTGTTAATAAAGCATTGGCATTGGCATTGGTCGACTAAATATGCACATCATAACGATGAATTCTAATGATCAGGTGCGAATTAACTTACGATGGGGGAGGGGCTGCCAAGTATTCTATACCAAAGAGCTTGAAGTTTCGTAAACAATAGAATTAAATTTCCATCCATGGGTAAATGCATTTATACTAGGCATCGTTTATAATTTAGCCACAATAGTTAGAACAATTTCAAACGTTATGTTACTTGCGATTATTGTTACAATTAAAGCAAGCTGTTCATGTAACATTTATCTCATGCTATGTAGTAAGTGTGTCATTTCTTCTTCATAATGCATACATTCAAACTAGACATGGTTTATGCATCGAATGCGAATGGTAACACAATCGTCCTGGTACATAGGCTGTCGCATTCATAAACGTAAAAATTTCAAAATGTAAAAGAGAAAGTTGTGAAGTTTTTCTCCCTTTCTTCATTTTCTTCGATTCTAGCACTGCTAATAGCATAAAGTCAATTTGGATGCTTTTCATTTTACGTATAATATCTCTCTATATCACATAATTAATTAATGCTATATTACAGAACCAACCTTTCTTTCATTTCCTTCCATTTGTTCGTATAATTTATGGCACCACTAGTAATAAATGCTTATCTGGCAAATAAACATTTCACTTGTTCGACATGGCAGCAGCGGATACCAGGCAACAATACCTTGAGGATTGTTGCTATAGGAGGGAATTGTTCTTGCATTGTTGTTATCTCATAGGCGCGCTCAGTAACATTGGGCTGTTTTCATTGTAACTAGACTTACGCAACAGAGACGTTGTGGTAGGTTTTTGAGTGTTGCTACAATTTTGGGTTTCTTCGCTGCAGAACCCAGTTGGAATATTTTGTTCTCAGATCAAATTGAACTCCACTCCCAAACCAAATCCGCGGACAGCAATGTAGCCAGGTTTTTCTTTTCCCGGGTGGGATCTAACGTTTGATCAAAGAGAAAAAAGTTCCTTGGAAAATTGTAAGGGATGTTAGTATTGAAATAACAACTTTCGATGTACTGATGCTATTTATATTAATTCCGACATTTCCTGCAAGGTTATCATCGAATATATCCGACTCACAGTGCTTTTAACAAAATAATTGCGAAATTTGAATTATAAAATCACACATGTTTCTCGACTTAGTATGCATCGACAATATGTTTAACATGTTATTTTATCCATTTTTTTAACCAGTTTCTCTCTCCATTGGCGTAGTGGTTACATCTTCGCCTTGTAATCAAGGAGTCCTGAGTCAAATGCCCGGTTCATAGTGGTTCGGATCCCACTTTAAGCTGTAGATCCAATCCCGATTAGCCTATCTGTGCATAAAATGGACTTAAAATAAATGATGTTTTTGGTGTTTTTGCAGTTTGAAAAAATAAGGTTCATACATATCGGGCATACGATGCAATGTTTCCAGGTGATTCGAGTTACAGTCACAAACATAACATGAGAACAAGAGTTAATTAAGCAAAGGTAATGTCAATTTCGAATTCAGCACACCAAAATATACAATGAATGGCTACTTTTATATCTGTACAATATTTCGTTCTACACCAGTGTAATTTGGCCAAATTTCGGGGGGGGGGGGTGCCCTGTGAACCCATCCGTGGCTACGCCATAGGTGTGTCTCTTGCAGCATCTAATGGTTTATCAGCACAAGATTATCTAATTTGACATCTGTCCACCATTGAAGATGGAAGAGGTATTTTCGTTTCGCCCAATCAAGTTGAAAGGGAAAGATTCAAGTCGGGGGAAATATGCTAAGATCTTAATACAGTATGCGCCAAAATATACAGTACTGAAATTAAAAGACGAACATTACATTGCTGTCATCTGTGAGTTTATTTATCCTGAAAGAAACACTACATACACATTATTAGCGAGTTATAACTTCCTTTTCACTACTGAGAACATGAGCGGCTGGAGCTATGCCCCATCGACAAACGCACATGCGCGTTCGAGGTGCGCGAGTTTCAGTACTGTATATTTTGGCGCATACCGTATGTTCATGTAGATATTTCAGCAAGAAATGCAGGCTCTACCAGGACTCGAAGATTATAAATAATTCAAGCAGTATGTCCATGTTTTAATAAAAACAGAGGCCTTGAGATTCGCAAACGTAGGACCGCAAGGACTGCAATAAATCACATTTCAGGACCTAATTTCGATTTTAACTCAAGCTAAGTGAACTTTCTGCGGTAGCTCGGTTGCCCAACGTGTACTTCCTCAGGACTACACCGCAAAACCACCCGCGGGAGAGTGAGAGTGCAAACTCTGGACGGAGGGGGGGGGGGGGAGCAATAAGAACTGGAAACTTTGCAACAATAGTACATACGTGATGGACTCAGTTCTCGAAGTGAGGTAGATGCGGGGGGATGGTATACCCCCAGCTAACCACAAGGCTCGATCAAACATCCCCCCCCCTCCCAGCTAGCATTTTCCACTTCAAGGGCTGGATAGAATATTGGACTGCAAACACGGCAGTAGTATTGATCCCAGCCAGTGGATGTTGCTATTTAATATTCGCAATTAATTTGTATGTACTTATAACTAATTTGCACGGGTTTTAATTAATTTGCATGTACTTAGAATTCATTTGCAAGTACTTAGAATACTTTACATTTATGTATTTGCATATTTATAACTTTTTATAAATATATAATTATTTATTTTATGAAAAATATGTATATAGAAGGTAATTAGAGGTACTAAACGGTATGCATATGGTTTTATATTCATTACTGCAAAGTATGGTATGTATAAATCGATAATATTAATGTTTATAGTATTGAAAATAAGTTTTCTATGGTTTATGAACCGCTATGAACGGTAGTAATGGGTGTAGGTACAGGTGTTAATGGTACGATTGGGGACGGTCCCGGTATTCGAACCCGCGATATGTAATATTATTAATTAGTACTATGTAATAATGTATGTTATTATTGTATTAAAGACGGTGGTCTCAGACGCTAGACAGAAGACGGTGAACTCCGCGCTCCGCGCTGAGGGTAGAGAAGAAAGGAATTTGGGGAGTGTGCGTTCAAGGTCAAATGACGTCAGAACGTCAGAACAAAGAAGGAACCCAATTGACCAATCAGAGAAGGCGTCGGTAGATTTTCTGAACCGGTTTTTCCAAGGTTAACCAGTACGCAAGAACAGGAGAAAGGTATGCAACACTGTAGGGCATGGGAAGGGTTTGATCCAGACAACAAAGGATGTCTGGAAATGCACAGCAATGGTCAAATCTCTGAAGCTATGCGCTGCTTGTAGAACCGGTTTCCGCCGCCAATTAATATTCCGCTCAGGTTTGCCTCCAAGGCACAGGACGCTTTAGCGCAGGTTTTTTTTATCTGTACTATGAAGAAGGGAGAGCTATTAGGGACGAGGCCTACAGTTTTCACCTTTTGCTTTTATCACGGGGTAACGAACCTAGGACCCTTTGATTATTGATTTAGGTAGTAAATGTATGTTACTGTGTGCTATTTAACTTAATTTTGAGTTTATTTTTTTACCAAACTTTGACTTTATGTCAAATTTTTTACAAGTTTTTATGTATTTTTACAAAAATAACACTATTTGTACTATTCAGGTAACATTTTTTATTAAATTTTGGACTAACAAAGACATTTTTTCAACTTTTTAACTTATTATTTTACAATTTTATGTTAATTTTTTACCAAAATAACACTATTTGTACTATTCAGGCAACACTTTTATTAAATTTTGGACTCACAAAGACATTTTTCAACGTTTAACTTATTATTTTACAACTTTATATTAATTTTTTACCAAAATAACACTATTTGTACTAATCAGCAACATTTTTTATTAAATTTTGGACTCACAAAGACATTTTTTCAACTTTTAACTTATTATTTTACAACTTTATATTTATATTAATTTTTTACCAAAATAACACTATTTGTACTATTCAGGCAACATTTTTTATTAAATTTTGTATTTACAAAGAGATTTTTTCAACTTTTAATTTATTATTTACAACTTTATATTAATTTTTTACCAAAATAACACTATTTGTACTAATCAGCAACATTTTTTATTAAATTTTGGACTCACAAAGACATTTTTTCAACTTTTAACTTATTATTTTACAACTTGATGTTAATTTTTACCAAAATAACACTATTTGTACTATTCAGGCAACATTTTTTATTAAATTTTGTATTTACAAAAATATTTTTTCAACTTTTAATTTATTATTTACAACTTTATATTAATTTTTTACCAAAATAACACTATTTGTACTAATCAGCAACATTTTTTATTAAATTTTGGACTCACAAAGACATTTTTTCAACTTTTAACTTATTATTTTACAACTTTATGTTAATTTTTACCAAAATAACACTATTTGTACTATTCAGGCAACATTTTTTATTAAATTTTGGACTCACAAAGACATTTTTTCAACTTTTAACTTATTATTTTACAACTTTATGTTAATTTTTACCAAAATAACACTATTTGTACTATTCAGGCAACATTTTTTATTAAATTTTGTATTTACAAAGAGATTTTTTCAACTTTTAATTTATTATTTACAACTTTATATTAATTTTTTACCAAAATAACACTATTTGTACTAATCAGCAACATTTTTTATTAAATTTTGGACTCACAAAGACATTTTTTCAACTTTTAACTTATTATTTTACAACTTTATGTTAATTTTTACCAAAATAACACTATTTGTACTATTCAGGCAACATTTTTTATTAAATTTTGTATTTACAAAGAGATTTTTTCAACTTTTAATTTATTATTTACAAGTTTATGCCTATTTTTTTACTCAAATAACACAATTCTATCTGTTCAGGAAAGACTTTTAGTCGCATTTTCGACACACAAAGTGTGTGTTCTCAACTTCTATCTGTTTATTTCACAAGTTTAGGCTTATTATTACTCAAATAACACAATTCAATCTGTTCAGGAAAGACTTTTAGTCGCATTTTCGACACACAAAGTGTGTGTTCTCAACTTATATCTGTTTATTTCACAAGTTTAGGCTTATTATTACTCAAATAACACAATTCTATCTGTTCAGGAAAGATTTTTAGTTACATTTTCGACACACAAAGTGTGTGTTCTCAACTTTTATTTGTTTATTTCACAAGTTTAGCCTAATATTTACTCAAATGACACTATTTATATTATTCAGGCACCATTTTTATTACATTTTGAACTCTCAAAGACACACACACACACACACACACACACACACACAGAGAGAGAGAGAGAGAGAGAGAGAGAGAGAGAGAGAGATTTTTTCCAAGTTTACAGGATTATTCTCTAGTTTACTCAAATAACACAATTTAGATGTGTTTTGAATTATATTTTGGATGCAAAAGTATGTTTTGACAAGTTCTACCCTTTTATTTTACAAGTTTAGGCTTATTATTACTCAAATAACACAATTTAATCCAGTCAGGAAGGATTTGTTATTATATTTTGGATGCACAAAGAGAAGTTTTCAACTTTTTTATTGATTTTTTGCAGGGTATGTATTAATTTTTATTTATTTTGTTTTGTATCATATATACATTTACAAATTTTTAACTTAGAGTTTAGTATTTATTTAAATCTTTTCAAAAACACTAAAAAAAAAGTACTTTTAACTAAAATGTAAGCCACAGAATATATTATTATTATTATTATTATTATTATTATTATTATTATTAGGGTTTACTGATTTCCACTATGCTATTTTTGGTTCTGTATTTCTATATGTATTTATTTAGGGCAGGTTACGCCTGCCACGTAGGAAAGTTTGTTTATTTTAGAGTTTGCTGAGTATTTTGTTACTGCTATACTAGGTAAAAGTTTTCTAAATATACCAGATAGAGCTCTATATACTTTTGTTTTTGCTATTTTGGAGATGATGCGATCAGCACCACTCTCCATCTGCTTTTTATTTTATGTACCCAATATTATTTTGAGGCTTAGTGAATTCTAGAGCCTATTTATGCAGGAGAGAGGACTTGAAAATTTTGATCTCAGACAACCCACAACTATTTGTCAGAGTATTTTAAAGGATATTTTATACTTATTATGTGCCACTAGAATATCAAAGCTTGCTTAATTTTTATGTCTGTAACGCATTTATTGTATTTCTAGCTAAGGCTTACTGGATAAAGTACACGAAATGTTTAACATTTCAACTATTTGCTTTTATACGAGGGCAATTTTTTAGTGTAACGAAAATTATGATGTGTCTATGAGGTCTGAAACCCCTTTACCGAGGGTCCATATTTGGACGCTTACTAATATTGTTTTTTCCCCTTACATATAACAATTTAACAATATAATTACAATACGAAGTTAACAGACGGCTTAGGGGCCTAGGTCCATTTTCCAAACTTTTTTACTATTCTAGAAGAATTATTTAGCTTTATAGCCTTTTTCAAGGTACTTTTGAAGTATTACTGGCTTCTTTGGGTGCATCAACACTTGGGTTATTTCCATTTGGTTTATTATACGAGGTTTATTTTTTACTCTAAGATCAATATATGTCTCCGAGGACTAAAATACATTTATTGAAGCTAAAAGCTTAGGCTGTAACTAGGGACTTAGCATGTATATCGACAATTTATAGGACAACACGAACCTTACAAAGGATTATAGGTGACGTAGGACCACACGCCAGAGCTTTGTTAATCTGCAAGAAGCAGTTGCAACTAATGCTATGAGGATATAATGTTAATTTTTCATTGTTTCACAAGGAGACTATTTTTTACACAACCAATATTTGCTTTTTCAAGTAACTACATGTACCAGAAGCACACATGCCAACACTAACTAGATTTTGATTTATACTATCTCAGGTGCTAAATGTATCAAGAACACTGATTGTACATATTTTTGAGAATCCAACTATATCAGGATTTTTCTATGTAAGTATATTTTTATTGACTGGCTTATTTAACAGATCAAACAGAAAGACGGCAAAATTCACTAAATGTAGGTGATTGCATGAAAATAACTAGATCAAGGGGTGACCAACAGTGAGCTGAATGTATATATAGAGGGTTGCGCTCTATTATTCTCACCTTCGCTGGATTGGCGAAGGAACGCACTTGTGGGCGGTAGAACCTGAACGGGCTCCATCATGGCATCGGAGACTCGAAGCAGATGTTTTGGAGGATGAACCCAAGTAGGGTCATAGGCGCTATGACCAATTTGGTCATTGCTTTTTATATGAGGAACCAATTTGGCCCACTCCCAAAATTAACTTAGATTGCTTATAACTTATGAAATTTGAAGTCTGCACAAGATCCGATGACAAAATCTAAAATTGTAACAACCCTGCCAGGGACTTGAACCCTGGACAGATAGGTTAAAAGCCTAGCGCTATACAAACTAAGCTACCTGCATTTTTAAAAAGTTAGTTATGTTAAGAAATATATTGAAACACCTGAGAACACTCTTGGTCTGGTTCGACAGAGAAGGAGACAACATTTCCAAATTTTTACAGACTGGGTGTATTTTTCCACTATAGAGGCCTTCACTATATGTAATTCGAAACGCTAAAGTTCAGCTAGCTTCCAAAATTGAGGTAAAGATTGTGTTTGGCGAGATTAACAAGTTACAATTATATCCAGTTACGGACAAATAAAGCTAAAAGTCTCAGATTTGCTGTACTAGCCAAGTTTTAGTAACATTTTCTTCACTTTAGTACAAATATCAAAGAAATAGGTATATTTTATTTATAATTTGACAAAATGTACTAGTATTTAATTCACAAAGTTAGGTAAAAAACAGTATTTTTTAAAAATATTGTTACTGCCTTCAAATTTTATGTTATTTAGCCACTAACAACTGGTTTACACTGCTTGGCATCCTTTAAATAGGAAAAGAAGGAATTATTTGTTTAGTATTTTTACTACTTTATATTTATTTAAGAAAACAATTCTACACTTTAACTTAATTTTAACAAATTGTTACTAATTTATATATCAAAGTTATGTTATTTAGAGTGCATAAAGGCGTATAAAGTTAATATTTGTACTTATCAGTTCAACTAACAATTATATTTTACACACAAAAGATACAGTTAAATTACTTGAATCAGAGAATAATAGTTTACAGTAATTGATTCATTCAGCACTAGTCAGTACTTTTATGCATCAGAAAGTTTTCTTAATTTTCTATTACGCATGCTATTTTGGGCTATTCTTAAAATGTATTTCTAGGGCAAACTGGTTTAATTTTCTGCTTATAATGCAAAGTTGACACTTTTGGCACAATGCATTGTACATTTCTTATATTCTCTATGTACAATCCAAATATTATGCTTATTTAATGTATAACTAACTAGCTCTCTACCCTTCTTAAACCCGAAGTTTCATGGCGGCAGCAACACATGCCTTTCATCTGTCCCTGTCCTGAGCAAGATCTATATACTCCTTTCCTTCCCCACCAATTTCCTTTAGGTCCATGTCTACATCATCCCTCCATCTTTGTTTTGGTTGTCCTATTGGTCTTTTACCATCAGGTTTCCCAACAAGAATCCTGGATACTTTTCTTTCCTCTCCCATTCGTACCACATGATCTACACACCTAAGTCTTCTTGATTTAATCATTCTAATAATATCTGGACATGAATACAAATTATGTACTTCTAAATTATGTAACCTTCTCCACTCATCTGTCTCCTCATCTATTTTAGGCCCAAATATTTTCCTAAGGATCTTATTTTCAAATACTCTCAATTTATGTTCCTTTTTTCAATGTAAGGCACCAGGTTTATTTACTGTATTTAACTTTTATTTTTTGTAATTAACAAAAATTATATCTTTTTCTATCAGCTTATTTTGAAATTAATATTATTAGGTATAGTCTTTGATTTATAACTATATTGCTTTTTTATCAATTTATCTAAGAGTACATGCAGACAAACACATGTGTATACACTTTTATGTAAATAGATATGCCTTTTTTCAATATTTTAGTATGAAGATTGCACTTTAGCTATATATTTAAGCAAGGGTAGGAAAGGTAGGATTTCTGAGAATTTGTTGCAGGATTTTGTTGTCCAAGTATAGATGAGAACTGAGCTGGGAGACTGTTTTGAACCTTTTCATGAGAGTTTGCATGTGAACTGTATGCAAATTGAGCAATATTGACTGTGCATGCTTCTAAGTTTTGCTGTTATTTCACATCAACTCTGTGAGACTGTAGACAGTTTTCCCATTTCAAGTAGTTTTTATTGATTGTATTTGTATATGTTTTGGGGACTTAGCAGTTTTATGTTATGAGGCAGTTTGTTGTAGAATATTTTTACCGGATTGCTTTGAGATATTGAGTGTCTGTTGTTTTACTTGTAATTATTTTCCTTTTTGTGTTGTGTATTTGACTATATTTTGTCCAAGTTCGTAGTATTTAGAATAATTGTTATTGACTTGTAGATGTAGGGAGTAATAATTCTTTGCAAGATGCCCTATACTTTAGTCTGAACATGATTCTTAGTGTTCACTTTTGAAGCCTTAGTATTCTGGTAGTATTATTAATGTAGAGGTAAATTAGGCTGAAATGTAGGCATTTTTCTGATAAATTATACTCACTTAGGTGTTTCAGCAGGTAGAAGTTGCATGATGGTTTACTGCTGATGATGTTAATTTGCTCTTCTTATGTACTACGTATGATGTAGCTTACTTGAGTAATTGGAATTTTCTACTGGAAAAAGGATTTCTTGTCTATTTTATTCCTATGTTGTTGAGTTTGTCCATAAGCAAGCCATGTTTTTACTCTATCCTATGCCTTGGAAGAATCTAGATATATTGTGTTTGCAGTTTTATGTTTCTATAAGGTTTCAGCTATGTAGTTTTTTAAACTGTGCTATGGGTGTGACTATTGATTTCTCTTTCTGGATGCCATGTTGGTTTCTGTGTGTTCAAAACAGTCTCCCAGCTCAGTTCTCATCTATACTTGGACAACAAAATCCTGCAACAAATTCTCAGAAATCCTACCTTTCCTACCCTTGCTTAAATATATAGCTAAAGTGCAATCTTCATACTAAAATATTGAAAAAAGGCATATCTATTTACATAAAAGTGTATACACATGTGTTTGTCTGCATGTACTCTTAGATAAATTGATAAAAAAGCAATATAGTTATAAATCAAAGACTATACCTAATAATATTAATTTCAAAATAAGCTGATAGAAAAAGATATAATTTTTGTTAATTACAAAAAATAAAAGTTAAATACAGTAAATAAACCTGGTGCCTTACATTGAAAAAAGGAACATAAATTGAGAGTATTTGAAAATAAGATCCTTAGGAAAATATTTGGGCCTAAAATAGATGAGGAGACAGATGAGTGGAGAAGGTTACATAATTTAGAAGTACATAATTTGTATTCATGTCCAGATATTATTAGAATGATTAAATCAAGAAGACTTAGGTGTGTAGATCATGTGGTACGAATGGGAGAGGAAAGAAAAGTATCCAGGATTCTTGTTGGGAAACCTGATGGTAAAAGACCAATAGGAAAACCAAAACAAAGATGGAGGGATGATGTAGACATGGACCTAAAGGAAATTGGTGGGGAAGGAAAGGAGTATATAGATCTTGCTCAGGACAGGGACAGATGAAAGGCATGTGTTGCTGCCGCCATGAAACTTCGGGTTTAAGAAGGGTAGAGAGCTAGTTAGTTATACATTAAATAAGCATAATATTTGGATTGTACATAGAGAATATAAGAAATGTACAATGCATTGTGCCAAAAGTGTCAACTTTGCATTATAAGCAGAAAATTAAACCAGTTTGCCCTAGAAATACATTTTAAGAATAGCCCAAAATAGCATGCGTAATAGAAAATTAAGAAAACTTTCTGATGCATAAAAGTACTGACTAGTGCTGAATGAATCAATTACTGTAAACTATTATTCTCTGATTCAAGTAATTTAACTGTATCTTTTGTGTGTAAAATATAATTGTTAGTTGAACTGATAAGTACAAATATTAACTTTATACGCCTTTATGCACTCTAAATAACATAACTTTGATATATAAATTAGTAACAATTTGTTAAAATTAAGTTAAAGTGTAGAATTGTTTTCTTAAATAAATATAAAGTAGTAAAAATACTAAACAAATAATTCCTTCTTTTCCTATTTAAAGGATGCCAAGCAGTGTAAACCAGTTGTTAGTGGCTAAATAACATAAAATTTGAAGGCAGTAACAATATTTTTAAAAAATACTGTTTTTTACCTAACTTTGTGAATTAAATACTAGTACATTTTGTCAAATTATAAATAAAATATACCTATTTCTTTGATATTTGTACTAAAGTGAAGAAAATGTTACTAAAACTTGGCTAGTACAGCAAATCTGAGACTTTTAGCTTTATTTGTCCGTAACTGGATATAATTGTAACTTGTTAATCTCGCCAAACACAATCTTTACCTCAATTTTGGAAGCTAGCTGAACTTTAGCGTTTCGAATTACATATAGTGAAGGCCTCTATAGTGGAAAAATACACCCAGTCTGTAAAAATTTGGAAATGTTGTCTCCTTCTCTGTCGAACCAGACCAAGAGTGTTCTCAGGTGTTTCAATATATTTCTTAACATAACTAACTTTTTAAAAATGCAGGTAGCTTAGTTTGTATAGCGCTAGGCTTTTAACCTATCTGTCCAGGGTTCAAGTCCCTGGCAGGGTTGTTACAATTTTAGATTTTGTCATCGGATCTTGTGCAGACTTCAAATTTCATAAGTTATAAGCAATCTAAGTTAATTTTGGGAGTGGGCCAAATTGGTTCCTCATATAAAAAGCAATGACCAAATTGGTCATAGCGCCTATGACCCTACTTGGGTTCATCCTCCAAAACATCTGCTTCGAGTCTCCGATGCCATGATGGAGCCCGTTCAGGTTCTACCGCCCACAAGTGCGTTCCTTCGCCAATCCAGCGAAGGTGAGAATAATAGAGCGCAACCCTCTATATATACATTCAGCTCACTGTTGGTCACCCCTTGATCTAGTTATTTTCATGCAATCACCTACATTTAGTGAATTTTGCCGTCTTTCTGTTTGATCTGTTAAATAAGCCAGTCAATAAAAATATACTTACATAGAAAAATCCTGATATAGTTGGATTCTCAAAAATATGTACAATCAGTGTTCTTGATACATTTAGCACCTGAGATAGTATAAATCAAAATCTAGTTAGTGTTGGCATGTGTGCTTCTGGTACATGTAGTTACTTGAAAAAGCAAATATTGGTTGTGTAAAAAATAGTCTCCTTGTGAAACAATGAAAAATTAACATTATATCCTCATAGCATTAGTTGCAACTGCTTCTTGCAGATTAACAAAGCTCTGGCGTGTGGTCCTACGTCACCTATAATCCTTTGTAAGGTTCGTGTTGTCCTATAAATTGTCGATATACATGCTAAGTCCCTAGTTACAGCCTAAGCTTTTAGCTTCAATAAATGTATTTTAGTCCTCGGAGACATATATTGATCTTAGAGTAAAAAATAAACCTCGTATAATAAACCAAATGGAAATAACCCAAGTGTTGATGCACCCAAAGAAGCCAGTAATACTTCAAAAGTACCTTGAAAAAGGCTATAAAGCTAAATAATTCTTCTAGAATAGTAAAAAAGTTTGGAAAATGGACCTAGGCCCCTAAGCCGTCTGTTAACTTCGTATTGTAATTATATTGTTAAATTGTTATATGTAAGGGGAAAAAACAATATTAGTAAGCGTCCAAATATGGACCCTCGGTAAAGGGGTTTCAGACCTCATAGACACATCATAATTTTCGTTACACTAAAAAATTGCCCTCGTATAAAAGCAAATAGTTGAAATGTTAAACATTTCGTGTACTTTATCCAGTAAGCCTTAGCTAGAAATACAATAAATGCGTTACAGACATAAAAATTAAGCAAGCTTTGATATTCTAGTGGCACATAATAAGTATAAAATATCCTTTAAAATACTCTGACAAATAGTTGTGGGTTGTCTGAGATCAAAATTTTCAAGTCCTCTCTCCTGCATAAATAGGCTCTAGAATTCACTAAGCCTCAAAATAATATTGGGTACATAAAATAAAAAGCAGATGGAGAGTGGTGCTGATCGCATCATCTCCAAAATAGCAAAAACAAAAGTATATAGAGCTCTATCTGGTATATTTAGAAAACTTTTACCTAGTATAGCAGTAACAAAATACTCAGCAAACTCTAAAATAAACAAACTTTCCTACGTGGCAGGCGTAACCTGCCCTAAATAAATACATATAGAAATACAGAACCAAAAATAGCATAGTGGAAATCAGTAAACCCTAATAATAATAATAATAATAATAATAATAATAATAATAATAATATATTCTGTGGCTTACATTTTAGTTAAAAGTACTTTTTTTTTTAGTGTTTTTGAAAAGATTTAAATAAATACTAAACTCTAAGTTAAAAATTTGTAAATGTATATATGATACAAAACAAAATAAATAAAAATTAATACATACCCTGCAAAAAATCAATAAAAAAGTTGAAAACTTCTCTTTGTGCATCCAAAATATAAAAACAAATCCTTCCTGACTGGATTAAATTGTGTTATTTGAGTAATAATAAGCCTAAACTTGTAAAATAAAAGGGTAGAACTTGTCAAAACATACTTTTGCATCCAAAATATAATTCAAAACACATCTAAATTGTGTTATTTGAGTAAACTAGAGAATAATCCTGTAAACTTGGAAAAAATCTCTCTCTCTCTCTCTCTCTCTCTCTCTCTCTCTGTGTGTGTGTGTGTGTGTGTGTGTGTGTGTGTGTGTGTCTTTGAGAGTTCAAAATGTAATAAAAATGGTGCCTGAATAATATAAATAGTGTCATTTGAGTAAATATTAGGCTAAACTTGTGAAATAAACAAATAAAAGTTGAGAACACACACTTTGTATGTCGAAAATGTAACTAAAAATCTTTCCTGAACAGATAGAATTGTGTTATTTGAGTAATAATAAGCCTAAACTTGTGAAATAAACAGATAGAAGTTGAGAACACACACTTTGTGTGTCGAAAATGCGACTAAAAGTCTTTCCTGAACAGATTGAATTGTGTTATTTGAGTAATAATAAGCCTAAACTTGTGAAATAAACAGATAGAAATTGAGAACACACACTTTGTGTGTCGAAAATGTAACTAAAAGTCTTTCCTGAACAGATAGAATTGTGTTATTTTGGTAATAATAAGCCTAAACTTGTGAAATAAACAGATAGAAGTTGAGAACACACACTTTGTGTGTCGAAAATGTAACTAAAAGTCTTTCCTGAACAGATAGAATTGTGTTATTTGAGTAAAAAAATAGGCATAAACTTGTAAATAATAAATTAAAAGTTGAAAAAATCTCCTTGTAAATACAAAATTTAATAAAAAATGTTGCCTGAATAGTACAAATAGTGTTATTTTGGTAAAAATTAACATAAAGTTGTAAAATAATAAGTTAAAAGTTGAAAAAATGTCTTTGTGAGTCCAAAATTTAATAAAAAATGTTGCTGATTAGTACAAATAGTGTTATTTTGGTAAAAAATTAATATAAAGTTGTAAATAATAAACTAAAAGTTGAAAAAATCTCTTTGTAAATACAAAATTTAATAAAAAATGTTGCCTGAATAGTACAAATAGTGTTATTTTGGTAAAAATTAACATAAAGTTGTAAAATAATAAGTTAAAAGTTGAAAAAATGTCTTTGTGAGTCCAAAATTTAATAAAAAATGTTGCCTGAATAGTACAAATAGTGTTATTTTGGTAAAAATTAACATAAAGTTGTAAAATAATAAGTTAAAAGTTGAAAAAATGTCTTTGTGAGTCCAAAATTTAATAAAAAATGTTGCTGATTAGTACAAATAGTGTTATTTTGGTAAAAAATTAATATAAAGTTGTAAATAATAAATTAAAAGTTAAAAAAATATCTTTGTAAATACAAAATTTAATAAAAAATGTTGCCTGAATAGTACAAATAGTGTTATTTTGGTAAAAATTAACATAAAGTTGTAAAATAATAAGTTAAAAGTTGAAAAAATGTCTTTGTGAGTCCAAAATTTAATAAAAAATGTTGCTGATTAGTACAAATAGTGTTATTTTGGTAAAAAATTAATATAAAGTTGTAAATAATAAATTAAAAGTTGAAAAAATCTCTTTGTAAATACAAAATTTAATAAAAAATGTTGCCTGAATAGTACAAATAGTGTTATTTTGGTAAAAATTAATATAAAGTTGTAAAATAATAAGTTAAAAGTTGAAAAAATGTCTTTGTGAGTCCAAAATTTAATAAAAAATGTTGCTGATTAGTACAAATAGTGTTATTTTGGTAAAAAATTAATATAAAGTTTTAAAATAATAAGTTAAACGTTGAAAAATGTCTTTGTGAGTCCAAAATTTAATAAAAGTGTTGCCTGAGTAGTACAAATAGTGTTATTTTGGTAAAAAATTAACATAAAATTGTAAAATAATAAGTTAAAAAGTTGAAAAAATGTCTTTGTTAGTCCAAAATTTAATAAAAAATGTTACCTGAATAGTACAAATAGTGTTATTTTTGTAAAAATACATAAAAACTTGTAAAAAATTTGACATAAAGTCAAAGTTTGGTAAACAATAAACTCAAAATTAAGTTAAATAGCACACAGTAACATACATTTACTACCTAAATCAATAATCAAAGGGTCCTAGGTTCGTTACCCCGTGATAAAAGCAAATGGTGAAAACTGTAGGCCCCGTCCCTAATAGCTCTCCCTTCTTCATAGTACAGATAAAAAAAACCTGCGCTAAAGCATCCTGTGCCTTGGAGGCAAACCTGAGCGGAATATTAATTGGCGGCGGAAACCGGTTCTACAAGCAGCGCATAGCTTCAGAGATTTGACCATTGCTGTGCATTTCCAGACATCCTTTGTTGTCTGGATCAAACCCTTCCCATGCCCTACAGTGTTGCATACCTTTCTCCTGTTCTTGCGTACTGGTTAACCTTGG
Organism: Lepisma saccharinum; assembly: GCF_977018435.1. Classification (NCBI taxonomy): domain Eukaryota; kingdom Metazoa; phylum Arthropoda; class Insecta; order Zygentoma; family Lepismatidae; genus Lepisma; species Lepisma saccharinum. Next base: position 76,548,095 of record NC_139231.1, read on the forward strand.
AAAAACCGGTTCAGAAAATCTACCGACGCCTTCTCTGATTGGTCAATTGGGTTCCTTCTTTGTTCTGACGTTCTGACGTCATTTGACCTTGAACGCACACTCCCCAAATTCCTTTCTTCTCTACCCTCAGCGCGGAGCGCGGAGTTCACCGTCTTCTGTCTAGCGTCTGAGACCACCGTCTTTAATACAATAATAACATACATTATTACATAGTACTAATTAATAATATTACATATCGCGGGTTCGAATACCGGGACCGTCCCCAATCGTACCATTAACACCTGTACCTACACCCATTACTACCGTTCATAGCGGTTCATAAACCATAGAAAACTTATTTTCAATACTATAAACATTAATATTATCGATTTATACATACCATACTTTGCAGTAATGAATATAAAACCATATGCATACCGTTTAGTACCTCTAATTACCTTCTATATACATATTTTTCATAAAATAAATAATTACATATTTATAAAAAGTTATAAATATGCAAATACATAAATGTAAAGTATTCTAAGTACTTGCAAATGAATTCTAAGTACATGCAAATTAATTAAAACCCGTGCAAATTAGTTATAAGTACATACAAATTAATTGCGAATATTAAATAGCAACATCCACTGGCTGGGATCAATACTACTCACGGCCAGCAGTTAAGAATAGAAGAAAACAGGTCTATGGATTTACGTACGTACGATCAGTGTCAGAAGTAAGTAGTTTCGCTCGTTCGCTGTGTCTTTAAGAAAGCCTCGTTGCCATGTCAACGGCGGTCAGGTTACAAACTCCCAAGAAATTAGGTTCCAAAGTCCAGAATCACCATATCTTATTGAAATGAACAATTTTATTCTAGATTTCTAATGAATATTCCTTCTGTATTTTAGACTTTCGGCCTCAGGCTTTCGCAGATGGCCTAGCTAGGCTCCTGCGTCTAATACTATAACCTATCCTAATGGTTATAAAAACTAAACTCTATGGTGTCGCAGCCTTCAAGACTTTTCATTGGATCATGCATGGTCAGCGCATAGAGTCCCATCGCCGCTGTTTTCTGACTTTCGAGACCGGAGTCCTCTGCTTCTTCTTTTCAAGAAGCTCCATAATTATCCTCACGTTGCTGGGCCAACGCCGAAATTCTGGGAGCCTCCCGCCAAGAATTGCACCAAAGTGAGGCTATACTAAGGCCCTACCTAATGGCAATAGCTAAAATTACACCGTGTCCACAAATTAGTGGAAGATTTTATAACACAACAGTTTCACTAATATTGAACAGACAGACACGATATTACTACCATGTGAAGGAGGGGTGTTTGAAGTTTTGTACTGGCCTTAAATGCGTTCTACATGTGTGCCCCACGTGACACCGAAGATGTCCAATCAGTACTCCAATTCTCGCCAAACTCTCTCGAGCATGTCTTGTGTGACGGTCCCGATGGCGGTTCTGACAGTGCCTGTGGAAGTTGAGGGCGCAAACATTGTCTTTGATGAAACTTCACAGGTAGAAATCGCTTACTGTGAGGTCCGGTGACAGAGAAAACCTTCATGCTTGAGAAGGTTTGGTGAGAATGTGAGTACTGCCTGGACATCTGCCCTGCCACACGTTGGGAGCACATCGAACGCATTTAAGGTCTGTGTAAAACTTCAAATTTTCCTATTTCAAATTATATTAATATCATGTATTTCGACTCATTATTGGTGAAAATATAGTCTTATAAAATCAACCAATAATTTATGGACACGATATATTATAACAGTTAAAAATTTGCACATCCAATCCACACTGCTTATATCATAGCGTAATGTCTGTACGCCTCTCCTTCCCACTCTCACAAGACACACACACTCACACACATGCATACCTCACATTCAGTATAGTTTAGGGACTTCTATTCCATATACCAATAGCCCTACATGAATTTAAAAAATGGCATAGTTACTTTCCTGCAAATTGAAGCAGTGTTTTGGAGTAAAATGTATTGCTTAGCCTCTGGAAAAATTCCTTGTCCCCTCCCCCAACCAACACTTGTTGTTTTGTTTTCTCTTCATTCCTCATCATTTTATTCCATCCTTTATCATCAACCCTATCCTCAGTTCATTGCAACTGAACAACAAATAGGCTTTCCCCTTTTTGCCGCCAGAGAGCAGCAGTGGCAAACTATTGACAGCTTCGATTAAATTCAATTTGTCTACCACGTGTTTCCCATGCAAGCAGACACCTGCTTCTGCTTTCTCGGTTTTCCAAATAACCAGCTCCAATCAGCCGTGATTTTGATGAACGGCTCGCTGACTTGCCGAGAACATTCCGGTATGACAGAGACTGAGCGAGTCTCTGCGACGATAGTGCTATAGCCTTTGGGTAATTCCCCTATATCCAGTCAGCCGCACTGACGATCCTGAAAATGTGTTCCACCTTCCGTCCGCCATCTTGTTTGTTTTGCTCTTCTCTCGTTAAATACACGGGGTGATCCACTTGATGTTTACAGACTGTTTTTTTGCATACAGGTTGTATTTGCAAGGGCTTTGTGATCAGCACATTCGGAATTCGATTCTTGGCAACGACCTTTATTCATTTGTTATGTTCATTAATAAAGGTACGTTGTTAGTTTTGCCATTTACTCTTACTACTGGCTAATTTAAGAGAAGCTGTGATACTTTTCCCTCTAATGTTCTCAAACTAAGAAATCTTACGGTCTTGCTGTCTTACGGTACAACTTTGGCATTCCTAAACCCGAAGGTTTATTGCCGCAGCAACACCGTATATTTTTAATCTGTCCCTACAATGGGCAAGATCAAACCACTAAAATTTCCTTCAGGTCCATCTTAACAGCACCATTACAATTTCGTCTTGGCCTTCCTACGGGTCTCTTGCCACTGGTTTTATAAGAACAATGTAAACGTATTCATCCTCTAAAATGCATGTAACATAGCCTAACCACCAAATTATTCTAATCAAATGGAATTGTAAATTCGCCATATACGGGAACAGGGGCGTACTAACTTCGCAAGAAGACCCGGATGTTGCGACGCTAAAGCACCCTCTAACCAGTAGTGCATGTTTTGGATTTGGGCGGGTAAAAAGATCAATCTTCACAAACACACATGACATACGACAGATATGTGAATTTGTATGTTTGTGATGGTACTGGTGTACGGTAAGCGCGGAATTATTTATTTTATTGCAATTTTGATGCATGCTGCACAGACATGTGGGGGTTCATTTTGGCATAGGAGTGGTTTTGACATCTTGCAGGAACAAATGATTAAGGCATGAATAATATAAAGGAAATGTTGCTCGAAATTTCGTCCCATTTTACCATTTTGAAGAGGCGCTGATGTTCTGAACTCTCTAAATGTGGGCTACCATGAACTCGGCTACCCGAGCCCACATCTTTTGAAGGTGATATCGTGTAACGGCAGTAGTATTGATCCCAGCCAAGGACTGTTGCTATTTAATATTCGCAATTAATTTGCACGTACTTATAACTAATTTGCACGGGTTTTAATTAATTTGCATGTACTTAGAACTTATTTGCACGTAGTTAGAATACTTTACATTTATGTATTTGCATGTTTATAACTTTTATAAATATATAATTATTTATTTTATGAAAAATATGTATATAGAAGGTAATTAGAGGTACTAAACGGTATGCATATGGTTTTATATTCATTACTGCAAAGTATGTAATGTATCAATCGATAATAATTAATGTTTATAATATTGAAAATAAGTTTTCTATGGTTTATGAACCGCTATGAACGGTGGTAATGGTACGAAAGAAGACGGTCCCGGTACTCGAACCCGCGATATGTAATATTATTAATTAGTACTATGCAATTATTTCATTAAGTTATGAAACACGGTGGTTTCACACGCTAGACAGAATACTGTCTCAGAATTTCGACTCCGCTCTGATGCCAGACAGAGAGAATGAATTAATATTCCGCGCAGGTAGAGGAGAAAGGAATTTGGGGAGTGTGCGTTCAAGGTCAAATGACGTCACAACGTCAGAACAAAGAACGAACCTGATTGACCAATCAGAGAACGCGTCGGTAGGTTTTCAGAACCGGTTTTTCCAAGGTTAACCAGTACGCAAGAACAGGGGAAAGGTATGCAATACTGTAGGGCAGGGGAGGGATTGAACCAGACAACAAAGGATGTCTGGAATGCGCAGCAATGGTCAAATTTTTTGAAACTGCTCGTCGCTTGCATGCTAGAATATGTTTCTGTCTAAGTAAGCCAAGGTTACCGAGAACACAAGAAAAAAGGATTTTTGGATACCCAATTAGATTGGAGCGAGAACTTTAATTTGAACAAGGAGAACGAAGCGTAAGGGTTTATTATCTGTACTAGGAAGAAGGGAGAGCTATCAGGGACTGGGCCTACAGTTTTCACTATTTGCTTTTATCACGGGGTAACAAACCTAGGACCCTTTGATTATTGATTTAGGTAGTAAATTTATGTTACTGTGTGCTATTTAAAATAACATTGAGTTTATTTTTTTACCAAACTTTGACTTTATGTCAAATCTTTTACAAGTTTTTATGTATTTTTACCAAAATAACACTCTTTATACTATTCAGGCAACATTTTTTATTAAATGTTGGACTCGCAAAGACATTTTTTCAACTTTTAACTTATTATTTTACAATTTTATGTTAATTTTTTACCAAAATAACACTATTTATACTATTCAGGCAACATTTTTTATTAAATCTTGGACTCGCAAAGATATTTTTCAACTTTTAACTTATTATTTTACAACTTTATATTAATTTTTACAAAATAACACTATTTGTACTATTCAAGCAACATTTTTTATTAAATTTTGCACTCACAAAGACATTTTTCAACTTTTAACTTATTATTTTACAACTTTATATTAATTTTTTACCAAAATAATACTATTTGTACTATTCAAGCAACATTTTTTATTAAATTTTGCACTCACAAAAAACATTTTTCAATTTTTAACTTATTATTTTACAACTTTATGTAAATTTTTACCAAAATAACACTATTTGTACTATTCAGGCATTTTTTATTAAATTTTGGACTCACAAAGACATTTTTTACAACTTTTTAACTTATTACTTACAATTTTATACCTATTTTTAACCTAAATAACACTATTTATACTATTAAGGAAAGACTTTTAGTTATATTTTCGACACACAAAGTGTGTGTTCTCAACTTCTATCTGTTTATTTCACAAGTTTAGGCTTATTATTACTCAAATAACACAATTCAATCTGTTCAGGAAAGACTTTTAGTTACATTTTCGACACACTAAGTGTGTGTTCTCAACTTCTATCTGTTTATTAGGCTTATTATTACTCAAATAACATTATTTATACTATTCAGGCAACATTTTTTATTTACAAAGATATTTTTACAACTTTTTAACTTATTATTTTACAAGTTTATACCTATTTTTAACTTAAATAACACTATTTACACTATTCAGGAAAGACTTTTAGTTACATTTTCGGCACACAAAGTGTGTGTTCTCAACTTTTGTTTGTTTATTCCTCAAGTTTAGCCTAATATTTACTCAAATAGCACGATTTGGTCGTGTCGTTTATTACATTTTGGACATACACACACACACACACACACACACAACACACACACACACACAGAGAGAGAGAGAGAGAGAGAGATTTTCCAAGTTTACAGGATTATTCTCCAAGTTTACTCAAATAACACAATTTAAATGTGTTGTGAATTAGATTTTGTACACACGACGTGTGTTTTGTCAACTTTTACCCTTTCATTTTTCAATTTTAAGTTTATTTTACCAAAGTAAGACGGCTTAGTCTATTCAAGAATGTTTTCAACTATATTTTGGATGCAAAAGTATATTTTGTCAAGTTCTACCCTTTTATTTTACAAGTTTAGGCTTATTATTACTCAAATAACACAATTTCATCTATTTAGGCAACATTTTGTTTCTTATATTTTACTCACAAAGACATTTTTTCAATTTTTAATGTATTATTTCACAAGTTTATGTAATGTTTTATTCTAATAACGCAATTTTAACTATTCAGGCAACATTTTTTATTGCGATTTGGATTTACAAAGAGATTTTTTAAATTTTTGTATTAAATTTTCTATTTATTACGTTTTGTATTTCACATTCACTAATTTTTAAAGTTTTACTTTTTATTTTTATCTAAAAACTAAAGAAAAAAGTATTTTTAACTAAAAGTTATTTTATAGTTTTCGGTTTTCAGATTTCCACTATGCTATTTTTGGTTCTGTATTTCTATATTAGGATATTACAAAGTTCTAAGGTGTGTATAATATTTCAAAGTATTTTCAGGGTGTATTTGTTAATGCATTTGGATGATAAATATTAGGTTTTTGGACGAACTAATGTTAAGAATATTTCAACCAATCAGAAAACGCGTCGGTTTTATTTCAACCGATCAGAGAAGGCGTCAGTTTGCTTATGAGGTATAAAAACTGCGTAAAAGCAAGCAGAAGCTATTTTGAGAAGTATTTCTGAAGCATTGCGTCAGAGAAGACATCAAGTTGTGATTATTGTCTGAGATTTGAAGACAAAGAACTCAAAAGAAGCTATAATTAAGGTAAGTGAATTGTTACATATATGTATGGTGCTTTTAAATAATGCGTAAATGCAAATATTGAAACGAAGAAAACGTCAATGCAAACCAAAAAGAATATGCGTAATGTGAACAAGTACTACAACTATTTTTCTATTTTTCAGGTGCTTCTAATTTTGTATGCGTGACTGAAAGGGACCATTAGCAAAAGATGGCGTCTTCAACCTCCACAAACAACGCTAACCACACTGCGGTGAGTACCTCGCAAGAGATTTTACCACTGGAATGTATATTTCTCCACTAGTTTTTGAAATAATATATAAATCCAGAAAACAAAGAAACGAAAAAAGTAAATACAGAAATGAATATGCGTAATATAAACAAGTACTACAACTATGTTTCTATTTTTCAGGTGTTTTTATTTGTGTACCTGTGAGTGGAAGGATCTATTACTGGAAATAACGCCAACAAAGTAACCAACAAGGACATGAGTCAAATAATTGCATCATGTCCATGTTTTTCCAATTATATCTATAAGGACTGAGTGTTGGAGACTTTGAAGAGGTATACACTTGGCAAGTATATTATATGCTGGGGATGTTATTCTAATCATCGACAGAGAAGGAGACCCAGACCAAAAGAGTTCTCAAACGATATTTCTTAACATAACTAACTTTTCAAAAAAAGAATACCTTGTGCCCAGATAGCTTAGTTGGTATAGCGTTAGGCTTTTAACCTATCTGTCCATGGTTCGAGTCCCTGTCTGGGCGGTTACCATTTTTTAATTTTATCATTGGATCTTGTGCAGCCTAAATATAAAATATGTTTACAGTCTAAGAGATTATAATTTTTCTTCAAATTTAATTAGTTATAAGCAATGTAAGTTAATGTGGGGAGTTGGCCAAATTGGTTCCTCATACAAGAAGAAATAACCAAATTGACCCTAGCGCCTATGACCCTACTTGGGTTCATCCACCAAGACATCTGCTTCGAGTCTCCGATGTCTTGGTGGAACCCATTCAGGTTCTACCGCCCACAAGTGCGTTCCTTCGCCGATCCAGCGAAGGTAAGAATTATGAAGAGCGACCCTCTATATATAACCTCAGCTCACTGTTGGTCACTCCTTGACCTAGTTATTTTCATGCAATCACCTACGTTTAGTGGAATTTGCCTTCTTTCTGTTTGATCTGTTAAATAATCCAGTCAATATAAATATACTTACATAGAATAATCTGGTTTTGTATAAGTTTAACATATAATCCTAATATAGTTTGATTCTCAGAAATATAGTTCCTGCTACATTTATATAAATCGAAGTCTAGTTAGTGTTGGTCTGTAAATATTGGATATGTAAAAGGCAAACTGAATTTTAGTTATAATCCAGAAATTGTCGATAATTTCCGTTCCTTTTGTAGCACTAGTTGCATATTTTTAAAACTTTTTATTGATACCAAACCAAAATGCAGTCTATCAGAGGCACACACCAAATGAACAACATAAAACCAGAAACCAGATTCATCATAGATGCCAACATGGATATCATTATTCGAGGTACTTTCGCAGACACTGAATTGATTTTGAAACATGAAAAAAAAATACATTGTCCTAAATAAAGACGAGTACCCATCATGCGTCTACAAATCAGATGTGATCTTCGACACTTACAAAAACAGATTCCCCACACAAAAAGACAGATTCAGATCTATAAACATTATAGGAGAACCTTACTTCACCTTCGAGGGCAGTGGAGAAAATATAAAAGTGGAAATCACCACCATCTCTGGTGGAGTCACCCTCAACATTAAACAGTGGCAAAAATTTCTCTCTTACTACAAATCCCTCATGGAAGAATTTCAGCATCGGCTAAATCGTAATCCCTATGTGACTTTTGCTCTTTGGTAGAGTACTTTTCATATATGTAAATTTGATATATTCTATATTTGTATATTAAATAAAAATAAACTTAAAAAACTTAACTTGAGTGTTTTATTTGAATCCAAAATATATATGTAATCTAATGAAAATGATTTAAACTTTATAAATATTATTGCTAAACAGTCACAATTCAACATACAAGTTGTTCTTGCAGGCTAATAAGGCTCTGGCGTGTGGGCCTATGCCTCCTACAATCCTCTGTAAGATTCGTGTTGTCCTGTGTTTAATCAATATACATAGTAAACCTAAGCTTTAAGGTTCAATCAGTGGATTTTGGTCCTCATAGACATATAGTGATTGTAGCCTCGTATAATAAACCAAATAGAAATAACCCATGTGTTGATGCAGCCAAAAAACCAGTAATACTTGAAAATACCTTGAATAAAGGCTTTAAAACTAAATAACAACATAGAAAACATTTCTTTTTCACAAATCTTTATTATTTGCACTAAATACATTACACACTAATATTTTTATTATTGTACCAACATACAAGTCTTTGAACATTTCTGAATGCGCAACCTTGTTCAGCTGGGGGAGAAGTATCAGAATGATACTTGCACAATCCTCCTTGAAACATATACAAATTCTTAAGGGATGGACAGTTTACAGTTTGTAAATCAACAATGTTATCAATATTAAACAAATCTTTGATAATTTGGGATTTTCCTTTGCAGAAAAATGTACCACCTTGACAGTTCAAGTTCCTAACTGCCCTCCGGACATAGTATATTTCACATCCACAAGGAATATCATACATTAATGCATGGAGATTGTCTTTAACCCAGCGCGATTCTTTGTTCTCTTTGAAATAATCGGGAACACTCACAAGCGCATAATACACAGTGTCCAAATTTGTAGAACTCACACAAATCTCACGCAATATAAATTTTCTGTTATAAATAAATCCTTGTACATCAATAATGTATTGCACCATTTTCGGTGTTATTAGTCAGTCTCTATTCAACTCTCACAAAAATCCTGTGCTACCATAAGTAAGCTCTGCTGAGCGTATAGGATCTATAAGAGTTTTCACTAGTTCGATATTGTTTGAAATTTCACATAACACACTATAAAAAGCTTTGTATTCTGTCTGTACCTCGTGTGCCGTCAAAGCATCCGCAACATCCTCATGGTTAGTAATATAAAAATCAAAAATATGTTTTGTGTTATCCAAGTCCTGTAAATAATACTGGATTCTCTCGCACATCCATTTAACACATCGTTGGCATTTATTCAAACAGCGTTCTCCTTGGCAAATAAAATAACGTTCAGAGAGTAAATCTTCATCTTTACAGCATACGCACTCACACTCGTAGAAATGGTTAACTACACAATCGTGGGCTAATTGGTTGCCTTGATTAGAATAACATCCCCAGCATATAATATACTTGCCAAGTGTATACCTCTTCAAAGTCTCCAACACACAGTCCTTATAGATATAATTGGAAAAACATGGACATGATGCAATTATTTGACTCATGTCCTTGTTGGTTACTTTGTTGGCGTTATTTCCAGTAATAGATCCTTCCACTCACAGGTACACAAATAAAAACACCTGAAAAATAGAAACATAGTTGTAGTACTTGTTTATATTACGCATATTCATTTCTGTATTTACTTTTTTCGTTTCTTTGTTTTCTGGATTTATATATTATTTCAAAAACTAGTGGAGAAATATACATTCCAGTGGTAAAATCTCTTGCGAGGTACTCACCGCAGTGTGGTTAGCGTTGTTTGTGGAGGTTGAAGACGCCATCTTTTGCTAATGGTCCCTTTCAGTCACGCATACAAAATTAGAAGCACCTGAAAAATAGAAAAATAGTTGTAGTACTTGTTCACATTACGCATATTCTTTTTGGTTTGCATTGACGTTTTCTTCGTTTCAATATTTGCATTTACGCATTATTTAAAAGCACCATACATATATGTAACAATTCACTTACCTTAATTATAGCTTCTTTTGAGTTCTTTGTCTTCAAATCTCAGACAATTGATACGGTCCAGGTATTAAGCGTATGGCTACAAGGCTTGGTCTTCACGGCCAGAAGAAGATAAATCATAAGCAGATGTATTCTGTGTGTAATTCTTGCTATATCATGATTCAATGTATTTGAATGTTTCGGACGTAACGTCCAGTTTATATTAAAGATGTTAATTGTTCACCGTCTGGTTTTTATCTTGTGCAACTTATATTAATCTACATTACCATGTCCTTCACTCCGAACCTATCAATTTGGCGCTGTGGACAGTGAACAGAAGATTTGAAGGATTCTAATCATATCGGCACGGGATAGTGACAAGTACGATTTCATGTAGCAAATCAACAAGACGGTGTTTTACAGGTAACATTCAGTTTGCTAATTTTGTTCACGCTTAAACAAAAACAAGTTTCAGTTACACATCGTAACTTTTATATTTTCCAGTTATTTCTATCAGTTAACGTAATTTGACGTTTCAACAACATGGCTCTCAACATTACATTCAGCGAATTTGCTGAAGAAAATGAAGATATCGAGAGTTATTTCATGCGTTTTGATCAACTCTGCCTTGCCCAGAATGTGGCAAATGAAAGAAAAGCAGCAGTTCTATCAGCAGCCATTGGTCCTAAGGCTTTCCAAGTACTTCGCAATATTACGGCTCCTGAAATGCCATATAATCTAACATATGCTATCATTCAGGACAAAATGGTTCAGCACTTCAGGCCCAAAACAAACAAGTTTACAGAGAGGTTCAAGTTTCGAAAATGTATTCAGTCTCCAGGAGAATCCGTTACTCAATTCGTAGTGAGAATCAAACAACAAGCAGCCAAATGTGCGTATGAGCAGTATTTAGATGAGGCACTTGTTGAACAATTTCTTGTTGGTGTACAATCTGACAGTACTCGAAAAAGATTATTATCTGAAAGTGATCTTTCCTTTGCTAAATGTCAAGAAATTGCTTTGCATTGTGAATTATTAGAACGAGAAGTTAAATTATTCTCAAATAAGTACAATGCAGATTCTGTGACTTTTGCCACCAGCTCAAGAAATTTGACGCGGATGAATGCAGATCGTCAAACAGGCCCTTCAACGAGTTCACGCTCGGGCGAAACGAGGCAGAACAACTACAATCAACATCACAATTCAACTGCTACCAAGCAAAATCCTCACTCCCAGTGCGGCAACTGCACAAAGAATCACCCACAAGGTCTATGCCCGGCAAGAAACGCAATCTGTAGCTACTGCAAACGACAAGGCCATTGGAATATACGATGCAGAAAGAAGCAGAAAGATAGAGCAGTGAATAGAACGTCCAGTTCAACCTCACGGAGCACAACATCCGATGAGTTGTCTACGTTCAGCTTCAACCATCTCAACACTGATGCGCTCAGTCATCTTTCCACACTGGTTACTTCTACTCAACACATTTTGGAGCAACAATTCAGTTCGGATAGCTTCATAATAAATCTCGAAATCAATAAGTGTATTGTTAAATGTGAAGTAGATACTGGGTCTGCTGTTACTCTTTTCAACGAGAAGTATTTTGACCAGCTGTTTCCACACTATGTTAAATCTAATTCCAGCCTACGATTACGAGGTGTAAACGAAGGATATGTACGTGTTACAGCACAAACATCCGTAAAACTATACTTGGACAATAGGGATTATACTTTACCTGTCTTTCTCTGTCAGGAGAAACTTTTATATCCATTGATCGGTCGTACATGGTTGGACATTATTCAACCATCTTGGAGGCGATTATTAGTTACAGCCACTGTTCTTTCAACTAACACAGTACAAGGTACTATTACTAACGCTGGTGCCGACGACCTAAGGCGAGAAATTTCTTCTAGATACGAGAAAATCTTTGATGGTGATTTGTCCAAGCCAATTGCACCTTATTTGGTCGATATACCACTGAGATCCAACTCTGCACCGATATTTCGTAGACATTACGAAGTTCCTTACGGTATTCGAGACCGTGTTCAGGATTCTATTCAAAATCTAGTGAAAGTAGGGTTATGGGAACCGGTCGAATATTCTGATTGGGCATCACCACTTGTCGTTGTTACCAAGAAAGATGGCTCACTTCGTCTCTGCACTGACTTCTCAGGAACGGTGAATAAAATGACTGAAAACGTCAAGTTTCCCATTGCTAGAGTCGAGGATATTTTCTCTAAGTTGGCCAGGTGTAAATACTTTACGGTAATTGACCTTCAAATGGCTTACGGACAGTTAGAACTTTCTGAAGCTACAAAACGCATCACTGTCGTCAACACACCTTGGGGATTATATAAACCTCACAGACTACCTTTTGGCATAAACATAAGTGGAGATCTGTTTCAAATGGTCCTAGCGAAGATACTAGATGACATTCCCGGAGTTTCCTTCTACTTTGATGACGTCATCATCGGAGGTGAAACATTGCAAGAATGCTTCACACGCACGTGTGATGTCCTGAATCGTCTGGCCAAACACAATGTCAAAGCGAGCGCCAACAAAAGCCAATTCCTAACCTCATCTATCGAATACCTAGGATACAAGATTGACGTCACTGGTATACGGCCGTCAAACAAGAACTTGGAGGCCGTCCTAAATTCTCCACCACCTCAAGACAAATCACAATTACGTTCCTTCATCGGGATGATCAACTTTCATCGAAAGTTTGTACCCAACTTAGCTTCGAAACTTCACTTTTTGCTTTCTTTACTCAAGAAAAACGTCTCTTGGAACTGGGACGATAACTGTCAACACGAGTTCGACAGCATCATGGCGGAACTTCGAGAGGTAAATCCTATTGTACCTTTCGACCCAACAAAGCCAGTTGTACTTATCACTGATGGATCTCCTTTCGGCTGTGGCGCGCAATTGTGTCATCGAGTTGATAGCGGTCTACAGACCATCGCCTGCTCTTCTACCACCTTCAGTGAGACGGAGCGGAGATACTCCCAGGTAGAGAGAGAAGCTCTAGCCATAGTTCACGGAATCAAGCGGTTTCACAAATTTTTACTCGGATCCAAGTTCGAGATTGTTACAGACGCACGTGCTGTAAAGTTTATCTTTTCTCCGGATCGAGCCATTTCAAAACATTCATCCAATAGATTGATGAGATGGGCTCTACTTTTATCTTCATACCGATATAATATAATTCATTCCAGCAAGGTAGAAGTAGCTGACATGCTAAGCAGGTTGCCTACGCAAACAAGTGACACAATACCAGCTGGGGAAGAAGAACTTCATGCATATTTCGGATCCATTGAAGACGTTGTAGCTCCTCTTTCTCGAGACTCAATACAGAACGCCACTTCAGAAGACCCACTGCTCTCATTAGTTGTGTCCTGTGTAGTAAATGGTTGGCCAGATGAACTCGACACGTCTACCGAACGGAAGAAGCTCGCACCTTTCTTCGAAAGAAGAGCCCACCTTACGTACGAGCAGGGAACGCTCATGTGGTCGGGTAGACTTATCATTCCCACAGTTAAACGGAATGAAGTTCTTAGAGTTTTACACGATGGACACATAGGTTCAACTCGTATGAAAGAGTTGTGTCTATCCAGATTTTGGTGGCCAGGCATGTCAGCAGAGATTACGGATTTTGTAGCGAGCTGCAATACATGCCGAGCTAATGCTCCTAAGGTCCGCAACGGACCCGATTCTTCATGGCCTCTCGCTTCGTACGTGAACGAAAGATGGCATATAGACCACTTTTTCTTTGCAGGGCGTAAGTTCCTACTGATAGTAGACGCCTTCAGCAAGTGGACAGAAGTATGGCCTGTACACTCATTGGACACAAAGGAAACGATCCGCTGGCTTATGCAATCTTGCGCCACGCTAGGGATACCAAATACTATCGTATCCGACAACGGTCCAACGTTCACTTCTCTCGAATTTCGTAACTTCTGTCTTAAGAATGGCATCAAACATGTTACTTCACCGCCTTATCACAGCCCTAGCAACGGCTTAGCCGAACGATACGTTCGTACTGTCAAAACCGCTCTTGTCAAGCTTATAACTGACAAACCCAATCTGAGCACGCTTGAACTTGATATGGGGATCGCCAACCTTCTTTTCATCCTTCGGAACACGCGACTGGGTGGAAAAGGAAGCCTGCCAGCACTTTCGGTCTTGAAACACCGACCCAGATTTTGGTGGGAACCAAACAATGTGCCTCTGTCGAGTGAATCTCCGTTCAAGCCGAGGAAGTCAGCAAAGTTTCGGAACGACTCTTCGTCGAAATATGGTACTTTCGCCATCAACTCAGCAGTTTGGGTTCAATCACCTAAGCACGGTACTCCAAATTACATCCCAGGAGTTGTCATTCGTCGAATTGGGGATAGCATCCTCTACGAGATAATGTTGGAAGATGGAATCAAACGAGTGGTACATCCCAGGTGGTTGAAGAGACGTGTTTCACGTGACACTGCAGATGACGACGACTTCAACGTTACAATACCAAATAGAAATTCAACAAACCCCGGTGGAACAGTACCAGAACCTACCCCAGGCAGAGCCGGATACCCAGGACCAGGTCCTAGCACACCTCACTCATCTCCGAGAAGGTCTACCAGGATTCGCCGCCCACCAGATCGATACGGTCATCAGCATACCTGATTTTTTTTTATGGGACACCTGGAGGGATGATACGGTCCAGGTATTAAGCGTATGGCTACAAGGCTTGGTCTTCACGGCCAGAAGAAGATAAATCATAAGCAGATGTATTCTGTGTGTAATTCTTGCTATATCATGATTCAATGTATTTGAATGTTTCGGACATAACGTCCAGTTTATATTAAAGATGTTAATTGTTCACCGTCTGGTTTTTATCTTGTGCAACTTATATTAATCTACATTACCATGTCCTTCACTCCGAACCTATCAACAATAATCACAACTTGATGTCTTCTCTGACGCAATGCTTCAGAAATACTTCTCAAAATAGCTTCTGCTTGCTTTTACGCAGTTTTTATACCTCATAAGCAAACTGACGCCTTCTCTGATCGGTTGAAATAAAACCGACGCGTTTTCTGATTGGTTGAAATATTCTTAACATTAGTTCGTCCAAAAACCTAATATTTATCATCCAAATGCATTAACAAATACACCCTGAAAATACTTTGAAATATTATACACACCTTAGAACTTTGTAATATCCTAATATAGAAATACAGAACCAAAAATAGCATAGTGGAAATCTGAAAACCGAAAACTATAAAATAACTTTTAGTTAAAAATACTTTTTTCTTTAGTTTTTAGATAAAAATAAAAAGTAAAACTTTAAAAATTAGTGAATGTGAAATACAAAACGTAATAAATAGAAAATTTAATACAAAAATTTAAAAAATCTCTTTGTAAATCCAAATCGCAATAAAAAATGTTGCCTGAATAGTTAAAATTGTGTTATTAGAATAAAACATTACATAAACTTGTGAAATAATACATTAAAAATTGAAAAAATGTCTTTGTGAGTAAAATATAAGAAACAAAATGTTGCCTAAATAGATGAAATTGTGTTATTTGAGTAATAATAAACCTAAACTTGTAAAATAAAAGGGTAGAACTTGACAAAATATACTTTTGCATCCAAAATATAGTTGAAAACATTCTTGAATAGACTAAGCCGTCTTACTTTGGTAAAATAAACTTAAAATTGAAAAATGAAAGGGTAAAAGTTGACAAAACACACGTCGTGTGTACAAAATCTAATTCACAACACATTTAAATTGTGTTATTTGAGTAAACTTGGAGAATAATCCTGTAAACTTGGAAAAATCTCTCTCTCTTTCTCTCTCTCTCTCTGTGTGTGTGTGTGTGTGTGTGTGTGTGTGTGTGTGTATGTCCAAAATGTAATAAAAGATACGACCAAATCGTGCTATTTGAGTAAATATTAGGCTAAACTTGAGGAATAAACAAATAAAAGTTGAGAACACACACTTTGTGTGCCGAAAATGTAACTAAAAGTCTTTCCTGAATAGTGTAAATAGTGTTATTTAAGTTAAAAATAGGTATAAACTTGTAAAATAATAAGTTAAAAAGTTGTAAAAATATCTTTGTAAATAAAAAATGTTGCCTGAATAGTATAAATAATGTTATTTGAGTAATAATAAGCCTAATAAACAGATAGAAGTTGAGAACACACACTTAGTGTGTCGAAAATGTAACTAAAAGTCTTTCCTGAACAGATTGAATTGTGTTATTTGAGTAATAATAAGCCTAAACTTGTGAAATAAACAGATAGAAGTTGAGAACACACACTTTGTGTGTCGAAAATATAACTAAAAGTCTTTCCTTAATAGTATAAATAGTGTTATTTAGGTTAAAAATAGGTATAAAATTGTAAGTAATAAGTTAAAAAGTTGTAAAAAATGTCTTTGTGAGTCCAAAATTTAATAAAAAAATGCCTGAATAGTACAAATAGTGTTATTTTGGTAAAAATTTACATAAAGTTGTAAAATAATAAGTTAAAAATTGAAAAATGTTTTTTGTGAGTGCAAAATTTAATAAAAAATGTTGCTTGAATAGTACAAATAGTATTATTTTGGTAAAAAATTAATATAAAGTTGTAAAATAATAAGTTAAAAGTTGAAAAATGTCTTTGTGAGTGCAAAATTTAATAAAAAATGTTGCTTGAATAGTACAAATAGTGTTATTTTGGTAAAAATTAATATAAAGTTGTAAAATAATAAGTTAAAAGTTGAAAAATATCTTTGCGAGTCCAAGATTTAATAAAAAATGTTGCCTGAATAGTATAAATAGTGTTATTTTGGTAAAAAAATTAACATAAAATTGTAAAATAATAAGTTAAAAGTTGAAAAAATGTCTTTGCGAGTCCAACATTTAATAAAAAATGTTGCCTGAATAGTACAAAGAGTGTTATTTTGGTAAAAATACATAAAAACTTGTAAAAGATTTGACAAAGTCAAAGTTTGGTAAAAAAATAAACTCAATGTTATGTTAAATAGCACACAGTAACATAAATTTACTACCTAAATCAATAATCAAAGGGTCCTAGGTTTGTTACCCCGTGATAAAAGCAAATAGTGAAAACTGTAGGCCCAGTCCCTGATAGCTCTCCCTTCTTCCTAGTACAGATAATAAACCCTTACGCTTCGTTCTCCTTGTTCAAATTAAAGTTCTCGCTCCAATCTAATTGGGTATCCAAAAATCCTTTTTTCTTGTGTTCTCGGTAACCTTGGCTTACTTAGACAGAAACATATTCTAGCATGCAAGCGACGAGCAGTTTCAAAAAATTTGACCATTGCTGCGCATTCCAGACATCCTTTGTTGTCTGGTTCAATCCCTCCCCTGCCCTACAGTATTGCATACCTTTCCCCTGTTCTTGCGTACTGATTAACCTTGGAAAAACCGGTTCTGAAAACCTACCGACGCGTTCTCTGATTGGTCAATCAGGTTCGTTCTTTGTTCTGACGTTGTGACGTCATTTGACCTTGAACGCACACTCCCCAAATTCCTTTCTCCTCTACCTGCGCGGAATATTAATTCATTCTCTCTGTCTGGCATCAGAGCGGAGTCGAAATTCTGAGACAGTATTCTGTCTAGCGAGTGAAACCACCGTGTTTCATAACTTAATGAAATAATTGCATAGTACTAATTAATAATATTACATATCGCGGGTTCGAGTACCGGGACCGTCTTCTTTCGTACCATTACCACCGTTCATAGCGGTTCATAAACCATAGAAAACTTATTTTCAATATTATAAACATTAATTATTATCGATTGATACATTACATACTTTGCAGTAATGAATATAAAACCATATGCATACCGTTTAGTACCTCTAATTACCTTCTATATACATATTTTTCATAAAATAAATAATTATATATTTATAAAAGTTATAAACATGCAAATACATAAATGTAAAGTATTCTAACTACGTGCAAATAAGTTCTAAGTACATGCAAATTAATTAAAACCCGTGCAAATTAGTTATAAGTACGTGCAAATTAATTGCGAATATTAAATAGCAACAGTCCTTGGCTGGGATCAATACTACTAACGGCCACTCAATTTATTTGGCCACTCAATTTATTTATTTATTTATTAACATACGTTAATTTTATACGTATCTACTGTATATATTACGGAAAATAGTTTATTTTACCTCTATTTTCTACCTTTTGGGTTAATCGCGACGATGAGGATGAATGGGGGTGTTGAACAAACGCAATAAATGCATCCGTGCACTAGGGCTTCCCCGATGGCGTAGTGGTAACATCGTCGCCTTTCAATGAAGATGATCCCAGGGTCGATAGCTGGTGGAGACACATAATAGTTCGGATCCCACTTTAAACTGTACGTGCAATGTTGATTAGCCTATGTGCATGAAGTGGGAAACTCAAACATCCGTGCTTTACTCAGGTATCGAATCTGTGATGTCTGGCTTCATAGCTAGTTACGCTTACCACTCTGTCACGGAGTCCGTTTGTGTGATGTTTGTAAAAGTGAATGTCTTCCTCAAAAGTATGAGAGGTATTCATTTTAAGATACCTTCAGATAAATCTTAGTCCCAGCGCCTATCATCCAAATCATCTTTGAAATTTGAACACTCTTGCGTTTCCTTTCATGTTGCAATCAAGATACAAGAGGACGCTACATTTCCTCCTGGATGCTCTTCTGTAGCGTCTTTTCTCGTGATAAGAAACATCGCGTGGGAGCAGTTTCTTCGCACACTCGATAACCTTTCTAACCTGTGTCTCGATCGTGTCTCGTCTGAAGAGAAACAGTCCCTAATGAATATCGGGTCGTTTAAGATGCATTACCTTCGTCTCCCGAGACCGGACCTGAATTTCGTGTCTTAGGTCATGGGGACAAGGCCACAGACCGATTTCTGCAGGTGAACCATCATGATGAGACGAAGTCAGAGAAAAGTGTGTCAGCTTTAGGAAAACATTGCTGCCGGATGTTATAGATGAAAAGAGGGTTGTATTAGGACATTCACAGGAGCTTACATACTATATCATTCAAGAAGTGGTTATGGCTGTGAGGAACTATGGCTTGCTTTGTAGCCACTAGGTGCTATGTTCTTAAAATGATTTGCTTTGATTGGGTGGTTTATTTAACTTCGCTTTTCGTCCACTTTTGTTTAATGCGGATGAGTGGTGAAATGATGAAATTGGTCAAGGGACACTCACAAGAAACATCCATGCCCAGGCCGGGATTTGAACCCGACACCCTTGGCGTCGTAGCGCGCTGTGCTAACCACTCTCTTTTTTTTTTTTTAAAGGAAATACCCCCTACACGGAGGTATCCCCCACCATTCACTCTTTTTATCACTTTTACACTTTGCAATTCTTACATTTTTCTTTCTTCATTTGGACGAACACAAATACCCATGCCTTACCCGGGACTCGAACCCAGAACCCCTGGCGTTGTAGCGCGCTCTGCTAACCACTTCGCCACGGAGGTCGACTATCACTCCGCCACGGAGGTCCGCTTTAGGTATCCATTTATAGGATATCCTACCTTTGCGAATGGTCTTCCTATTTGAAGAGGTTTTCTCGGGCAATCAACCAGGTGATTTGCGGAAAGGCTTCCGAGCATTCGAGAGCTGAAGATGAGAGTGACGTTAGCTGTCGAAAGCTCGGAAGCCTTTCCGCAAATCACCTGGCTGATTGTCCGAGAAAACCTCTTCAATATTCACCGCCAGGAAAGATTCAAGAAGTCTTCCTATTTATCCTATTTGTTTTCTGAACGTTTAACTACATTCCGTTCACCATGAGAATGACGTCCGTGTAAACAAAAGCACGTGAAATTTGTTAAATTCTATTGGTTAATTATGATTGTAGACGTTCCACAAGAATCTTGCGCATAGGACTATACTGCGCACGATTAAGCTTTGTCATTAAACTACGCTGCTGCAGCGTAGTTAAAAGGTAAGGGACATTATTTTTATGATTGAACCAATATATACTCTGTCCCAGGAATCTGTGGAGCAAGCAAACGAAAATAAGTCGGCTCATGTAGCCACTCGAGAGGGCTCCAGCAATGAATTCGTGAGGGTGAAGGGGTTTGCATAGAGGAAACATTTCGGCTTCAGAAACCAGCTGTTTGCAGCAGCGCGTACTGCTTTTCTCCGTTTACTCCCTTTCTCCCATTTATCTACCGTTATGCGTAGTGTTGTTCCATAGATTCCTGGCACGTAGTATACCTGCGGGCTGTATCTATTGACAAGCCGAGTTACGAATCAACCAATGTAGAAGCTCACAAGTCTCGTACCGTGGAAAAAATAGTTCAAATTTTCACCACCAGGTGCAAATGGGGTGCTGAGGTCGGGTACACTGAACAACTCTTCGTGCAACAAATAATTGCACTGTCTTACGCTTCCAAATTGTCATCTACGTTGACAGGACGCGTAGTGAACACTGCTGTACCGACATAAACTTAAAATGATTACTTCAGCGCCACATTTCAACCTGGTGGTGAAAAGTTTAACTATTTTTTTTCCATCAGCATTCGCTTCCCCATGGTCACCATGGCCTCTATATCTCACCGTTGCTTCGAACGGGCTCCAGAGGGCTCTGAGTACGCCACCCAGTCAGTGACGGCGCCAGCCTGAAATAAGCGCGGGGGGGGGGGCCTACAGATTTCGGAGTCAAATTCTCGGAGGGCTAATTAATACCGACTAAAATGTACTTACTTCATACTTTTAGGATATAATTTTAACGCTTGCATATTTTACAATCCGGACTCAAGATGAATCAATGAGATGTTGCATTTTGTTCCATCATATACAAAAGTTACGAATCTTTTATGTCAAATAAAATGCAATAATTATATTGTTTCTTTTCCTAAACCATTATTGAGTGGAATAATATAAGAGTTTTACTATTCATGTGAAGAGTACAAAATACACCATAAAAACTACACTCATTACATTATCAACTCGCTGGATATTCGTATAAATACTACACGTAACACTATTTCTATGTAAACAGTGCGACTAACTTGTTGCTAAAATGAGAAAATGAACCACAGCAAGAAACTACGATAAGATACGTCTGTTTTTATGAGCAGCCACAACCTTTTTAAATCCAAAGATTTTGTAAGCTTTTCAAAGGACAGAACAGATAGAGCACTCAACCTCTCGTCACCAATTAGATTTCTAAGGTTTGTCGCAAGCAACCGTTGATGGGGATGTGAGCATTTCAATAACACAAAGCTTATAAAGTTCGTTAAAGGACATTTTGAATGTTTCAATCATTACAAGCATCTGCTGAAAGTCTTTATTTTGGCTTCTATTCTGCCTCATAGTGTGCCATGACTCTAAACTGTCCAAATCACAACAGTAGGGAGCGTATAAAGATTGTAGCTTTGATGCTTGAGAAAATTGGCACTAACTTAATAAAGTAGGCATCAAATAAGCGAAAACACCCTTGAATAGACACTGTATTAATGATACAATTTTTTCCTCCATGATGAAATATCTTACTTTTCTTGTTCAACGACTGGAATTCAGAACCTAGGACTTAAAATGGGAGGATGTGAGAAATATCGTCCACTTATGCCACTCTCAAGGAACAAAAATATTTTCACTACAAATCCACCTCCACTACGAGACAAATATATTGACATAAAATCAATGATTGCAACTCTTGCACTGGGCATTTTGATTAGAGAAGTGACTGCTGAAGATTATAATTTTATTTCAGAATATATTATGCTCTGAATATTGATCAGAATTGGATCAATAGTTTTATGAGATGTGCTTCAAATATTGATTTTTCTGTACAGAATCAAATTTGACCACTTTGACGGTACTGCAGAAATTATTTTCTAACATCACAGAAATAATTAATTAGCATGTAAGCCTAGGCCTGCGAAGAATGAAATTTGCCCAAGCGTGCTGATTTTTGCATCGTATGCAAAAATGTTAACTTGATTGGATTTGTATTAAGATCCACTATATGGACACAAGCTAATTGGGACGAGACCTACAGCTTATAGTGGAATCCAAGCCACTTAATGATATGTGCCTCCACCGGGGATCGAATCCGGGACCCCTTAATTTCAAGACAGCAGTATTGCTGTTAGATATCCAGGGCGGGGAGGTCCAATTTTAATATTTCCAATTCTTATCATTTAAGAATTAGTTACTTTGTGTATTACTCCTTGATTTCTTAACGTCCCATTTCTCCCTCTTGAATATTTGCAACGATGAGGATAGATATAACGATGAAAACAATGAGAGAACATCGATAACACTCATACCATTGTCGGTACTCGAATGAGGAACTAACAAACAGAAAAGAACATTGACGGCTCTTTAGATGTTGATAGTTTTCCTACTTAAAAAATAATTTTACACATCTGTTAGATTTATTCAGAAATATAGCAATACTATTTATGGAGCCTAATAATGTACACGTTTAGCTCCATGTGCCAACAATTAAGGAACAATCTCACAGCCACTGAATACGTCGTCCACCTACGAGGCAGGTAACAGATTCGTAGCAAGTTTGGCTGGCACTCATGATTGGAACATTACGTAGTATCAACTGCTATCCAGGCATATCTGCAAATACCCCTCCCCCCTTAATTTTAGAACACATCGTACTAAAAGTAAC
The DNA here is from genome assembly GCF_977018435.1 of Lepisma saccharinum. Taxonomy (NCBI): domain Eukaryota; kingdom Metazoa; phylum Arthropoda; class Insecta; order Zygentoma; family Lepismatidae; genus Lepisma; species Lepisma saccharinum. The sequence goes on from NC_139231.1 coordinate 76,571,175, forward strand.
TTTGCGATCTAACTAAACTAGATAATGTACTTGAACATTGTACTTGCCTCAATGGAATTTTAATAATGGAAAATGTAAACTTAAACTTTTTAAGTTTTCGGTCACAATGCATCTACCATTCTACAAAAATCTTGGGGGAGCCACAGGGGGGCTGAGGCTCCCCTAGCCCCCTTGTAGCGCCGTCCCTTAGCTTTGTTTACATTCACTTCATTGTTGCAGTGGACGGAAAGTAGTTATAATTACTTTGAGGAGCTTTCCAGCCTGTGGAAATACATACCTGTAAGTACATGGGATGATGTTCAATTTATGAGTCTGGATTTATGAACTGAAGTAAGCGGTTTTGAAGAATATTGCATTAGAGAGTCCTCCTCTATCTGTCGTCCTGATGTGACCACCAGGCATTAACGTCTAATCCTAGCCTCAGACGACCCGACGCCACCGTCGCCGAGGCTAATGACTCGTCCCCAGTCGTAGGATCCACGTGGCGTCTTTGGTTCTCGCCTCGGCGAACACGTCCGGGTCTCGGGCTTCGATCATAAGCTGACGGTGAAGATGATTGCATCACAAAAGGCGGCGCCCGAAAACTTTGAGCGGGCTGGCAGGGGAAAGATATTGATGAATTATGATGGGCGAGACCCGGCCCCCGTGGCGGAGTGGTTAGCACATCGCGCTGCGACGCCAGGGGGTCCCGGGTTCGAATCCCGGCTTGGGCATGGAAAATTGTGACGTCTCTTCATCAATTTCATCATATCATCACTCATCCCCATCTTCGCAAATTAGCCAAAAGTGGCACAAGAAGCGAAGTAAAATAAATCAAATGGGCGAGAGCACACATGTAGTGTTGAGGCGATATCGGTGCCGATGTGTCGGTTGGAATTTATTGACCGATACCGACCGATACTTTCCTGCATTTCATGGGCTACGCTTTTGCGTGAAAGTGTGCGGCATTTTTATGCCGCGCGACACTTTCACTGGGTCTACTGGAAATTATACAAAATTCAAAGTTTCTGTTTATTTTGCACCAGTTTTGTGTGAAAAACTGAATTTTGTGATCACTAGGAAGCGGAGTTTAAGCTGAAGCACCTTTCTTTATAGCTGTTTTCATACCGGTCGTTTGAGCAATCACATGAAATCAAGTGAAATGAACACACTTTGTTGCACTTTTTTTTGCACCTTTTCGTGAGATTAACACAATTAGCTCCTTTTTACACCTTCTTTCTCCTTTCTTTTCTTTCATCTCTTGTTAAAACATTGGACAGAAAAATAAATTATTTTCACTCTTCTTGAGCAGCTACATAAAATCCTACAGTCTCATCTTGTAGAGAAGAACGAGAGCTACAAAATGGTATTTCGGCTCCAATAGTTCCCAAGATAGTGTAGGAAAACTCGCGAGGATAAACACAAACTTCAAAGAAACCTATTCGGCAGAGCCACAGTTCTCTATGCGGTCCGCGCGCTTTATATATAGATGGCGCCAGGAAAAAAGAGCATTGAATAAAGGCATTTTATCAGGACCTTTATTTTTGCAACTTTTTTAAAACATTTTCAGAACCTTTTTTTTCCTTTCCCGACCACAATTTTGCACATTAAAATCCTTTCCCTAGTGATAACATAACATGTAATTTAATATTCTGATGTAATTATGGAATATTAAAAGTCAAAATTTTGGTAAATTGATCCATATAATTATAATTACACACTAATAGTAATCAATACACAGTGTAATAGTAATCAGGGTACACAGCGCTCGTCATGGCATCATATATATAGCATATATATATATATATATATATATATATATATATATATATATATATATATATATATATATATATATATATATATCTTGTTTCAAACTTACTGTCACTGACTGGACAATCGATTCTAATATGTTGGATAAATATTATTCTGAAAGTTGCAAACCCGATTATGATCCTAACTTTGTTACATCGTAGTGCATATTTATTAAAAAATGTCGAAACTCAACATGGCGCCCGGTTCGTTTCCAGGGGTGGGTGGTTTCAGGCGGGAAATTTTCCAACAATGCCCATGCAAGGATCGGCTCTGGAGTTTATTCAGCTTCTCTAAATGAATGCCTGGATACCCTAGGGAGTAAAGGTTACTGGAACGTGGTGCTGATCACATCGCCTCCGAGATTGTGCATGTATGACCCACATCCTTTTATATGTCTTAACGGGATGTTGCAATGTACAGCATCGCGCGCGCGCATATGCATATAATGTGTGTGTATACATACATTACTCAGAAGAAGTTTGGAATATTGTTACATTAGGTATTAGGTGACAGGCACAGCCTTGGAATGCAACAATACATGGTATCTGTCTGTCTGCTGGACGTTCTTGCATTTTCGCAGACATATGCCACCGTGCCTATCACCTATTGCCTAACGTAACAATATGACAAACTTCTTGTGAAGACTGTGTGTGTGTGTGTGTGTGTGTGTGTGTGTGTGTGCGTTGGTATACCCGTCATTAGGAGGAACAAGATCAGAAAAATTACCAGCATTAAGAGGGACTTTTTCATTGCGAGGTAATTTTGGTGGTTCCTCGGAACGAGAAAGCACATTATTTAATATTATGGCCGAACCGGCAAAGGAAAATTTAATGTCGTGGAATTAATCGACGGAGGGGACCAAGATCTATATTTTGATAAAAGATAGAACAATGTCCGACAATTGTACTCGGAGTTATGCTACAAAACAGTGAATTTTTCTGGTTCCTCTTTTCGGGGCATTGTGCCTGTACGTGTGTATCAGGTGTTTATCGGTTCCTCTCAACGGGGCTCTGTGCTTATCACCTACACACAACGTGTGTGTCGTCCGTGCGACGCCAGAGACATCTGCAGTGTGTGAAAAATTGCGGAACTACATCAGCGGTGACGTCAAGGCGGAGCGAGGAAGGTTGTAGGGGGTGGGGCCTGCGGTTGCAGAGAACAGCGTTGTCGGATCTCCCCCTCAACTTACATGACTCAGCATTTTTCACTGAAGGCTCTGAACGTTGCATTGTTCGCAGTGCTGCATAAGTTGCAACGCTGGAGAATGCAGCGTTGCTACATCATTGCCTACATGGGAAATGTTAACGGCGCTTCACGATTGCGTTCTGAGAGGGTTCGTTGTGTGATAGTAGCCGTATTTAATATATCGGTTTGAGCTTGGGCAATTATGTCTCGTGTTTCTCGGAAAAGATATATATCAAGGAAGAATTGTAGCAATCTGCCGGAGGGTGCGTGTGAACGAGCAAGGAATATTGTAGGAAATGCTTGTGTATTTCCTCATCAAGAAAGCAAACTAGTAGGATTTCTTCTTGTATTAATTAACAAAATATTCAACCAGAGTTCCTATGCTAGAATACTGGAAATGATTGCGCTTAATCTAACTAAAGCACAAAAGCCAGATACAGGACAATATAGTACAAAAACAACATACATATTTACGTTCTTAATTGTGGCTAACTATTCGTTTTCTCCGTCTACTCCACTCGTTAAAAATTTGCTCCTCCTCTGTTGTGACAGTGGCGTATTTAAGAGTACGATTTTAATCTCCTTCCCGAAATACCTTCCACCCTTAAAATGTTTCTTTCGTCACTAGAATGCAGATGCATATGTTCAAAAATGGCAAAATACGTAGTTAAACATTAATAAGAATAGGTTCTTCACTAACATTTCAATATTTTTCGTAATACATGTCTCTAAACTAAGGTAGAATTCACACCGAACTTACAGGCGACACGTGTTGCTTGAGGATTTCACCAATCCAACGCAAGTTTCTGAGCCCTATCATGCCTGCCGCTACGTTATGAAACGTTGCTGTGGATTGACGCGTTTCCAATCGACATATGTCATTTGCACTTGCTGTTTGGAGTGAAATCGACGTGTTGCTTGACGTTTCGGTCTGAAAGTTACAGGCGACAAGCAACACGGAGATGCCAAGCAGCTTTCAGACCAAAGCGACACACAACACATGTCGCTTCGGAACTAGTCAATCAATATCAACGTTTCACACCTTACCGGTAGCCCCAGAAGACTGAGTTCGACTGGTGAGATTCTCAAGCACTACGTGTCTCTTCAATGTGAAATCTCTCAATGAGAGAAGAGCCCAGTTCGAGAGACATGTAAAAGCTCACCAGAGCAACACATACACCGCGCACAAGTGAACAGACCAAGTCAATTTGATGCACGGCCCGAGCGACATGGTGATTTCACACCCAAGCGACAAGCGACACGAGACCCTTCAATCTAATGCAAAATATTAATTGCGTATGCGGGAACAACAGAAACAGGTGACACGATGCACCGTATTGAGAACATAGTCCAGTCCAAGCTACAAATGCATCTTGTGTCGCTTCAGTTCAAAATTTTTGTTTTCAAGAAGCACGTTACATGGGGATTTCACACTGAAACGACACGACACGCATGATTTTGTGCGAGCAATAAAGGTTTCGATTTCCTGTGGGGCATAGCACCTTGCACTGGCGTACGCAGGGGGGAGCTGATGGGGCTACTGCCCTCCAGAAATTTTAAGAAAATCCAAATTTTTAGATGAAAATTTGTTAAGAACTCAAAGAAAGGAAAGATGTAAACGCAAACCTCCCTTAAAGTTAAAATGACACCCGATAACCATTTCTGTCTTCGAGTACAATTTTAATAGAGTGAAAAGTTCAAAATGTACGATAGCCTATATATTTTATTCGGTATCCCACAATTCTAGAACAAAGCTATATACTATACACCTTTACAATTTCAGCCCCTCCAGAACAAAAATCCTGCTTACGCCAGTGGCACCGTGAGAACAATTGGAGCAGACTATGATATCGAAAAGCAGAAAACTACGGCGACTCAATTGTATTTAACTTAGTATATGGCACGTGTTTTCCCTCTTCTCGAGTGGCAGCAACGAATCGTCCCCTACGTATGGTCAGTGCATCGCCCAGTGGCATATACATGAGTGAGGGATGAAAGACAGGCCTGTGGCAAGGAGTAGCAAGTCTCCATTTTGACTTCACAGCCTAACAAAGAAAACTAAAGGTGGCCAGGAGGGGAAATTTCCTTTCGGCTCAGGATCGTGGTGTGTGTTGCAAGGCATGCTGTCGACAGTGGCGGCGATTGGGTTCCAAAACTGGGTTGGGCAAAGGAACTTTACTTTTCCTTTATAGATAAGCTTTAGCATAGTATCGGATCAAAAGTGGCTAAAAGTGTGGGGGGGGGGGCAACTGCCGCCCTACGCTCCCTCAGTCAGTAATGATTATTCGACTGTGAAATCAGTTGAAATATTGGAATCAGATTCTTTTCTCATTCATCCATACACATTCTATTTCATTTCGCTTTGTAATAAAAATAAGCACTTGATAAATTTTAAAAAATATATATTTTTAAAATTGTTTTTAAAATCAACGAAATTAGACAGAAATATGACTGACACATTTTAAGAAAGAAGTTACAGTCCGTGAATTACTTTTTCACAGTGTTCAATAATTTTATTAGGAAGCGCTTTTCTGCCATTTTATTTAACCGCAACGGTGCGGATGTGTGGTGTTTAGAAGAAATTTAGGAAGGGACACGTCATGCCCAGGCCGGGATTCAAACCCGGAAACCCTGGCGTCGTATTACACTGAACTAACCTCTCCTCCAGATTTTGGAGGACAGAAAGTAAGTTATTAATATAATATACAAGATGTAATATATTATATATTACATATTATATAATATAATATTCGAACCAGTATATAGGGCCTCCCCGATGGCGCAGTCGTTGCCTTGTAATCAAGGGGTCCCGGGTTCGATACCCGGTGGAGGCACATAGTGGTTCGGATCCCACTTTAAACTGTAGGTCCAGTCCCGATTAGCCTTACTGTGCATAAAGTGGACTTAAAACACCAAATCAAACCAAACCAGTGTATAGTGCACCTCCACTGAATATCGCCAGTTTACAAGGCGATTCTATTATTCTCTATACCCTGTACTATTCACAGTTACAATACAAGTGTTAACCCATTAGTGCCAAGGGCGCCGACTTTCCAAAATTTCTGTGGGTGCATGCATATCAATGGCGGTTAGATCTGTAATTATTAAGTATTGTATTCTTTAAACAACTTACATGCAAAATGATTGCAAGAGGCAATGATATTATCAACACGTTACTAAAATAAAATACCACATTCATACAAATTAAAATGAAAAAATCTTCATAAATGCAAATAATTTTAATTGTATTGCAGAAAGAACTATGCAAGGATTTTGTTGTGAACAGAAACTACAAAATGACTAACTTTATGTACCAAATAATAATAATAATAATAATAATGACATGTTAACTTTCAATATAAAACACATTCCTTTTTACGTCATTTGCACTTATAAATTTGTTTGCAATTTTGGTAATGTCAATATTTTTAGTCATTTCCTTATGAACATGCAAAATTGCCAAATCATTCAATCTTTTTTGGGTCATTGTTGACCGCAAAAACGTTTTCAATCCTCTAAGTTCTGAAAATGACCGCTCAGAGGTACAAGAAGTAACAGGTATAGTAAAAATCACCCGTACAAACTTCACAAATTCTGTGAGCATTCACGCATGGGACCACTGTTTTCTCTACTTAAAATATTTGTAATGTCTGACAAGTTGGCCACTTTTTCTTTGTTCGTTCTGCACACATCTAGAAACATGTCCCTGTGCAATGTTAGCTTGTCTTTATCAAAGTCTGTCCCATAGAACTGCAGAATTCAATCAGCACCAATTTGACCTATAGCAAAAGCTTCAAGTTCTGAAATAAGTTCCAAAACCTTTGTTTGAAATCTACGATTTAGCGAATCCACAGCCACATCAATTATTTAAAAAAAATATTTGTTTGTTGTCTTTGCACATTTGAAACATTTATGTTTTAGAGGTTAGAAATATTAACTTCCATCTCAATGTTTTAATTCCTTATTATTTTTTGATAATGGCAAGTGAGAAATATTTATTTTATTTTGTTTTTATCAAACTAAAAATCTTGTGGGTGCGGCGCACCCACAAGATTATTTATGTGGGTGCTCGAGCCCCGGAGCACCCACGTAGTCGGCGCGCATGATTAGTGCATAGTGTGCAATATATTGTACATTCATTAATATTCTTCTATTCTTCTATCAAATTCTTAAAATGATTCTGTATTTGTATAAGACGGTCTTCGGAACATCAAGAATCACATTTTTAATAACATCCTGGCAATTGTGATTGTTGAAGCTGAAGAAGAAGAAGAAGTTTTAAAAATGGCTCAAAGAGATTTTCAAGTAACACGCACTGGGTAAGCAAATTTCAAGTTATAATATTTTTTTTACATTTCATGTAACTATTTTTTGTTTACCAGGAAGCTGTGTATTGCATGTTTGTGTACAGTCAATATTTGCACAAAGAATCGGTTTACATAGATATCTGGAAACAATAAAAGTTAGGTGTACAATATATTGTACGCTATGCATAGCAACCTCTTTGAAAGCCATTGTTTCATGATTGTGGCTTGCATTCTGCTTGAAATGTTGCACTAGCTTTTCCTTCATGATTTCTTTACGTAATTGTTGAGCCTTGTTATACAACAATGTATGTAGGTTGTTATTGTTTTTTGTTAGAAAATAATGAAATTTATTCATAAAGAGGGCATATACTGTTCTCGGTTTTTACTTCAAACACTAATTTATCAATACATGCATATGCTCTTTTTTCTCAATATTTTTTTTCCTTTTTTCAGGTTGAATGTGCACGAAATTCTACCGAGTGATCAAAAAGTCAATCAAACCCATGTAACATTTGTTTGAATCTGTGTTACCTGGGCGCATAATTACGAAGCCATTATGGCCGCCCAGGTCTCCCGATCTCACTCCGCCGGACTATTTTCTCTGGGGATTTCTGAAGTCTGCGGCCTATACATATTGTGTTATATTTTATAAAATCAGCTGATATTCCTCCAAATGCAGGGCATAAAGTTTTTTTGATAATTATTTCACCTCTATAGCTCATATGAAAGAGCTATCTGCATATAGCATATGCGCTACAGGGACAATACAGGATGGAAGAACAATGAAATGCACTCTAGTGGAAAAGAAGGACATGAGAAAGAAGGATAGAGGAGAGCATGATTATTGTTCGTGTGATGATGTACCTCCTGTATGGTGGAACGACAATAGCGTCGTTACCCTAGCTACAAACTTTGAGGAACTCTCAATTGGCCAAGCCAATCGTTGGTCTCAGGCAAAAAGAGCAAAAATTACAGTCACGCAACCGATTCTTATATCTCGCTACAGTAAAGGGATGGGAGGAGTGGACCAAATGGACCAAAATGTTGCTGCCTACCGCACACGAATTAGGCAGAAAAAGTGGTGGTGGTCCATATTTGAATATTTTTTGGATGTTTCTGTTTCCAACGCTTGGATTTTGGCTAAAAAGGTGAATTCAAGAAACAGTACAGAATCCCTTCTCTCTTTTCGAAGATACATAGCTCTTGCTTTGTTAAAAATGTTTGGAACAGCTACAAACCAGGGAAAGGAAAGAGCAACTCCATTAGTCCATGAGCGGTATGACAGGATGAATCACTGGCCAGTGAAAATACCTAAAGTCAGGAGATGTGCAAATGAAAAGTGTTCAGGGAGAGCTAAATACATATGTAACAAATGTAACGTGGGACTCCATCCTGAGTGTTTCCTACAATACCACGTGAAAACTGATAACCAGTTATAATATATGATTATAATTACTGTTATTATTAAAAAATGTTAAAGTGTGCAAGTAAAGTCATAGGCTTTAGTGAAAAAATGTTCTGAGTTGAAAACAAATTCTTAATTGTGATGTGAATAAACAATACACAAGTTAACTATGCATAGCGTGCAATATATTGCACACCCCGTAGTTCTATTGTTACCAACAATAAAACTGAAATTATGGTATTTGTTTCATATTTGCACCCCATGAGTACCAAAATTATGAAAAATATACAAAAAACATTATTAGTAAACTTTATGCACTAATGGGTTAACCCATTGAGAAACCTAGGTTTGCCATTTTGGAATCTCTCTCTCCAGGAAGTAGTGTAATCAAGGGGTCCAGAGTTCGTTACCCGGTTGAGGCAATTGCATGGACGTCCGTAGGATTTTTTTCCAGGGAGGGGCAAGGAAGGTATTTTTTTCCAGGGGGGGCAAACGAAGGCAAATTTTCCCCAAAAATTGTGTCGTTCCCTAAAAAACATTGCTTTAATTTGAATTTATGGTGTTCATACAACAATTAACACATATTATTGCGGCTAAAATGAAATTATATGTGTGAAATACATATTTTTAGTTGACTTTCATTTTCCAGGGGGGGCCACGGCCCCCCTTGCCCCCCCCTTCCGGACGCCCATGGACAATTGTGGTTCCGATCCCACTTTAAACTGTAGGTTCAATCCCGATTACCCTTTCTAGGCATAAAGTGTACTTAAAAACAATCTTACATTGAACTTGATTGAAATTACATTTTTGCTTGCAAGTTTGAATATGTATATTAATATTAATAATATTAACAATAATTACTTTAATTAATAGAGTACGTAATGAAGTACGAAAACATTGAGATCTGATCAAATTGTCCTTTGCTTATAGAGATGTTACTGACGCAAGTATTGATGGAATGAACTGCAATGAGTTATTTGCTACCCTTGAAAAAAAAACGAACCAAACGAAAACGCCGGCCGCCTCCCCCTCCCTGTCCTGTTTAAGGGGAGAGAGTGGTCAGACGTTCAGACCAGACACTTGGCAACTCTGAACTACCCTTTCTTTGTCAGTGCCGGGGGGGGGGGTGCGAAGAAGTGTTTGCGCACCTTTTAATTTTCTTCCGCACACATTTTTCAACCAATAACACCAACTCTTAAGAGTGCCATCTCCGGTGGAGGCACACTTTAAACTGTAGGTCCAGTCCCGATTAGCGTTACTGTGCATAAAGTGGACTTAAAATACCAACTCAACAACAACAACTCTTAGAGTGCCATGCTATCACATGTCATATTCACCGCCGAATGTTACGTTCTAAAGTGAGACCGCTGTTATTATTTACAACAGGTAAACACTGATCCCCGATTTCTTTCCTGTACTGTCGGCAGTTTATAAAGGCAAGCTGCCATTGTCTTTCTTTCGTCAGCATTATTGTTAAGAATTGTTTCTTCTTATGTTTCACGTAGTCTGTGTTTGTCGATAAGTGCCTATAGCTCAGTGTCAGGTGCTTTGTGTTATCCTTTGCGTTGTTGATACACCGTTTTTGTTGTCTGCCTACTGTCGGATCAAAAATTATGTATACTCGAGTTTTGGACTCCAATTAAAAATTAATCAGTAGACCTACATAAAAACGAGTTACATCAAAATTTGACTGTTTCAATTCTGTATTAAGCTATAGTAACCAATTATTTTTCGAGTATGATTCGATTTTTAGTCGTCTTGAGAATAAAAAAAAGTGCCGTTTTTTGCGTTTTCCAAACAAGAAATCCAAAAAATTTAAAAAATCGTCCGATCGTGATCGAATTTAAATATGCAGGTAGAAAGGTTGTAAATAGAATTCTTAATTTTCAATTTTTTTTTATTGGGTAAAAAGTCAAATGTGTCTTATCAATTTTCTGAATCATATTCCCTCCCATCCCGTGGGAAAATACCTTGCTTGCATTTCCTTGGAAAAAATCTTCCAATTTTTCATGTATGTCATTGGCCTCCCTTCAACAAGCTGTTCTTTTCAAATTTTTGGCCTCTCCGATGGCGCAGTGGTAGGTAGCATCGTCGCCTTGGAATGAAGGGGTTCCGGGTTCGATTCCCGGTGGAGGCATATAGTGGTTTGAATCCCACTTTAAACTGTAGATTCAGTCCCGATTAGCCTCACTGTGCACAAAATGTACTTAAACACCAACTCAATCAATCAATCAATCAAATTTCTAAACATGTCTTGTACTAAAACCGAGCAAGAGTGAAGCAGTTGGAGTTTTAAAATCCACTTTATGCACAGTAAGTCTGGACCTATAGTTTAAAGTGGGATCCGAACCACTGTGTGCCTCCATTGGGTATCGAACCCGGGACACCTTTCGCTAGTTTTATCCTCGTTATCCTTTCATTGGCATATTATTGGAATTTCAATTAGTGGCTAAAACATGCATGCATGTTTCATGTTTTCTTTATTTTCAACACCGCGCCCCTTAAATTTCATTCCACACCCTCTCAGCACTTCTACAGAGCATTCATTCCCCGACATTCGCTACGAGACTCGGCGGCTAGCGGCCCGGCGTCAGCGCTTGTCTTTCCCAGTGAACGGGTCCGCGACAGTCGCACGCTAGTCTGTTTTTTTCGCTCTCCCTGCCTTCGCTCTCTTTCCCTTTCTGTTGACGTTGCAGAATGACGCCAGTATAATCCTCTCTCGGAAGTTGTGTTGTGTCGTGTCCGTGTGTTGAAGATTGTGGCTTAATATGGCACAACAAAAGTTTACATTGCAACAAAGAATTTACGTTGTCGAGTATTACTTCGGAAAGAGGAATTGTGGAGAAGTGCGACGACGTTTTGCAACGAAATTTCCTGGTGTTCCCGTTCCACATAGAACCACTATATTAAACCTCGTAAAAAAGTTTAGAGTAACAGGGTCAGTTCTGAATAAAAGTGGAAAGAAAAATGGGGAAATCTAAAAAATAAAGTATACAAAGACAATCCGCACACCATCAGTGAGTTAAAAGAGAGTATTGTACGAGAAATCGGGACAATTACAGTAGACGAACTTGCACGTATAAATGCCAATTTCATTCGGAGATGCCAGGAATGTGTTGCAGCAGAGGGACATCATTTTCAACACCTTCTGTAGTCAAGGTTAGTACACAATATGAAAACTGTAATTTTAATAGCCGACTCTAGCGACTGTCGCGGACCCCGTTCACAGGGAAAGACGAGCGCTGCTACCGGGCCGCTTTCCGCCGAGTCTCGTAGCGAATGTAAGGGAATGCTCTGTATATAATTAATTCTGGCAACGTACCAAGATTTACGGTTGTGGTTTTCTCTCCGTTGGGGACAACGAGGACGTTTATGTAAGCAAATAAATAAAATAATAATAATAAACAGTTGTGTTTATATACGTACGTATACGTATATAATTTGTATCCCCTCCTCCACATTCACCTGAAAGTGGCAACAGTTGTGATTCGTGGGACCGTCTGCTAAGTTGATATCTATGTTTTGGCTTTTTGAGTGTGTGCAGTATTCCCCAAGGCCCTCTTCTCTTGTTGTTGCTGTGCAGAAACACAATAATCCTGAAATCGCTTGTATAGCTAGGAATTAAGTACAATGTAAGTGACAGCGTTGAAGAGATTAGAGGGAAGAAATGGTATAGCAATGAGCGAAGTTGCCAAACGAAGAATGTGTGTATGAGAAATTACTATTGTTTTTGCATGCTTAGTTCGTCATTAACTTCTTTCCTTTTGTTGCAACATATGATTTTTACTTCGAGACTTATAATAGGTCTGTGTGGGCCTCCCTGATGGCGCAGTGACAGCGTCGTCACCTTGTAATCGGGGGTCCATGGTTCGATACCCTGTGGAAACACATAGTTGTTCGGATTCCACTTTAAAATGTAGTTCCAGTCCCGATTAGTCTTTCTGTGCATAAAGTCGACTTAAAACAACAATTCAATTCAATTATAATGAATGCTTTCATTATACTTTAATAATCCTAATTATTATGCATTGAAATATATATTGATACAATCAACTCCATAAAATGCTGAAAATTGATATTGGAAATATTAATAGATTGAAGAAACAGGTGTATATAACTTTACTCTTCTTATTTAAAGTAATCGAATTTTGAAGGAAAATGTAACTCACTTCCCCTTTTGTTATTTAGTGTCTAGTGGAGTGACCTACTAATTCTGACAGCAAATTCAATGAGTCATGATATTCATCCTGGTCAGGCAGGGTGTGGCTGCCTTTAGATTGTGTTTCATTTATCACATATTTAATAGTTCATCCTCATGCCGCAATTAACCTGGATACATATAATTTTGACCATAAATAGCAAAATGCAAGTAAAAACTTCTTGAAATTTACGATTTTCTTCGCATCAAAATTGTGGACATACGCCTAGTAGGCTCCTGTTGTCTGCAAGAAAAAATCTGGAATTTTATGAAATTTCTTGCCGCGTCTCATCGGGCTTGAAATGTATTACTTCACAAGAAAATTTTGAACAACTGTACTATCTTGCATTACGAGTTATAAAAGTAAGTAAATTCATCAAAAACTTTCACAAATCGTGTTTTAATACTGTCATAAACAGAATAGTGAATTGAAAGTGTCTGGGTATGGTTTGTGGAGGAGGTTTGTGTCTTTTTAAAGGTATCATTATCGTAAAATCTGATAATAGTCATTTAAATGTTTTTAGTGAAAGAATAGCCTCACAGTTTCCATACGTCTGAATTACTGGCTCTACAATGGCTTTTGTTCAACGGTTTGAGAGCTTTGATAAGTATTGATTGTGCCAAGCTCGCACTGCCGTACCCATGTAGTTGATGGGAGTTATGGCCCCGTATTTGACCCAGGTTAAAACAAAATAGAAGTCGAATAAATGAGAAGATGGCAAAATTTTAGACTGTGTGCTAAGAAGAATAAGCAATAACCAGTGGCCCAAATAACACCCCCGCAACTCCATCGTGCGGGGGAAGGGGGCCGAGCTTCGGGGGTGCATTAATTTTTGTTGATTTGGAGTTTTTTAAGTCCACTTTATGCACAGTAAGGCTAATCGGGACTGGACCTACAGTTTAAAGTGGAATCCGAACCACTATGTGCCTCCACCGGGTATCGAACCCCGAACCCCTTGATTACAAGGCGACGACGCTACCACTGCGCCATCGGGGAGGCCCTGGGGGCGCATTACGAATGACTGATAGTTCACAAGTTTTCTTTTTGGCGTTAAAATATATTTTCAACCAAACATGTATTTTTATGCACCTGCAACTGCAAACATAAAATGTTAATCACTAGAAAAGTAGAAAGCGAATTACCAGATTAGAAGAAAACCCTTCATTAGCTGTATATTTCAAACTCCGATTATTATACCCTAGTACTTAAACCGGACAGAAACGTCGTCGCCTTGTAATCAAGGGGTTCGGGGTTCGATACCCGGTGGAGGCACATAGTGGTTCGGATCCCACTTTAAACTGTAGGTCCAGTCCCGATTAGCCTTACTGTGCATAAAGTGGACTTAACACACCAAATCAATGAATTAAACCGGACAGAAAAGAGAGATTTTGGTTATGCTACTCCTCTATTTTAGACGCTGTTTATTGTGTTGGTTGGTTTCTTGTGTTTATTAGTTGTTTGCCAATAGGTTCGATATACACTTTAATGGTGCATGGTGTAAAGGTAAAATTAATGATTGGATAGGTTTAAGTAAAAAAAGAAATCAAAGAACACCAAACCGATATCACATGATATATTTGATGTTGCGATATTTTTGCAACTATTAGTTACAAGTACGAAATTTGGTGATTTGAATTAACTGTGAATTATCAAGTTGATACAATATGATATGCCTATTCTAGATCAGCCTGTCTGTTTGCCTGTTTTACTCGGCCCAACAATCGAACCCAATCTGAACGTAGCTGTCACGATCTACGTAACTCAGTTCTGCGTAATTCGGTTTTATACGTAAATTACTGTAGGTCTCGGGAAAATATAATTTTAAAACGTGTTAATTAACCTTTACTTGTACGTAATGCATTTATAGGTAATTCTGTGTTATACCTATAACATCCACTTTAAACTGTAGGTCCAGTTCCGATTAGCCTTACTGTGCATAAAGTGGACTTTAAACAACAAATCAATCAATCAATCAACCTATAAGATAAAATACAGTTGATTTGTACGTAACCAAGCTACAACAATGTCACACAAAAACACAAATACGCAACAGGATAGGTGGATATGGCGGCGGTCGGTCTGGAATTGCGAGAAAGGGTAGTGCGGCGCGGCGGTGTCACAGAGAAGACAACAAACAGAGGCGGCACGCGGCATGAAATCAGAGGAGATTTGACGCAGTTGTTGAGAACAAGATACGAATTTTATTTTGTACGTACACTAGGTTGGCCACGTTTTCTTGACAGAAAATTAGGACATTCATGGATGCTAACAGGGGGGGGGGGGTTGTAGCTATAACTAAAAGAGCACAGGGTCCAGTACACCCCGCCCCCCTCTTTGGCAAAGAAAAAGTCATGCTGCTTATATGTTTCCTGAAACATTACATAATTCTCTTTAATCTATTTTCCTCTTGATTTTATTTGATTTTTGTTATTTAACACCGTCTTATTGTCACTTTTGGCTAATTGCAACAATGAATATGAGTTTAAATTCATGAGAGAGGAAAAGTTACCTGCTTGGTCAGAAAGTAAATTGTATACGGGAAGTCAACGCTAATCCACATAAAACTATTCAAGTGACAAATGCAATGCACTTAAGAATTAAACTTTTAACTTGTAAATTCGTTAATTTAGCACTTTATTACAGAAATGACCTGTATTATACTGTATGTTGTAACTCAAAATAGATGCAGTTATTTTAATAATGGCGTGTTATGTAAATCTGATTTCTAAGTAATTCTCATTTATGCGTATTATTTTCTCTTCACCTTGACATACGTATAACTCAGGTTCAACTGCATAGCCATTGTGTTTTTCAACTCCCGTCAATAGTAGCATCATGTATCTGTTGGGATCAGATTCAATGGTAAACCATATTGCTCGAGGAGTGATGCCCAAAATAATCAATACCACCCTCTGTGAGGCAAAGGGTCATAAGATGGAGGGGGGCGCTAGTTGTCGTGGTGGATTCATTCTTGTGTAATATTCGCTTATTTCCAATTTCCAAAAAGTAACCTCAAGAAAGGTACCAAACTGGAATGTGCGATCTCACGTTTGGAAAGATGGCATTTCTTGCTTACAATTTAACTGTTCATTTTATTATAATTTTTACACTATAAGGCAGAAGTGTTTGAAATTTGCAACGGGAAGGTGAAGATTAGACTATGTACTTAAGTAAATAGTGGAGATGGGTCAGTGCTTCGAAGTAATTCGTTACTTATAATGCCGCCGTTTGCAACTAATACTTAAATTCATCGAGTACCTAACTGTAACGCAGTTACCTTCCAAAGGGAATAACTGCAACTCTGTTACTTTTTAGGTAAATGTAACAGGTTTTTTTAGTTACTTCTAAAGTTACTTTTCCCGGTAATTATATGCTAACTTTGCGAACAATAGGACGAAAGAGAAAACATGACAACTCTCTTTATGATTGCTTGTGTCTCCGGGAATCTGGAGTAACCAGATATCGACGAAAATACGATACAGTCAGTACCTTTTCATTTCTATGCTCAATTTAGAAGCATGACGTACGAGTATCGTAAGTAGTAATGTAGTATAAAGATAATACAACAAAAATTGTGACATGGTTAATTATCTACATCTGAATCTAGAACTGTAGTTTCGGATCTTGTATGAAAATAAAAATCGGGTATCCGGAACCGAAAATCAGAACCGGATATCAGGATCCAGTATCACCCGAGTTCCAGATCTAGCCATCCCAAACGCTAGTTCCTTTCCTTGCGATAGATCCGGCCTCAGGGTTGGCTGCGCCCTGTTCGAGGAAACAAGCTGGCGCCCACCTCTTCATTTTCAAGGATTATCTTGTGAATTACATGGGAGTACATTTTCGCTAAATTCATTCCTCTGATTCAATGTCACGAAATCTGTTTTTGTGTCTTGAGAATATAAAGAAAAATGCATGTCTCATTTCAAAAACATGTAAGTTCATTTTGTAGGAATGTTCATTCCTTTTTGAGGAAACCTAAACTTGAAGGAAAGTCTTAGCTAAATATCTCTACATCCCGGCAGGGATGCCCATTCCCCAAGGCCTTTGACGCACTCCTTCCCCCATAAAGATATAATATTTCCCCCACCCCCACCTTTATGCCGAATTATTTACTGAAATTATTTTGGTCACAAAAAATTTGCGGAACAATACAATATAAACAAATGTAAGCACTACATGTTTACTTTAGGTATTGTTTTCAATATATACATTTATATGTTTATTATATGTTACTTTGACATTGATTGGGGTCCCGGGTTCGAATCCTGGCCTGGGAATGGATGTTTGTTAGTGTTCATTCATCAATTTCATCATGATCCCATCTTCACAAATTAGCCAAAAGTGGCACAAAATGCGAAGTAAGATAAAGCAAATCAATCAATCTATTTGACGTTGAGTGAAATAACAATTAGATAAATTATAATAACTTCTGACGTTACAAAGTTGTTGCAGCAAAACTATCGATAATTTCCTCATTTTGTACCACTTTGAAATATCGGACACACAGGATGGAATTATGGTAGACTTTAACCACTCATCAGCAATTCACGAACGTAGTCTGCTTTTAATGATTCTTATGACACTCCTTGTGCATTTTGCAGAGCAACTTGTCACTGGTATGGTGATCAGAATTTTATACAATACCTGCACATTTGGAAAGGTCGAAAACTGGACAACAACAACGTATGGTCTAAAAAAGCTATTCTTAAGGGTTAATGCATTTCTGCTGATCGTACATAATCTTCAGAACCCTTCATGTCGCCTGTGCCTGAACTGAACTTTCACTCTCTTTTGAGGAGTTGTGCATAGAGACAATGTTTGCCACTGGTCGAGATGCCAACAATCGAAAGGCGCATGGCATTCGAAACCTTTCATTGCAGTTGAAATTAAAAGACACAAGATAGAAAAGGCACGGCTCACTTTCATCTTTGCTAACATAAAACGTACAAAACTGCTGAGTCTCACTGCCATTGTTAGTGTACTGAACCTTATTATTATCAGTTTGTTTGCTTGACTAACCTTGTATTAATGAGAACAGCATGTCCCTCACCCATCCAAACCGATTCTAAAGGCATGAGAGGGGGTGTTTCATTTCTATCCCATCGCCGTGATCAACCACAGGTAGGTAGATAAACTGTACATAATAACAATCATAACTAAAAATCAATAACAAGTGAATCAAACAAAACGATCCCCACATTTTTGTGTGAAGATATGTATAATTGGTAGTTAAACTATAAACTGTTGTCCCCCCTAAATATTCCCATGACTCAGGCACGCCATGAATCCCCCTTGTGAGCACTCCTGGGCCCCGATCAAGAAAAGAATTCGGCGCCACACATCAATTTTAGGAAGAAAAATCTTTTAGTTCTGTCGGAATTAGTTTTAAGAGAAGAAACATTTGATTGATTTATTGAGTTGGTGTTTTAAGTCCACTTTATGCCAATATGACTAATCGGGACTGGACCTACAGCTTAAAGTGGGATTCGGGCCATTTTGCGCCTCCACCGCGTATCAAACACGAGACCCAAGGCAGAAACATTTGATGATGCCTAAAATGTTTTAGAGTGCGAGCAAGATTTTTTTTGGCAAATATGTTTATTTGCAAACCAAAAACATTAGTTTGATAATGCACCAATATTTTTAAAGTAATAGGCCTAAGTATAAACTTGGTATGACCCTTTTCAAAACATTTGTATTGCGAGTGTAGTGAGCAAAAAAAAAAAATATATGATCTCTCAAACATTTCCCACATTTTTATTTTTCGTTCATGGATTTGGGGATGCTGTAATCCCATCAGCCCCTTGCATCTGTCTCTTACAAATATGACATGCGAAATTAGGAAGTATTCCGTCATATCGCGAAATATATCAGAAAGGGTGGTTTTAGTGCAGAGGCAACACAACAATCAAATTAATCTTAACTGACGCGCCACCACAGCTATAGCGCCTCGATGCGGTGGCACCGTTTGCATCGCCCTAAAGCCGGCCCTGCCTTGCGATCTAGCTCAAATCGTATATCATAAGGAGAAAAAGTGTGCGAAGTTCAGCAGTCTGCCAGTGACGTAACCGATAATATGGCCCATTGATTTAGTTCGTTAGTTAGCAGGATCTTAGAAACTGCCTGGATAAATTTAACCCAACGCGTGCTCACACGTTTCAGTTTGGTGTTTCAACATGTTATTTTTTTCTCGTTTTTATCAATTGTGTGATTCCATTCAAATGTTCGAAATTAATAAAATTAAATTAATCAATAAAGGTATTACTAAGTACAAGCTTTAAAACAATTAAAATTACACAGCGTGCGTCCTGCCGGGTTAACAATTGCAAGAAAACAACTTGCAAGCAGAACAAATACGTCTCGATTCTCCATAGAGGCACACAGTGATTGGGATAGCACTTTAAACTGTAACCCCATCTCGAATAACCTATTTGAGCATATAACGGACTCAAATATTGACTTGGAGATCGCCCACCTTGCGAATCAAATCCGTGTTCACCGCGTGGCAGCGTAACACCCTCCCGATAGGTCCACCACGGGTACTTAAGATTAAGCTATGATTTAAATACGCAATCATTATTTTTCCATAATTCACTCGTTTCATAACATGCAAATGGCATATAAATGGTACTGCGAATTTATTTTTATGAAGACACGTCAACTTTTCCAATAGTAGATTTACCGCTTCTGGTGGAGAAGTATTTTCAGTAATCAACTCACGACCTATTACACAGGAGTCTAGTACTAATTCCGGCATGCCTCATCATAAATTCCATCCAATCATCGCTATTAAACTAAAAAAGGGAAAACAGCAACTCAGAAGAATACAAATTACAACAATCAAGCATAAACCACCCAGCAATATACGTGTTTCTGTCTGAATATAAATAACTTCACTTTGGAATCGGATGTACATGTATCTCGATAACCCCCCCCCCCCCAATTTTCTTTAAAGCAATTCACGGGTTTGCTTGTCCAAATTTTTCTGTACCCCATACAGTGGTATGTCAAGGATTTTCATAAGGGAGGCTGATGCCTTCACTTTAAAGGAATGCTGTGGCAAAGGGATGAGGGGTATGGCCCAACCAACACCTGCTTTGGCACTCTACTGACACTAGAAGATTAAAAGCATGCTTTCTTGTAGATGGGATTGGAAATAATATGTAAATGAGAAGATGAAGAGCATTGATCCGTGCAGTGCTTTTGTAAGGGGTCTGTGAGAGAAGCTACCTCTGGATAGGTGACCCCAGTGTCTTTGAAGTAACTACCCGATAAATATGATATGAAATGATAGATGAAAAAAAAAGTTTTTATATTTTCCAGGACTTTTTACTACATTACCATGAATTTTGAGTAGCTGATTTTATTTCCTTTGAACGTACGTGTATGAAAATTCGTTTTGTACTGGAGTGTTCCACGTACATAAGAACATGAAATAGGTGAAAAATCTTCAACGGAATTGCCCAGGTACGATTTATCTCAGTGGCGCCAACTGTGGAGCTCAAGACCATTCAGCAATTTGTCTCTTATTGTTATTATATTTTAGAAATAAAGTCCCAGCATTTAACAAAACAAAAATTTTCATAATTACAGCATACCCTTAAAGAATTCTCACAACTTAATTACTGCTCATAATCATCCGTTAGATTTTCAGTTTGATACTTGTCAGTGTTCTATATTATTAACACTGTTCGTGGTCATATCGTCATCATGCAAATAAGGGAGAACAAGAGCTTAGGGCATGTATTATGTGTAGGACTTTATGTCCTATAAAACTGTAAAATATGTGTGTTATTATGTCATAAAAGTTGAAAAATATGTCACACGAAATTAGAAATATGTCATAAAAAATGTAAAATGTCAGAAAATGCAGAAATATTCCCTGTAAAACTAAATATATGCACAACAGTACTTTCAAATTTCTCATTATTCGGGGAAGATGGATTAAGGTGGGGTATTAAATAAAGACAGAATTCCTTTAACCGAAGAATGTGGTGGGAAAATATAGGAAATGTCGTGAGGTTCACTGCAATTATTCTAAGGAGGGACAGAGTATACACACTGGCTCCAACGACAAGATATCTTGAAACTCCTGTACTCGATTGCCGATAGAGTAGGGGCTGTAATGTACAGAATGCTATTTTTGCTTTTGACTGATATTGTGAGAAGCGAAAAAGGTAAACAAACGAGAACAGTTGACACTTGTTTACTGTGAGTCTTGTGCATGCACAACAATGACAGAGTACATTCTTTCCTCAATAATGTTCGCACGGCTATCAGCTGTCGCGGGATAAAAAAAAATCGGGGGGGGGGTATTATTGTTCTGCATTAGTTGGTAAGAAAAGACGGCATCTTCTTTTAATTTCTTTGTCCTTAATTTAATTATACTGCCATCGATAATATAAACTATCCGTTGCGTTAAAGGTACGAAGAATAAATTATAAAATAGTGATGGGTCGTTCGTGAACGAACCGTTCCTTGTTCCAGGAGTCGTGAGCTTTGCGTGTATGTTCTCTGGTTTCCTTGTGGGAAGTAGTTGGTCGTTCGTTCCTTTGAATGGCTGCTTGAGTGAGCGAGCTCCGGTGAAGTGCTTCCCGAAAAGGAACTGCCATGACCCGTGGTAGTTCCTCAGAAGTCGTGAGCTTTGCTTGTATGTTGCCAACGCTTCCAGTCGATGACTCACTCCTACGAACCATCGAGAGAGAGAGAGAGCGAGGTCCCGTCTTTTGTTGCTGATTGTTGATAGTGGCGGTTTTCCGCGTAGCTATGCGTTCAACTCTGTTTACAGTAATGCTGCAGAAGCTCAACAATGAGGGAGGGATGGGCAACTAATTCACCTTTAATCCTTTTTGTGGCATGTTTTCGCAAGTCGCATTGCAAGGAACTTGATAGATATAAGATCATCATATCAAATGTTCCGTTTCCGTGCTCTTCCATTTTCTCAAAGTAAAAGTGGGGCCGGAAGGCGGAGAGAGCTTGAAAAATACGAATGCATTCTTCGTAGTCAAAGATTTAGCGTCCTCTCTTCCATTCTCTTACGGGTGTTTGTTTGACCGTGTATTCATTTAATTGCATGAAAGTCTGAAAAGGTGGGGAGGGGGGACGGCCACCCTAGAAAATAAATTTCAACCTACAATTTGTACATTTTACACATACGTATAATTTTATTTCAATCTCAATTTGTTAATTATTAGAAGGGCGTTACAGGTGCATGCTAACTTCAAACTGAACTCTTTTTTTAGGAGATTATACTATTTTGGAAGAAAATATGCCTCGTTTGACACCTTGGAAAAATACATTGTTTGCCCTTCCCTGGAGAAAATACAGCGGACGTCCATGTTTAAAATATTTACAATTATTTTTCTAATCTATCACCAGGCGCTGTAATGCACTGCGACAACAAGGGGTAGGAATTCATTTTTGGAAAGGAAGAGAACTTGTCCAACTTTTCCTTTCCGATGAGGACTTTTTGTCTGCTAAAGTTCAATTATCCATTAAAATGTATTTTCATTCACCCCCACCCTGAAAGCAGCTCCCGAACCTCGGTCGGTCAGTCGATACATTGTTTCCCATAGCTGTTTAATATGTGCACGAAGACGGATTCCTCCCCTCTAATTATTTTCACCCACTCCAGAAGCAGTCTCCCACATCCCCTCCTCCGCCCACGAAATCAACTTCGAGCTGTGTTGGCATGGCTGTGAACGACTCCTTCAACGAGCAAGTTCCAGTGAACTGCCTATCTAAAAGGAACTGCCTCGTCCGAGAGCATGCTCCGTGGCTTCGTAGTTCCTTTGAATGACTTCCGGTGAACGCTTCCTTTCGGTGAGCGAGCTCCGGTGAACTGCTTCCCGAAATGGAACTGCCATGACCCATCACTATTATAAAATAACCGATTATGTGCAAGACAATTACGAAATTATACAGAAATATGTCTTATTATGAGAACATTGAAGAAATACGTTGTATAGACGCGAAATTGGTAAAATATGTTAAAATATGCCTTGCCAAGTTTGTCTATTTCGGCTGATTTTCATCAGATAAGTGTAGATAAGTATTCGATTCGATGCCAAATGAAAAATATGTTATAACAATAAAGGCCCTGGCCGTAGTTACGTGTTGTATAAATTTGTAAAACAAATCTCAAGAGTACAGCCCACCATAGGCGTGGGCAAGGGGGGCAGTTGCCCCTTAATACTGCCGATTAGAAATTTAGTGTAGAGGAATATTATCGACAATATTATACTACTAAAGAAAAATGAAATATCTTCATGTCAATGAGAGTTCCAAGCAATTACGTAGGGGATACATTATTTACTATGTAATTGGACTTTCCCACTTTATACTCTAACAAATTTATTGTCATTAACATTCCAGAATATTTCTTGTTTTTAGCACTCCCTCATACTTACGTGGTTGAATGATTCTGATACTACGTCAAATGCGACATGTACATTTTTTCTAAAATTCTGTCCACCTTAAATTATATGTATTTCACACAATTTCATTCAGACACACTAATTTTTGTTAATTATTATTAGGGCATTGAAGGAACATGATAATTTCAGACCAGGGGCGCCGACTTGTCAAAATTATTGGAGGGGGCTCTGATCACTGAAATAAATTAATGAATGACTCGCTCTCCCTTTTTTAAGTTTTGGCTTCATTGTTCGGAATCTCATAAAAGCCCATGAATTCCTAATAAATGTCAAAATTTTTATTCACAGTTCGAATGCAGAATATTAATTGTCCACGGATGTATATGGCACAAGTTTCGTCAACCATAATAGCAAAATATTCTCGACTTTTAATATCTGCTACCACGGAGCGCAAAACAGATCTCTCTAATATATCAATGATCTCGTTCTGAATGTCATGTGAGAGCCTTTTGTAGCCCGAACTACCCTAGTTCATGCATATCGTCTTTTGAAACTCTTTTTAGTAAAAAAAATTAACAATACTCATAATTACATACTTAGTATATAGTAATAAGTCATGTGTTTTGCTGTCTCTGGTCATAGCCCCCTCAAAGTTGATGATTTTGCGGTCTCAGCCCCCCCCCCCCCCAAGTTGATGGTCTATAACATTTCAAATGTGTATTTAAAGTTCAGTTCATGTGGCACAATTCAGAGTAAACTTTACAAGAGAAGCAAAATAATACATTAGATCCTCTTAAGCAAAATTATTTGGAGGGCTCTGCCCCACATCTTTAACATTGGGGGGCTCGAGCCCCCCCAAGCCCCATGGAGTCGCCGCCTATGTTTCAGACTGAAGCAGTGTTTTTGAGGGGTAGCACTATTTTGGGGAAATATATGCCTCCTTTGCCCCCCCCCCCCCCGCTGGAAAAATTACCTTGCTCCTCCCTGCGGACGTCCATGACCGCCACTGCTGAAGATACTTTGTTTTTCCTGTGACAAAGTTGTTCGTGTGAATGGGTGTTCTCTAAGATGGTGCAATATCAGATACCCGTTTAAACAGCTTAAATTATCTGTTGTTGCCTTATGTTGAGCAACATTTTGTCGCACAGGATTGTGTCAGTGACATAGTGGAGGCGTTTGAAACTTCTACCAACTGTAAGAAGACTAACGTTGTAGTATAAGATATTCTCCTAAGACGGCAAAAGTTCATTCTAATCTTGGACGATCAGTGTTTACGTTATCCAATATTTGTAAATATATATGTAAAAATATGAGCCTTTAATTTGCAAACGTGTGCGTAGTGAAAGGTTTAGTTAAAGAAGGGTCGGGAATTTTGTTCAGATTCGGCCAGTCGTCTCCATCAGTGTCCCGACTTTCATTTTAACTGCAATGGTGCTGCGAAAATGCAAAAATGTTCTATTGGTTAACTCAGAAATAGACATTTTTTACTAGAAGAATCATTGCTAATGCGCATCATTTAATTTATAAATATATTATTATCTAAACCTAGAATTATCATGGTTGTTCAATGGTGCTGGTGTAAGAAAATTAATGGAAAATTGAAAACACAATTTGCGGAGGAAAGTACTATTAGAATACTTCTGAGAATTGAGTGCAAAAATAATCACTCAGTTGTACGCTGTGTGACAGACTTTGTATGTGAGCGACTGTGCTGTTTATTGCCAGGTTTATTGTTTATTTTTCTCGTTACTTTGGACCATAATTTCAACTCTACAATTATATATCTCCTTGCAATACCACCATAGCATTGATGGTGACATCTAATACTCCAACAGCATTTCGCCTACAACCGTGGCAGAGTGGTTAGCATATCACGCTCTGACGCCAGGTTGGAATCTCGGTCTGGACATGGGTGTTCTTTGTAAGTGTTTTTCATCAATTTCATCATATCATCACTCATCCGCATCGTCACGATTAGCCAAAAGTGGCAGAAAAGTGACGTAAAGTAATTCAACTCAACTAATCCAACTGCATTTTCGGCATTTTTCTTTGTTCCAGATTTTAGGATCTCCCCCGCCCTAAAAAAATCTGGGTATGCGCCTTTGATATGGAATGAGGTTTTAATTTCCCGACTGGATTTTCATCAAGGCTTTTGCCCCCTCCCCGTAATCAGAGTGTCTGCGCACTCCTATGCAGCCCACAGACGAAGTACTCGTAACGAAAAACAAACACCGCTTCAAATGCCCTGGCTGTAGCTTGAGCAGATAAAAGAAGGGAGGGAGACTTTCAGGCGGCAAGGCTTTGATGAAAGGTGAGAAGCCGCGATGGAAACAACCAGCCAAACTCTCCAATAACACTAAAGGTGGGAGGTTATGTTACGATTGTTGTGTGGCAGCTAATGTCTCCGAGAAATTTAGTTACAAAGGAAGCCTGCCGATATACTTTGTCAGTAATCCATAAATCATTGTCACTGTAGTGCGGTGCATATGTTTGCGTCTTTCATTTCATTCAATATCTCAAAATCCAGAGTATTTGAGTAGTGCAAAAGGTGTGACGAAGTTTAGCATTAATATGGCGGTTAATTAATTAACGAGAGGACGTGTCACGTAAAAAGGCCTTGCGACGCCAAGGAGTTCACATTTAAGCTGATTTTATTCATCTGTTGGGAAGGAGGGGGGCCTACTGCTGCATTCATAACTCTTACGAGTTTCACTCCATGAGTACATATAATTTGTTCACTTAATTTTCCTTCGATATTGTTTCTTTGTTTAAGTTTGATTTTAAGCCCACTTTATACACCGAAGTCCAGTAAAAACTATTGAATGATCAAGGAATTGATGTATCTTCACCAAAAGTGATTCTGATATTCACAAATTACTTATGTGCATTATTGTATATTTCTTTTATTTTAAAAGAACACTGATTTTTGTCAATCACACAATTTAAATCAAACTGATTTAAACAACCTCGAAATTTTGTAAGCATATCATGCAATTTGTCATGTAAAGGCTTGCTCAAAATTGTAAATGACTATTGACGTTAATGGTTTTTATATTTTTCTTCACGAGTAGCTTGGAGAGAGAAAAGGAAACATTGGGAACTTCTCTGTACTTACATTTAAATTGCGCACATAGGCATGGACATGAAAACTTGATAGAGAGAATGTTTTCTTTACCAAGGAATCTTTCGATTTTTAAGCCAAGACCTCTCCCCGATGGCGCAGTGGTAATGTCGTCGCCTTGTAATCAAGGGGTTCTGAGTTCGATACATGGTGTTTCGGATACCACTTTAAACTGTAAGACTAGACCTGATTAGACTTTCTGTGCATAAACTCAAACTCATTTTCAGCTGATAACCGCGATGATGGGAACACGAGCACTCAGATTTCATTGTTCCATTATTAATCACGGAACTCCGTAAATTGTTACTTAGAAAACAAACAACTGTTGCAAAAAGTGGAAAGTATAATTTTCCTTTGCATTATGAAAAATTTCCATTAATCCAAGGAAAAACTAAAACACGATCACAAAACTTTATGAAGAAAATACGGTTTTACCAAGTAAGAAGTTTGAAATATGTAATTATGAAAAACGGATAATTCATGCCTCCATCCAGCTTGATTTTAATATGCAACGACTGTATCTTCAAATATCTCTGCAGTTTCGATCTCTTTTCACCAACAGCGGCGCCAGAATTATTCATCTACGGGTGCTGAGGGGTTGCGGAAAGAAAGTTAGGGGGTGCGATATGTATTACAAGAAAGTGGTCATTCCATGCAGTGTAAACATTCAGATACACGTTGCAGTCTTATTGAACTATGTAGTGAAATACAAAATAAAACCATCCTGCCCTTAAAAAGACAATTTTTGAACCTTCTCAATGTAACCAATGAAGGCACCGTCTGCCACAAGACAAAATGCGAAGAGTACAGGAACTGTGTCATCTTTAAAATCCCTTCTGCCGCACTATCCCCAACAACGAACTGTAAAATTTCTTCGTGAACATTGGGCATCTTCCTAACAGTCTTGGAAAAAGTTTGAAATGGTACGTTTACTGGACATTAAACGTGGAACAAATATATAGAACGTATTAAGAAGAACAGTACCCTTCATGTTACAACTCGCATTAAATAATTTCCAGAGCACGACCTGATGAGGTGATACCTTAAAAGTACCTGAATTTTTTGCTCCAGTGTAAGGAAGAACAAGTAGACGGAAAACAAACCGTTTATGAACAATGCAAGAAAGAAAAAAACATAACTCACATTAATCTATAGCCAATTATCAAAAACCACGAACAGACCACTTGAAGAAACAAAAGAAGAAAAAATTGATAACGACAATGCTGACGAAAGAAGAAAAACGGCCGCTGATCTTTACAGAGGCTGCAGTACAGAAAAAGTATTGGTACCTCTTTCAGTGCTTGCCTGTTGCATACAATAATAACCTATCATTCGGCCCTCAATATGACATGACATAATATTACATATTAATGTTTTCAGTTGAACGTAGGGTGTGCTGAAGGGGTGCGGAAGAAATTTAAGGGGCGCGCAAGCACTCACTCACGCACCCCTGGCGCCGCCACTGCTTTTCGCCTAAAATTTTGTCTCAATTCTCCTGCCCTGAGGGAAGTTTACCTTCGCATAGCAACACTAAACTGCAACCATGATTTATACCAGTAGGATGGGTGAAAAAAAACGAACATTGCTTGCCTGCTCATCTCTTTCCTGGCGACAGGAACGTACGTTTAAACGTGAAAGCTTAAACCCCCTCGCCGCACTGTAATGGACGAATCCTGAAAGGCTGGCCTTCGTGGTGGATGGTTAGCACAGCACGCTACGTCGCCAGGGGTCTCGGCGTTCGAATCCCGCGGCCTCGTCATGGGTGTGTGAGGAGTGTTCCTTCATCAATTTCATTGTATCGCCACTCATCCTCATCTTCGCGATTAGCCAAAAGTGGCACAAGAGCGAAGGGAAATAAACAATATCACGAATCCTGAAAGTTCGAATTGCTTTGTAATTTTTGTGTGCATACTTCTTTCCAACGGTAAGGGACTCAGGGTATAAAATATATAGTATCACAGTTAATCCAGTGGCTAGTGAGAAAACTCTAGGAAGGAATCTCTTCACGACGACAACAGCAGTTCCAGCATATCATGACAGGTCGGACAACCCTAAGCCTGCGTTCGATTGGTTTTATGTTTACAAAACAAGTGTTTTCAATGTGCAATGCATATTTTACAAGTATGTAAAAAAACAATTTAATCAGCGATCAGCAAAAACAAGGTAATGCACACAATTAACAGTATTGGTCTTTTTAGGTTGCACCGCGTCCTCAACGATTGTATAGGTCGAAACTTCTCGACACTCACTCTCTTTTTCTTCAGTTATTTTCGTTGTTTTTATCTCTTGCGGTGACGATGAGAATGCATTTACGAGTGTACAATGGGACAAACACAACTATACACTCTCATGTCTCGCACAAAATAAAAAATAAAATTAAAAGGGATTCTTCTTTCGCGCCTTGATAGCTTTGTAACGACTGGGGCAGCCAAAGAGACTAACTTTCCATTTAAACTGACAGACCGTCAATTTAGGTTTTAATCTTGCAAAAATTGTGTGAATCTGAAAATTTGCACATCTGTTCTATTTGATGTCAAAACAACATATCAACAGCCCTTTCCGCATCCTGAAATTCCAGGCGGTGGTAAACTTTGAATGCTGAATGCTGGAGAAGTGCAAGTTATCACTGGAATGAATGTTACGTGCAAGCAGCTAAACCCACGGATTTGAAATAGGGCTCCACCGAAAGAGGAATAAGCGGGCTTTAACTATGACTACACATATTGTCTTCCAGGACCGCACAAAAGGAACAAAAACTACCAAAGTCGATTTTTTTTCTATTTATCATTCTTGACGCTTTCTTTAAACTTTCCGTTGACATCTTTGTAGACCATGTGCAGAACTGTTACGCCACGGAATTTATTAAGCTCGTGTATTATTCTGAAAAAAAATAAAAAAATCATGAGGCTTCTTCTCTGATATAGCCTAAGCAGCAACAAAGCTAGTGAAATAAAAATCAAGTGCAGAGAAACAAGAGGGAATATTCTTTTCTGGATATTACGTCGCATTAAAACAGTGAAATTCATTTAATTAACATTTTTGTCGTGCCGATTTATGGCGAAGAGTTTTTGACAGCAGGGGATCTAAATTGTGAACACTTTTCATGCAAAATACAAATGGATTGTCAATAATTCAGACATTTATATACATCGATAATACAGCCTGTAAGTGTAATTCTTGTTTACAAAGAAAGTTACTTCATCATTCTTTGAACAATTAATTTTTAAGGTATTCATGAATTCTAAATTAATGATATTACACTTTTCTAAAGCTGACGCCAAGCAGTATTTTCAACTCTAGCGAGAAGTCGCTAAATCTGGCGGATCTGGCTAGCTGGCGACAGAAGACGTGAAAAAGTGACGAGCGACTTTTCTGGCTACTTCGTGTGCTCTTTAGCGACTAATTTGGAGAATTCACAAAATATCTGCGTAGGTACGTCTAAATGCTTAAAAATGTCCGTTTTATAGTTCTTAAATAAGGAAATACCCTCGTAATTCACTTCTGATGCACAAAGAGAAACTGAAGCAAAGCGTACCCTCTTTTCCAGTATGGTTTGTGATGTTTGTAAACATCACTGTTCACAGCTCATTGTTATCAGACACTCCTCCTGGCGCCATTGCGGCTGCCTTATTATAAAACAGAACGTTTGACTTCGCGGTCGCGTCGTGCGTGGGTTCAGATTGGAGTTTTTTGGGTAGTGTGTGGTGACAAAGGAAGTGCTAGTGTAAATTATAAAGTTCGTGTGTGTTTGTGCGCAGGTCAGCCCAGGGCAGGGCAGTGTCCAGTGTGGGGAAAACCGCAATACAAGAAACATTATCGGAAGGAGTGGGAAAACTACAAATGGTTAACCCCTGTCGATAGTGACACGGCGAAAGCGTATTGTAAGTACTGCAAAGTAGAACTATCTGTATGCCCAAGCTACTGATCTGAAAAAAACTTTCGAAACACAGAAACATAAAGTCAGATCTGGTTACTTCTGTTCTGCAAAACAGAAGAAAAACAGTTCAAACCGGAAAATTTAAATACTTCTAGTGCTGAAGCTATTTTAGCTTTATTCATTGCCGAACACTGTTCTTTGCTAACCGTGAATCACTTGTCCGAATTATGTATGAAAAGGTTTGGTGACTTACAGCTGCAGTGCACCATGCATTCGCCTGCATAAAACCAAGTGCACAGAAATAATAAACAACGTTCTTGCAGTGCATTTTCTCGATGATTTAGTATCTGACATCGGTAATCAGTGTGAAGTGCAGTGTTCAGAGGAAGAGGAAAGTAACGAGGAAATGTTGCTTTTATAGGCAAGTACTCGATTTTCTCCACCTTTTTGCTATTTTTTAGAAGTACATTTCATTTTGCGACTTTTTCTAGAGCCTTTACATTTCATTTAGCGACATTCTAACGGATTTTCTAAGGATTTTTCACGACTTTTACGTTCAAGTTATTGGCAATACTGACGCCAAGTATACTCCAGTCAAGGTCACTCGCTTTCGGAGTTTCCCCTTGCCTCGTCCACACCCCTGGCCCTCTAGGGTTGCCTCGCTTGTTCTAAGCTGTTAAGTTGACACTTTGCACGTTGTACAGTCAGGGACACTTCTGGATTATAACAATACCATTGACTTTCAATTAAATCATTACAACCGACAAGTGTCCGCGACCGTACGTTTGCGGTTGATTTCGTTTTCGATGTTGTTTTGTGAAAGGGCTATTTGGTTACGATTGGGAAGGAGGCGAGGGGGGGCATTTGCCTTCCACTTCTCGCCACTTTTGCCCTCACACTATGCTAAATCTTATCTACAAAGGGAAATATACTGTCTTTGCCCCCCCCCACCCAGTTTTGGTACCTTGACCCCTAGTTTTGGAACCCAATCGCCACCACTGAGTATTGAGTATAACGGTCAAATATTGAGTGACAAGTAATTAATCTAATTGCCCGTTAGTATGAATTAATTGCAATTGGTAATATTAATATCCGTCGCGAATACAGGTGTCTAGCGAACTGTCTTAGCCAGCACTAGCTTGCTCAACCACCGTTTTTCGCCCAGATTCGGATTTACATGCATTCTTATGGGAATATCAAGAAAAATGCAACTTCTAAACCAATGGACCGATTTGGAATAGCGAGAGACAGTTTGCCACAGTTTTGCCTACAATCGCCACCGGAGTGTGAGCTAAGCGCGACCGAGCTGCGAGTTGCAAGCAGACTCGAGGTCTGGATTTGTTTTTCCTCGAGTGAGTGTTTCAGAGCCATGGAGTAGAGCAGAATAGAACCAGGGGGTCATTCTCCCCCTCGCCGTTTAAGCATCCGTGCACATACGTGTGGTTATGTGAGAATAACGCCAGACACGTCCACCCGTGTCAATCGTCCGAAACAACGTCCAAAGTAGTGAAAGTTAATAATATTTGATATCCATGTGAAACCGCGAATGGCTCATCGCGTATGTTCGTCTCATCGCCCAAGTCACGTATCTGTACTTACGAGTGACCGCGAAGAACTGACCTATTATTCCACAAGTTGTCGTATGGAGTCGACAGTGAACGAGTGAAGCCAGAATCCGATGATGCCAGATGGAGCCGCCGACCGATCCACTTTCGCCAACCAGGATAACCGCGAAGTGCAACCTTGGAGTGGAGATGTCTTCCAGAACTGTAGGACCACTTCCACCCAACCCAGGTCAGAGGGAATGCAGCGAAGGTAAGATCCAACCATGTGCGTGTGTGAGAAAGACGACGACTATCTACCGCGAATCTGCGTAAATCAAATCATTGCATAACTTAAATCAGTGCTATGGCATCCCTAGGCATCTGTTTTCCGGCGGAGTAATCAAATGTTAAAGATGAGAGTTAATGTTAACGGCAAACAATAGTTCATTGAATATATTTATACCTTAAGAAAAGATAGAAGGGGTTCGCACAAGGAACAATTATTCACTTTATGCTTAAAATCCTAAACGATAAATTGTATAAGGCAATGTAGCCAAGACATAGCAAGAGTATGGTCAAAGAAGTAAATAATCTAACCTTTGTATTTGTCATATTGTCGCAATATGCCATAGAATGAGAGAATGAATGTGAGATCGAGTGAAAGAGGGCAAGATGTAATGTGTATTTATCTGTGCTTTAATATATATGTATATTCAGAAACACCGTAGTATTATGTAACGTCATTTCAGGTATTTAAAATCATATCCTCCTAGGTTTATTCTCGGTAAACCCGACTGTTAGGCACTTATCCTGACCGTATTATATTTCATGTGATGTTTAATTCGCCCAGCAGGTTAGGCGAGAGATTCTTCGTTGTTGCGTTGCTAAGCTCAGTTCAGTTGAGTTAGTTGAGTTAATTAGTTACTTATTAAATTAGCAAAGCCCGTGACAAAATATGGCGCCCGAACATTCGACGAGTAGGCAAATAAAAATGTAGGCATATAAAAGTTGCCCGAATAATCGACGAGTATGTGAATAGACAAGTAGGGGTGTAAAAAGTAGGCCCGAATAATCGACGAATAGGCAAATAGAAGAGTAGGCAAATAGGAAGCAAATAGGAATTAGGCTCGTAGAACGATGTTACAGGCAGGCTAGTAAGGAACCTGGAGGTCACGAGTATTCTAATTAGTTGCTTATCTACTCAATGTGAATTTTTATGAAGTTTGATTGTAATGGTTAACAATCAGTTATGTCTATTACCCAAGGGGATTTAATACTTGTTGTTAAAGAGAAGTTTTCAGCCTACGAATGTCTACGACAGGGTACCAGAATTTAACGCTAAGGGGGAACTAAGATTTTTTGTTGGTAAATTAAATAATTGCAACCTGTAACTGAAAATCCTGATAAGGATCTATAAAGACGTTTTCATTTAAAGTATTAATGTGTAATTTGTACGGTGATTTTAATTAACTGAATATGCAATCGATGTGTAGCTAGAACCATTTTGTGTGTTTTTTATGGTGTAATAGTGAAAATACTTTGTCGCGACTATAGCATTTTTCCAATAGCAGAATTATTAGAGGATCTTATTATTTTATTAACAATGGGCGTTATTAACTTCGGACGATAAAGGACAAAAGGACACGCGTTATGTCACACGGAAGCAGGTGAGGGGTGCGATCCCCGGGATCTGAAACCAGAAACCAGGAAAAGAATTTTGATATCTTTTTCCTTCGGCGATAGCCAGCCACGAGAAGAAGAAGAAGAAGAAGAAGATTGGCATGCAAAGGACCACTCGTCTCCGCAAGAGATTAGCCAACAACAATACCATGGACCGCCCAGGGTTAGAGCATTCTACAGATGCAGGCGCTTCGCCAACCGGCAACGTTGATAAGGATCTAGGGAAAGATCAGTCGGTAACAGGGTTGCCAGTTCCAGAGAAGATGGACGTGCAGGCCATGTTCTCTCAGCTAATCAGCTATATCCAAGCCAGAGATGAAGAAAGAGATCAGAAGAGGAGAGAGCAGGAAGAAAGGAAGGAAGAAATGGAAGAAAGAAGAAGAAAAGAGTGGGAAGATAGATGGGACCGCCGTTTCCAAGCACTGCTATCCGAAAATGACCGAATGAAGGAGAAAGTACTTCAGTCGGAGAAGGATTGCGAAAGGAGACATGAAGAGACAAACATTAATGTTGTCACAATGGAGAAAGATCTGCGTGTAGAGTTACGTCAGGTTCAAGAAACGATTGGAACGCTGGACGCAAGAATGACCGAGAATCGGACGAGCCTAACCAGCCGATTAGAACGACTGGAAGCGGAGACACGTGAATTGAAGGATTTCCAAATCACGCAACGGAGAAGAAATGAGGACGAAGAGATTCGCCGATTGGAGGCAACGTCCAGGGATGCGAACCCAACCCCTTTGCTCGTCGCAGCAGACGTGACCAACCAGCTGACATGTCAATCAGCACCAACTTCCTTGGATCGCCAAGCAGCGCGTGACGTCATCGGCCGGAGCGGGAGCTCGCCGAGCTTGAACGCTTTCGCCCAGCAGGAGACACGCAGTGTTTCCAACCCGGAGTCCAATACTCGCGGAATCTTCTCAAAAGTCGGCATGGATGATTTTCAAACGTACAGCCCCGATCACGACGAGATTTTACCGTCAATCTTCATAAGGGACTTCAAGAGAGATTGTTTGTTCTACGATGTCGATAGCCCAGACTGCTTGAGGCTAATGCGAAAATTACCCAAAGGGAATGCAAGGATCTGGCTAGAGCAGCGGAATCCGCCATTCGAAATATTTGAAGAGTTTGAACAGGCATATGAAGTTCTTTCCAACCCTGAGAAACGGAAGCTCTATGACCGAGGACCACAGTTTTTGAGCAACGAGTGGAAAAGCACATTGCAGGACTACGGAGTGAAAGAAATGCTAACCGCCCCTTATCCCCAGCGAGGCCGGTACAGCAATCACCGCCCACAACAACAACACTTCAGAGACGATAGAGATGGAGAAAACACGAGATGGCAACACTGCAGGGGTCAAAACAACCCGAGTCAAGTTGAGAGGAATCGTGCTGTGAATGCAGTTGGAACAGTCGTGTCCCCACAGACTGGTGCTAATTTACTCGACTGGAATAGACCGTCTACTAGCCGTAACTTGGACTCACTCTCCCCAGATTACCAACCTGGACGAAGTAGACTGAGTCAAGAACAGCGATCTCTGGAGCAGACAACCGATATTCAAGGCCCGACGGGAGACTAGAAGACTCCTTTGTCAGTCCGGCTCATGTCAAAGGAGACACTGAAGAAAATATTGCACTAGAGCCACCCCGATTGTAAAGTAAACAATAGGAAAATTAGAGATTATTTTTTATATTAAAAGGCAAAAAATGTAGACCTTTCTTATAATTAATGCAAGAAGTATGCAAACATATGTGTGAGAGGGAACAAATTGCAAATCAAATATTTACTTATATCTTATTTACTTTATTATTCAGTAGTCACTTATTATGTATAAAACTACAGGGTGTATCCAAAGTTAGTGTATATGTGGTAATATACGTTGAGATTTTGATGTTAAAATGTACTTTATATTGTATTCTTGTATACTTTATCATATTTGTTTATATTCTCATAATTATAGTACAATTGCAGAAAGTATAACTTCATTCTAAGGTTGAGTAAAAAGTTATACAGTCCAGGGTTCGAGTCCCTATTCAGACGCCTATGTGTGCGATCACTAACAAATATCATTAATATGTGGTATGAATTTTTTCCTGTCACTCGCAAGTTCGCTCTGAAAAAAATTCATAATTAAAAGGAGGGGAATGTTATAACGGTCAAATATTGAGTGACAAGTAATTAATCTAATTGCCCGTTAGTATGAATTAATTGCAATTGGTAATATTAATATCCGTCGCGAATACAGGTGTCTAGCGAACTGTCTTAGCCAGCACTAGCTTGCTCAACCACCGTTTTTCGCCCAGATTCGGATTTACATGCATTCTTATGGGAATATCAAGAAAAATGCAACTTCTAAACCAATGGACCGATTTGGAATAGCGAGAGACAGTTTGCCACAGTTTTGCCTACAATCGCCACCGGAGTGTGAGCTAAGCGCGACCGAGCTGCGAGTTGCAAGCAGACTCGAGGTCTGGATTTGTTTTTCCTCGAGTGAGTGTTTCAGAGCCATGGAGTAGAGCAGAATAGAACCAGGGGGTCATTCTCCCCCTCGCCGTTTAAGCATCCGTGCACATACGTGTGGTTATGTGAGAATAACGCCAGACACGTCCACCCGTGTCAATCGTCCGAAACAACGTCCAAAGTAGTGAAAGTTAATAATATTTGATATCCATGTGAAACCGCGAATGGCTCATCGCGTATGTTCGTCTCATCGCCCAAGTCACGTATCTGTACTTACGAGTGACCGCGAAGAACTGACCTATTATTCCACAAGTTGTCGTATGGAGTCGACAGTGAACGAGTGAAGCCAGAATCCGATGATGCCAGATGGAGCCGCCGACCGATCCACTTTCGCCAACCAGGATAACCGCGAAGTGCAACCTTGGAGTGGAGATGTCTTCCAGAACTGTAGGACCACTTCCACCCAACCCAGGTCAGAGGGAATGCAGCGAAGGTAAGATCCAACCATGTGCGTGTGTGAGAAAGACGACGACTATCTACCGCGAATCTGCGTAAATCAAATCATTGCATAACTTAAATCAGTGCTATGGCATCCCTAGGCATCTGTTTTCCGGCGGAGTAATCAAATGTTAAAGATGAGAGTTAATGTTAACGGCAAACAATAGTTCATTGAATATATTTATACCTTAAGAAAAGATAGAAGGGGTTCGCACAAGGAACAATTATTCACTTTATGCTTAAAATCCTAAACGATAAATTGTATAAGGCAATGTAGCCAAGACATAGCAAGAGTATGGTCAAAGAAGTAAATAATCTAACCTTTGTATTTGTCATATTGTCGCAATATGCCATAGAATGAGAGAATGAATGTGAGATCGAGTGAAAGAGGGCAAGATGTAATGTGTATTTATCTGTGCTTTAATATATATGTATATTCAGAAACACCGTAGTATTATGTAACGTCATTTCAGGTATTTAAAATCATAGCCTCCTAGGTTTATTCTCGGTAAACCCGACTGTTAGGCACTTATCCTGACCGTATTATATTTCATGTAATGTTTAATTCGCCCAGCAGGTGAGGCGAGAGATTCTTCGTTGTTGCGTTGCTAAGCTCAGTTCAGTT
Organism: Lepisma saccharinum; assembly: GCF_977018435.1. NCBI lineage: Eukaryota > Metazoa > Arthropoda > Insecta > Zygentoma > Lepismatidae > Lepisma > Lepisma saccharinum. The sequence goes on from NC_139231.1 coordinate 76,608,250, forward strand.
GAGTTAGTTGAGTTAATTAGTTACTTATTAAATTAGCAAAGCCCGTGACATGAGGATTGAGGAGCAGCGTCCTACGTGTGGAACATTTGCCGGTGAAAGTGAAGCGAGTGCCTCCCGAAAGGACACTAGAAAGCAAAATTTATTTTACTTCGCTTCTTGTGCCACTTTTGGCTAATTTGCGAAGATGGGGATGAGTGATGATATGATGAAATTGATGAATAGACATCACAAACGTTCATGCCCAAGCCAGGATTCGAACCCGGGACCCCTGGCGTTGCAGCGCGATGTGCTAACCACTCCGCAACGGGGGCCGACCATCTTCTAGGTCAACGTGACGGTACACATATTTTATGTTAAATAAATAATATAAGTAAATATCAACATGACTTAACGGCGTTCTAATGGAAGTTAAGAAAAAACAGTTTTATCTAGACATCCCAACTGACAATACTAACAGCGATCAGCCTCCAACGCATCACAATATCCATCGAAATAATATTATCTGATGCCATGCAATGGTGGTGGTAGATGCACATTGCACGGTGGTTCGGTTTCCACTTTAAACTGTAGGTCCAGTCCCGATTAGCTTTTCTGTGCATAAAGCGGTGTTAAGAACTAACCCAAACAAGTAACAATTCCATGTGATGAAAATTCAAATATATTCTTTTTATAAGAATAATTTTTCATTCTACCACAATTTAGTCTATCTCCCTAAGATACAACTCCCCATTTATGTCCTTTCACCTTACGTCGACTAATTGCGCGAGGTAGAAAATGGCCACCGTACGTACGTTCCTCGCCTGTCGTACCGCTTGCACCGTTACTAAGCCATCCGAAAGCAGCTTGTTCCACCCCTTTTGGCGCGGAGACGCTCTCGCACATTGTTGCAACATTTATTCCCATATGATTTGGTATGGAGGGCGGTGCTTGGGTTGCCGCGTGATCGACGGCAGATTGCTGACAGGTAGCGCAGCCAATGGGGGCCGAGTTAGGAACGTCAAACACCAGCGCGCGCTTCGAATCACCTGTCACTGATCATAACGTGACACGTAGTTCCTCTCTATTCACGTTTTACGGACACTATTGTGTTTAGTTGGTTCCTCGCTTCGGGGTTTGGTGCTTGTGGCTTCCTCTTACATAACGTTTCGTCAACGCAGTGTGTGACCTAAGAAATAACAAATGAATAACGATTCCTCGCAATACTCTTAAGTTTGCACCTTCCTCTCTTGGGGGTGCTGTGCTTGTCCGCACATTCTTTGTCAATATTTCAACTTCCGTGGAGTGTATAGCAGCCACACCCAGATTCCCGGTATCCTCGGGAGTACCTCTATTACGTATAAAAATCTCAGTCCAGTCAGAGCACTTTTAAAACTTCCTCGCTTTGGCGTGAAAAGTCCAGCTTCCTCTTAATGGAGGGTGGGAAAACAGGTGTGTGTGTTTGTGTGTGTGTGTGTGTGTGTGTGTGTGTGTGTGTGTGTGTGTGCGTTGGTATACCCGTCATTACGAGGAACAAGATCAGAAAAATTACCAGCATTAAGAGGGACTTTTTCATTGCGAGGTAATTTTGGTGGTTCCTCGGAACGATAAAGCACATTATTTAATATTATGGCCGAACCGGCAAAGGAAAATTTAATGTCGTGGAATTAATCGACGAAGGGGACCAAGATCTATATTTTGATAAAAGGTAGAACAATGTCCGACAATTGTACTCGGAGTTATGCCACAAAACAGTGCATTTTTCTGGTTCCTCTTTTCGGGGCATTGTGCCTGTACGTGTGTATCAGGTGTTTATCGGTTCCTCTCAACGGGGCTCTGTGCTTATCACTTACACACAACGTGTGTGTCGTTTGTGCGACGCCAGAGACATCTGCAGTGTGTGAAAAATTGCGGAACTACATCAGCGGTGACGTCAAGGCGGAGCGAGGAAGATCGTAAGGGGTGGGGCCTGCGGTTGCAGTGAACAGCGTTGTCGGATCTCCCCCTCAACTTACATGACTCAGCATTTTTCACTGGCGGCTCTGAACGTTGCATTGTTCGCAGTGCTGCATAAGTTGCAACGCTGGAGAATGCAGCGTTGCTACATCATTGCCTACATGGGAAATGTTAACGGCGCTTCACGATTGCGTTCTGAGAGGGTTTGTTGTGTGATAGTAGCCGTATTTAATATAACGGTTTGAGCTTGGGCAATTATGTCTCGTATTTCTCGGAAAAGATATATATCAAGGAAGAATTGTAGCAATCTGCCGGAGGGCGCGTGTGAGCGAGCAAAGAATATTGTAGGAAATGCTTGTGTATTTCCTCATCAAGAAAGCAAACTAGTAGGATTTCTTCTTGTATTAATTAACAAAATATTCAACCAGAGTTCCTATGCTAGAATACTGGAAATGATTGCGCTTAATCTAACTAAAGCACAAAAGCCAGACACAGGACAATATAGTACAAAAACAACATACATATTTACGTTCTTAATTGTGGTCTAACTATTCGTTTTCTCCGTCTACTCCACTCGTTAAAAATTTGCTCCTCCTCTGTGGTGACAGTGGCGTATTTAAGAGTACGACTTCAATCTCCTTCCCGAAATACCTTCCACCCTTAAAATGTTTCTTTCGTCACTAGAATGCAGATGCATATGTTCAAAAATGGCAAAATACGTAGTTAAACATTAATAAGAATAGGTTCTTCACTAACATTTCAATATTTTTCGTAATACATGTCTCTAAAGTAAGGTAGAATTCACACCGAACTTAGAGGCGACACGTGTTGCTTGAGGATTTCACCAATCCAACGCAAGTTTCTGAGACCTATTATGCCTGCCGCTACGTTATGAAACGTTGCTGCGGATTGACGCGTTTCCAATCGACATATGTCATTTGCACTTGCTGTTTGGAGTGAAATCCACGTGTTACTTGACGTTTCGGTCTGAAAGTTACAGGCGACAAGCAACACGGAGATGCCAAGCAGCTTTCAGACCAAAGCGACACACAACACATGTCGCTTCGGAACTAGTCAATCAATATCAACGTTTCACACCTTACCGGTAGCCCCAGAAGACTGAGTTCGACTGGTGAGATTCTCAAGCACCACATGTCTCTTCAATGTGAAATCTCTCAATGAGAGAAGAGCCCAGTTCGAGCGACATGCAAAAGCTCACTAAAGCAACACATACACCGCGCACAAGTGAACAGACCAAGTCAATTTGATGCATGGTGATTTCACACCCAAGCGACAAGCGACAAGCGACACGAGACCCTTCAATCTAATGCAAAAGATTCATTGCGTATGCGGGAACAGAAACAGGTGACACGATGCACCATATTGAGAACATAGTCCAGTCCAAGCTACAAATGCAGCTTGTGTCGCTTCAGTTCAAAATTTTTGTTTTCAAGAAGCACGTTACATGGGGATTTCACACTGAAACGACACGACACGCATGATTTTGTGCGAGCAATAAAGGTTTCGATTTCCTATGGGGCATAGCACCTTGCACTGGCGTACGCAGGGGGCGCTGATGGGGCTACTACTGCCCTCCAGAAATTTTAAGAAAATCCAAATTTTAAAAGAAAATTTGTAAGAACTCACAGAAAGGAAAGATGTAAACGCAAACCTCCCTTAAAGTTAAAATGACACCCGATAACCATATCTGTCTTCGAGTACAGTTTTAATAGTGAAAAGCTGAAAATATACGATAGCCTATATATTTTATTCGGTATCCCACAATTCTAGAACAAAGCTATATACTATACACCTTTACAATTTCAGGCCCTCCAGAACAAAAATCCTGCTTACACCAGTGGCACCGTGAGAACAATTGGAGCAGACTATGATATCGAAAACCAGAAAACTACGGCGACTCAATTGTATTTAACTTAGTATATGGCACGTGTTTTCCCTCTTCTCGAGTGGCAGCAACGAATCGTCCCCTACTTATGGTCAGTGCATCGCCCACTGACATATACATGAGGGAGGGATGAGAGACAGGCCTGCGGCAAGGAGTAGCAAGTCTCCATTTCCACTTCACAGCCTAACAAAGACAACTAAAGGTGGCCAGGTAGGAAAATTTCCTTTGGGCTCAGGATGGTGGTGTGTGTTGCAAGGCGTGCTGTCGACACTGGCGGCGATTGGATTCCAAAACTGGATTGGGCAAAGGAACTTTACTTTTCCTTTATAGATAAGCTTTAGCGTAGTGGCGGAGCAAAAGTGGCTAAAAGTGAGGGACAACTGCCGCCCTACGCTCCCTCAGTCAGTAATGATTATTCGACTGTAAAATCAGTTGAAATATTGGAATCAGATTCTTTCCTCATTCATCCATAAACATTCTATTTCATTTCGCTTTGTAATAAAAATAAGCACTTTATAAATTTTAAAAAATATATTTTTAAAAAATATATTTTTAAAATTATTCTTATAATCAACGTAATTAAACAGAATTATGGCTGACAGATTTTAAGAAAGAAGTTACAGTCCGTGAATTACTTTTTCACAGTGTTTAATAATTTTATTAGGAGGCGCTTTTCTGCCATTTTATTTAACCGCGACGGTGCGGATGTGTGGTGATTAGAAGAAATTTAGGAAGGGACACTCATGCCCAGGCTGGGATTCAAACCCGGAAACCCTGGCGTCGTATTACACTGAACTAACTTCTCCCCCAGATTTTGGAGGACAGAAAGTAAGTTATTCATATAATATATAAGATGTAATATATAATATATTACATATTATATAATATAATATTCGAACCAGTGTATAGTGCACCTCCACTGCATATCGCCAGTTTACAAGGCGATTCTCATATTCTGTATACTCTGTACTATTCACAGTTACAATACAAGTGTTAACCCATTGAGAAACCTAAGTTTGCCATTTTGGAATCTCTCTCTCCAGGACGTAGTGTAATCAAGGGGTCCAGACTTTGTTACCCGGTTGAGGCAATTGTGGTTCCGATCCCACTTTAAACTGTAGGTTCAATCCCGATTACCCTTTCTAGGAATAAAGTGTACTTAAAAAGAATCTTACGTTGAACTTGATTGAAATTACGTTTTTGCTTGCAAGTTTGAATATGTATATTAATATTAATAATAATAATATTAACTACTTTAATTAATAGAGTATGAGATTTAATCAAATTGTCCTTTGCTTGTAGAGATGTTACTGACGCAAGTATTGATGGAATGAACTGCAATGAGTATTTTGCTACCCTTGAAAAAAAACGAACCAAAGGAAAACGCCGCCCGCCTCCCCCCTCCCTGTTCTGTTCAAGTGGGGGGAGAGTGGTCAGACGTTCAGACCAGACGCTTGGCAATTCTGAACTACCCTTTCTTTGTCAGTGCCAAGGGGTAGGTGCGAAGAAGTGTTTGCGCACCCTTTAATTTTCTTCCTCACCCATTTTTCAACCAATAACACCAACTCTTATAGAGTGCCATACCCGGTGGAGGCACATAGTGCTTCGGATCCCACATTAAACTGTAGGTCCAGTCCCGATTAGCGTTACTGTGCATAAAGTGGACTTAAAACACCAAATCAACAACAACAACTCTTAGAGTGCCATGCTGTCTCATGTCATATTCAGCGCCGAATGTTACGTTCTAAACTGAGACCGCTGTTATTGTTTACAACAGGCAAACACTGATCGCCGATTTCTTTCCTGTACTGTCGGCAGTTTATAAAGGTAGCCGCCATTGTCTTTCTTTCGTCAACATTGTTGTTAAGAATCGTTTCTTCTTATGTTTCAAGTAGTCTGTGTGTGTCGATAAATGCCTATAGCTCAGTGTCAGGTGCTTTGTGTTATCCTTTGCATTGTTGATACACCGTTTTTGTTGTCTGCCTACTATCGGATCAAAAGCTATGTATACTCTAGTTTTGGACTCCAATTAAAAATTAATCAGTAGACCTAAATAAAAACGAGTTACATCAAAATTTGACTGTTTCAATTCTGTGTTAAGCTATAGTAACCAATTATTTTCGATTTTTAGTCGTCTTGAGAATAAAAAAACTGCCCTTTTTTTGCGTTTTCCAAACAAGAAATAAAAAAACAATTAAAAAATCGTCCGATCGTGATCAAATTTAAATATGCAGGTAGAAAGGTTGTAAATAGAATTCTTAATTTTCAATTTTTTTATGGGCTTAAAAGTCAAATGTGTCTTATCAATTTTCTGAAACATATTCCCTCCCATCCCGTGGGAAAATACCTTGCTTGCCTTTCCTTGGAAAAAATCTTCCAATTTTTCATGTGTCATTGGCCTCCCTTCAACAAGCTGTTCTTTTCAAATTTTTGGCCTCTCCGATGGCGCAGTAGTAACATCGTCGCCTTGTAATCAAGGGGTTCCGGGTTCGATTCCCGGTGGAGGCATATAGTGGTTCGGATCCCACTTTAAACTGTAGGTCCAGTCACGATTAGCCTTCCTGTGCACAAAGTGTACTTAAACACCTACTCAATCAATCAAATTTCTAAACATGTCTTGTACTAAAACCGAGCAAGAGTGAAGCAGTTGGAGTTTTAAAGTCCGCTTTATGCACAGTAAGTCTGGACCTATAGTTTAAAGTGGGATCCAAACCACTGTGTGCCTCCATCGGGTATCGAACCCGGGACACCTTTCGCTAGTTTTATCCACTTTCATTGGCATATTATTGGAATTTCAATTAGTGGCTAAAACATTCATGCATGTTTCGTGTTTTCTTTATTTTCAACACCGCGCCCCTTAATTTCATTCCACACCATCTCAGCACTTCTACAGAGCATTCATTCCCCGACATTCGCTACGAGACTCGGCGGCAAGCGGCCCGGCGTCAGCGCTTGTCTTTCCCAGTGAACGGGTCCGCGACAGTCGCACGCTACAGTCTGTTTTTTTTTCGTTCTGCCTGCCTTCGCTCTCCTTCCCTTTCTGTTGACGTTGCAGACTGACGCCAGTATAATCCTCCCTCGGAAGTTGTGTTGTGTCGTGTCCGTGTGTTGAAGATTGTGGCTTAATATGGCACCACAAAAGTTTACATTGCAACAAAGGATTTATCTTGTCGAGTGTTACTTCGGACAGAGGAATTGTGGAGAAGTGCAACGACGTTTTGCAACGAAATTTCCTGGTGTTCCCCTTCCACATAGGACCACTATATTAAACCTCGTAAAAAAGTTTAGAGTAACAGTGTCAGTTCTGAATAAAAGTGGAAAGAAAAATGGGGAAATCTAAAAAATAAAGTATACAAAGACAATCCGCACACCATCCGTGAGTTAAAAGAGAGTATTGTACGAGAAATCGGGAGAATTACAGTAGTAAACGAACTTGCACGTGTAAATGCCAATTTCTTTCGGAGATGCCAGGAATGTGTTGCAGCAGAGGGACATCATTTTCAACACCTTCTGTAGTCAAGGTTAGTACACAATATGAAAACTGTAATTTTAATAGCCGACTCGAGCGACTGTCGCGGACCCCGTTCACAGGGAAAGACAAGCGATTCTACCGGGCCGCTTGCCGCCGAATCTCGTAGCGAATGTAAGGGAATGCTCTGTATATAATTAATTCTGGCAACGCACCAAGATTTACGATTGTGGTTTTCTCTCCGTTGGAGACAACGAGAACGTTTAAGTAAGCAAATAAATAAAAAAATAATAATAAACAGTTGTGTTTATATACGTACGTATACGTATATAATTTGTATCCCCTCCTCCACATTCACCTGAAAGTGGCAACAGTTGTGATTCGTGGGACCGTCTGCTAAGTTGATATCTATGTTTTGGCTTTTTGAGTGTGTGCAGTATTCCCCAAGGCCCTCTTCTCTTGTTGTTGCTGTGCAGAAACACAATAATCCTGAAATCGCTTGTATGGCTAGGAATTAAGTACAATGTAAGTGACAGCGCTGAAGAGATTAGAGGGAAGAAATGGTATGGCAACGAGCGAAGTTGCCAAACGAAGAATGTGTGTATGAGAAATTACTATTATTTTCGCATGCATAGTTCGTCATTAACTTTTTTCCTTTTGTTGCAACATATTATTTTTACTTCAAGACTTATAATAGGTCTGTGTGGGCCTCCCTGATGGTGCAGTGGCAGCGTGGTCACCTTGTAATCGCTGGTCCAGGGTTCGATACCCTGTGGAAACACATAGTTGTTCGGATTCCACTTTAAAATGTAGTTCCAGTCCCGATTAGTCTTTCTGTGCATAAAGTCGACTTAAAACAACAATTCAATTAAATTATAATTAGTGCTTTCATTATACTTTAATAATCCTAATTATTATGCATTGAAATATATATTGATACAATCAACTCCATAAAATGCTGAAAATTGATATTGGAAATATTAATAGATTGAAGAAACAGGTGTATATAACTTTACTCTTCTTGTTTAAAGTAAACGAATTTTGAAGGAAAATGTAACTCACTTCCCCTTTTGTTATTTAGTGTCTAGTGGAGTGACCTACTAATTCTGACAGCAAATTCAATGAGTCATGATATTCATCCTGGTCAGGCAGGGTGTGGCTGCCTTTAGATTGTGTTTCTTTTATCACATATTTAATAGTTCATCCTCATCGCCGCAATTAACCAGTATACATATAATTTTGACCATAAATAGCAAAATGCAAGTAAAAACTTCTTGATGTTTACGATTTTCTTCGCATCTAAATTGTGGACATACGCCTAGTAGGCTCCTGTTGTCTGCAAGAAACAATCTGGAATTTTATTAAATTTCTTGCCGCGTCTCATCGGGCTTGAAATGTATTACTTCACAAGAAAATTTTGAATAACTGTACTATCTTGCATTACGAGCTATAAAAGTAAGTAAATTCATCAAAACTTTCACAAATCGTTGGTTGGTTGATTTGGTGTTTTAAGTCCACTTTATGCACAGTAAGGCTAATCGGGATTGGACCTACAGTTTAAAGTGGAATCCGAACGACTATGTGCCTCCACCGGGTATCGAACCCCGAACCCCTTGATTACAAGGCGACGACGCTACCAATGCACCATCGGGGAGGCCGTGAGGACGCGTTTAGAATGACCGATAGTTCACAAGTTTCCTTTTTGGCGTTAAAATATATTTTCAACCAGACATGTATTTTTATGCACCTGCAACTGCAACATAAAATGTTAATCACTAGAAAAGTAGAAAGCGAATTACCAGATTAGAAGAAAAATCTTCATTAGCTGAATATTTCAACCTCCGATTATTATACCCTAGTATAATAAACCGGACAGAAACGTCGTCGCCTTGTAATCAAGGGGTTCCGGGTTCGATACCCGGTGAAGGCACACAGTGGTTCGGATCCCACTTTAAACTGTAGGTTCAGTCCCGATTAGCCTTACTGTGCATAAAGTGGACTTAAAACACCAAATCAATCAATTAAACCGAACAGAAAAGAGAGAGATTTTGGTTATGCTACTCCTCTATTTTAGACGCTGTTTATTGTGTTGGTTGGTTTCTTGTGTTTATTAGCTGTTTACCAATAGGTTCGATAAACACTTTAATGGTGCTTGGTGTAAAGGTAAAATTAATGATTGGATATGTTTAAGTAAAAAAGAAATCAAACACCAAACCGATATCACATGGTATATTTGGTGTTGCGATATTTTCGAAACTATTAGTTACAAGTACGAAATTTGGTGATTTGAATTAACTATTAATTATCAAGTTGATACAATATGATATCCTATTCTACATCAGCCTGTTTGTTTGGGTGTTTTACTCTGCCCAACAATCGAACCCAATCTGAACGTAGCGTCACGATCCACATTCGTTCATACGTAACTCAGTTCTGCGTAATTCGGTTTTATACGTCAATTACTGTAGGTCTCGGGAAAATATAATTTTAAAACGTGTTAATTAACCTTTACTTGTACGTAATGCATTTATAGATAATTGTGTGTTATACCTATAACATAAAATACAGTTGATTTGTACGTAACCAAGCTACAACAATGTCACACAAAAACACAAATACGCAACAGGATAGGTGGATATGGCGGCGGTCGGTCTGGAATTGCGAGGAAGGGGAGTGCGGCGCGGCGGTGTCACAGAGAAGACAACAAACAGAGGCGGCACGGGGCATGAAATCAGAGGAGATTTGACGCAGTTGTTCAGAACAAGATACCAATTTTATTTTGTACGTACACTAGGTTGACCAGGTTTTCTGAACAGAAAATCAGGACATCCATGAATGCGTACGGGGGAGGGGGGTTGTAGTTATAACTAAAAGAGCACAGGGTCCAGTACACCCCGCCCCCCTCTTTGGCAAAGAAAAAGTCATGCTGCTTATATGTTTCCTGAAATATTACATAATTCTCTTTAATCTATTTTCCTTTTGATTTTATTTGATTTTTGTTATTTAACACAGTCTTATTGTCACTTTTGGCTAATTGCAACAATGAATATGAATGATGATATGATTAAATTCATGAGAGAGGAAAAGTTACATGCTTGACCAGAAAGTAAGTTGTATGCGGGAAGTGGACGCTAATCGACATAAAACTATTAAAGTGGCAAATGTAATGTACTTAAGAATCAAACTGTTAACTTTTAAATTCGTTAATTTAGCACTTTATGACAGAAATGACCTGTATTATAGTGTATGTTGTAATTGAAAATATATGCACTTATTTTTATAATGGCGTGTTATGTAAATCTGATTTGAAAGTAATTCTCAGTTATACGCAGGGGCTTTGATCACTGAAAAAAATTAATGAATGGCTCACTTTCTCCCTTTTTTAAGTTTTGGCCTCAGCGTTCGGAATCTCGTAGAAGCTAGGGGTGTGCGGGATTCTGAAAAGTCGGGACCGGGATCGGGGAAAAAAATTCTCGTCCCGATCCCGAGCAGTCGGGAAATACCGAATGCTCATTTTAAAATGTCGTTATTTCTCGACGTTTCCTGCATTGTCAATTTCTGGAACTTATCGTAAATTGTTAGTATTTAATCCACAAATCACTTAAAGTGAAAATGACGTGTAGAATACGAGATTTTCAGAGCTTCCGGAAATTTCGAACATTTCCTGTCCCGATCCCGTCCCGCACACCCCTAATAAAAGCCCATGAATTCCTCAAAAATATCAATTTTTTGCAGAATATTAATATACCAGGGATGGACATGTCACAAGTTTCGTCAACCATAATAGCAAAATATTCCCGACTTTTAATATCTGCTACCACGGAGCGCAAAACAGATCTCCCTAATATATCAATGACCTCGTTCAGAATGTCATGTGAGCCATTTGTAGCCCGAACGTCCCATCCACTACCCTAGTTCATGCACCTCGTCTTTTGAAACTCTTTTTAGTAAACATTTTAACAATACTCAGACTGTCTCTGGTCTCAGCCCCCCCAAAGTTGATGGTCTAGAAAATTTTAAATGTTTATTTAAAGTTAAGTTCATGTGGCACAATTCAGAGTAAACTTTACAAGAGAAGCAAAATAATACATTAGATCCTCTTAAGCAAAATTATTTGGGGGCTCTGCCCTACATAGTTAATATTGGGGGGCTTAAAGCCCCCCCAAGCCCTATGGAGTCGGCGCCTATGGTTATACGTATTATTTTCTCTTCACCTTGACATACATATAACTCAGGTTTAACTGCATAACCATTTTGTTTTTCAACTCCCGTCAATGGTAGCATCATGTATCTGTTGGGATCAGATCCAATGGTAAACCATATTGCTCGAGTAGTGATGCCCAAAATAATCAATACCACCCTCCGTGAGGCAAAGGGTCATAAGATTGGGGGGGGGGCGCTAGTTGTCGTGGTGGGTTCATTCTTGTGTAATGTTCGCTTATTTACAATTTTTAAAAAGTAACCTCAAGAAAGGTACCAAACTGGAATGTGTGATTTCACGTGGGGATAGATGGCATTTCTTGCTTACAATTTAACTTTAATTTTATTATATTTTTTACACTATAAGAGAGGAAAGAGGAGTTTATTGGATTCTTGTTGGGAAACCTGATGGTAAGAGACCTGTAGGAAGGCCAAGACGAAGATGGAGGGAGAACGTTGTGATAGACCTAAAGGAAATCGGTAGGGATGGAAAAGAGTATATAGATCTTGCTCAATATGAGGACAGATGGAAGGCCTGTGTTGCTGCAGCCATGAACCTTCGGGTTTAAGAAGGCTAGAGACTTAGTTAGTTAGTTTACACTATAAGGCAGAAGTGTTTGAAATTTGCAACGGGAAGGTGAAGATTAGACTATGTACGTAAGTAAATAGTGGAGATGGGTCAGTGCTTCAAAGTAATTCGTTACTTCTAATGCCGCCGTTTGTAACTAATACTTACATTCATCGAGTACCTAACTGTAACGAAGTTACCTTCCAAAGGGAATAACTGCAACTCTGTTACTTTTTAGGTACGTAAATGTAACAGGTTTATTATTTACTTCTAAAGTTGCTTTTCCCGGTAATTATATGCTAACTTTGCGAACAATAGGACGAAAGAGAAAACCATGACAACTCTATTTTCTCTTCTCTCATTTCTATGCTCAATTTAGAAGCATAACGTACGAGTATCGTAAGTAGTATAAATAAAACACAACAAAAAATGGGAGATGCATAATTATCTACATCTGAATTTAGAACTGTAGATTCGGATCTGGTATGAAAATAAAAATCGGGTATCCGGAACCGAAAATCAGAACGGATATCAGGATCCAGTTGAAATTAAAAGACACAAGAAAGAAAAGGCACGGCTCACTTTCATGTTTGCTAACATAAAACGTACAAAACTGCTGAGTCTCACTGCCATTGTTAGTTTGTTTGCTTCACTAACCTTGTATTAATGAGAACAGCATTTCCCCCACCCTTCCAAACCGATTCTAAAGGCATAAGGGGGGGTGTTTCATTTCTATCCCATCGCCGTGATCACCCACATGTAGGTAGAAAAACTGTACATAATAACAACCATAACTAAAAATCAATAACAAGTGAATCAAACGAAACGATCCCCACATTTTTGTGTGAAGATATGTATAATTGGTAGCTAAACTATAGAATCTTGTCCCCCTAAATATCCCCATGACTCAGGAACGCCATGAATCTTCCTTGTGAGCACTCCTGGGCCCCGATCAGAAAAGAATTCGGCGCCACACATCAATTTTAGGAAGAAAAATCTTCTAGTTCTGTCGGAATTAGTTTTAAGAGAAGAAACATTTGATTGATTTATTGAGTTGGTGTTTTAAGTCCACTTTATACCAGTATGGCTAATCGGGACTGGACCTACAGCTTGAAGTGGGATTCGAGCCATTTTATGCCTCCACCGCGTATCAAACCCGAGACCCCAAGCAGAAACATTTGATGATGTCTAAAAGAACGATTTTTTCTTTTGGCAAATATGTTTATTTGCAAACCAAAAACAACATTAGTTTGATAATGCGCCAATATTTTCAAAGTAATAGGCCTAAGTATAAACTTGGTATGATCCTTCTGGAAACATTTGTATTGCGAGTGTAGTGAGCAAAAAAAAAAAATATGATATCTCAAACATTTCCCACATTTTTATTTTTTCGTTCATGGATTTAGGGATGCTGCAATACCATCAGCCCCTTGCGTCTGTCTCTATCTCCTACAAATATGACATGCGAAATTAGGAAGTATTCCGTCATATCGCGAAATATATCAGAAAGGATGGTTTTAGTGCAGAGGCAACACAACATTCAAATTAATCTTAACTGACGCGCCACCACAGCTATACCTCCTCGGTGCGGTGGCACCGTTTGCACCGCCCTAAAGCCGACCCTGCCTTGCGATCTAGCTCGAATGGTATAGCATAAGGAGAAAAAGCGTTCCAAATGCAGCAGTCTGCCAGTGACGTAACCGATAATATGGCCCATTGAGTTAGTTCGTTAGTTACCAGGAAGTTAGAAACTGCCTGGATAAATTTAACCCAACGCATGCTCACACGTTTCAGTTTGGTGTTTCAACATGTTATTTTTTTCTCGTTTTTATCAATTGTGTGATTCCATTCAAATGTTCAAAATTAATAAAATTAAATTAATCAATAAAGGCATTACTAAGTACAAGCTTTAAAACAATTAAAATTACACAGCGTGCGTCCTGCCAGGTTAAAAATTGCAAGCAGAACAAATACGTCTCGATTCTCCATAGAGGCACACAGTGGTTGGGATAGCACTTTAAACTGTAACCCCGTCTCGAATAACCTATTTGAGCATATAGCGGACTCATTGACGTGGAGATCGCCCACCTTGGAAATCAAATCCGTGTGCCCCGCGTGGCAGCGTAACAGCCTCCCGATTGGTCCACCACGAGTACATAAGATTAAGCTATGATTTAAATAAGCAATCATTATTTGTCCATAATTCACTCGTTTCATAACATACAAATCGTGTATAAATGGTACTGTGAATTTATTTTTATGAAGATACGTCAACCTTTCCAATAGTAGATTTACCGCTTCTGGTGGAAAAGTATTTTCAGTTATCAACTCACGACCTATTACACAGGAGTCTAGTACTAATTCCGGCATGCCTCATCATAACTCCATCCAAACATAGCTATTAAGCTAAAAAAGGGAAAACAGCAACTCAGAAGAATACCAATTACAACAATTAAGCATAAACCACCCAGCAATATACGTGTTTCTGTCTGAATATAAATAACTTCACTTTGGAATCAAATGTACATGTATCTCGACCCCCACTCCCTTGCATTTTCTTTAAAGCAATTCACGGGTTTGCTTGTCAAACTTTTTCTGTACCCCATACAGTGGTATGTCAAGGATTTTCATAAGGGAGGCTGATGCCTTCATTTTAAAGGAATGCTGTGGCAAAGGGATGAGCGGTATGGCCCAACCAACACCTGCTTTGGCACTCTACTGACACTAGAAGATTAAAAGCATTCTTTCTTGTAGATGGAATTAGGAAATAATGTGAAAATGAAAAGAAGAAGAGCATTGATCCGTTCAGTGCTTTTGTAAGGGGTCTGTGAGAGAAGCTACCTCTGGATAGGTGACCACAGTGTCTTTGAGGTAACTTCTCGATAAATATGATATGAATGGATAGATGAAAAAAAAAAGTTTCTATATTTCCAGGACTTTTTACTACATTACCATGAATTTTGAGTAGCTGATTTTATTTCCTTAGAACGTACATGTACGAAAATTTGTTTTGTACTGGAGTGTTGCTCGTACGTAAGAACATCAAATAGGTGAAAAATCTTCAACGGAATTGCCCAGGTACGATTTATCTCAGTGGCGCCAACTGTGGAGCTCAACACCACTCAGCAATTTGTCTCGTATTGATATTATATTTTAGAAATAAAGTCCCAGCATTTAACAAAACAAAGATTTTCATAATTACAGCATCTCCTTAAAAATTCTCACAACTTAATTACTGCTTATAATAATCTATTAGATTTTCAATTTGATACTTGTCAGTGTTCTATATTATTAACACTGCTCGTGGTCATATCGTCATTATGCAAATAAGGGAGAACAAGAGCTTAGGGCATGTGTTATGTGTAGGGTCCAGGACTTTACGTCCTATAATACTGTAAAATATGTATGTAATTATGTCATAAAAAATGTAAAATGTTAGAAAATGCAGAAATATTTCCTGTAAAACTAAATACCGTGCGTCCATTTCGATCTGCAGCCGAGAGATCGGGAGAAGCGTGTCGGGCGGCGCTGACGGAGATGCCGACATTTGCGGCCTGAAATGCCCGCTTATTTTTTTGGACATATGCAGACATTTATATAAATATTGCAAAACGAGCACTAACCTGTGTTATAAGAGTATGGTTTTAATTTTAGTAGCTTAGTGACTGTATGTGCCGATGATTTTGACACGCCCACCTCTTGTGAAACACGGCGTAGAGGTTTGTTTGGAGAACGTTCTAACGCTGCACCAATATCATCGAGTTTTGCTTCGGTTAGAGTCCGTCGTTTTTGCTGAGGTGTTTTAAAATTTAACGATCCAGTTTCTCGTAATTTAAGGACAAGATGTCTAACCGTATCTCTGTGTGGAGTTGAAACGCATGGGAATTTCTGTACAAATTACCTACACACGTCTCGACACGAGTTTGTTTTCACGTACGTGTCATACATAAAAAATCTTTGTTCGAACGTGAATCTTGCGGCTGGCATTCCAATCGTCTCACTGACACGTCACACATACACACTACAATAACACAAACAAGTAACTGCAAGTAACCAAGAATAACACTCTTGCGCACAGTACGAAATTAACACGCTCTTGGTTTACATTGCTCGCCACTATATTTACAACTCTGTCTTCATCTAGTCGCGAAGGAACAAAAAACTCGAGCTCGGATATTTCGGATTGCGAGGAAGCTCACGAAAACCATTCACTTTTATCGGTTTCGTCTGCAGTGTAATCCTGATACAGTGTTGCACATTCGAAACCTCCAAACGATTCCCATGGCCACAAAACTCTTTCAAGGATATAAACTTAAACAGGAAGTTACTGGTCAAAACTATGATTAAAATGCTTTATTATCTGTGGCCCTTAACATCGTTTCTATAGCGTATTTATTTGTGTATATAAGAGCAGAACTTGGATGAATTACAGAAGAACTTTTGCGTGTTATAACACAGGTTAGTGCTCCTTTTGCAATATTTATATAAATGTCTGCATATGTCTATAAAAATAAGCGGGCATTACAGGCCGCAAATGTCGGCATCTCCGTCAGCGCCGCCCGCCACGCTTCTCCCGATCTCTCGGCTGCAGATCGAAATGGACGCACGGTATATGCACAACAGTACTTTCAAATTTCTCATTATTCGGGGAAGATGGATTAAGGTGGGGTATTAAATAAAGACAGAATTCCTTTAACCGAAGAATGTGGTGGGAAAATATAGGAAATATCGTGAGGATCACTGCAATTATTCTAAGCAAGGATAGAGTATACACCAGTGACGTGCACTGAGGTGTAGCTAGTCTAGCAGAGATAGATCAATCAATCTCACGTCTCTAATTATTTCAAATCACAATATTTATTATCTTGAAGCCTCAGTTCATATGCAACACTTCTTTACACGCGCTTCTAGTCCCTCGATGTGATCAGCTGGCAAGGCTGGATACCCTAGCTGGCTCTTCTTCCGCCTTACCAGATCCAGGTATAGACAACCGGCCGAAGGGAAAGAGAAGATTTCTGCCTGTACCTCCCTTGCCCCCTCGCCGCCCTCTCTAATGGTTGAAAGCCCGTGGTTTCAGATCCTCCAGTCTATCTCCTATAGGATAGATAGGGGATTGGTTTCCCTTCGATTCCTTTGTAAATCCTCTAAAGAACTCAGGGGAAAATTTTCTGCAGTACTTATGTTCTCTGTATTTACACAACCTTTTAAACGTTGTTCAATATGTATTATTAGAGGCACATATTTTTGGTAAATAAAAAAGCAAAATTTCGGTACAAAAACTGAGTCAATTTCAGGTTCAAAAGCGGTAAATAAAATAAAATATCGGTGTTATAGCGGTGAAAAATTGGATGAAAAGTGGTATATAAAAAGACATTTAGGTTTTAAAATTGCGAATATAATCCTAAATTTGATTTAAAAACTACACTTATTCCACAGAATTAACATTTCACTTCTAATAGTACATTTATGTAGTTATCAGAGTATTAAGTTTATTTCTGTGTAAAGGAGTCCATTTTTGCTTCTCCAATATTAACAGCAGAATTAATCAATTTTCCGGGAATTGCATAACTCTCAGGATAATTCAGACCTCAGAAGGCGTCGCGTCGGTGAATAAACCCTAAATTGCGTGTTTAAGAGTTAATTTCGCTTTTTGCAGTTCATTTCGCATTATTTTGTGACAAAACATGGTCACAAAATGCATCTCACACCTTTCAAAAACATGAAAAATTAACACTACAATGTGTTTTTTCAAATTTCGTTTTTTCGTCAAAAACGAAATATGCATGCCCCTATGTATTATGTATAATATGGGATGTACGTAGTTTTATTTGTATATGAATGGGAACGTACTTGTATTATGTGAAGACAAAAGTGTTATGGTTTATTTTCTTTTTTTCAAATATGGAATATGTAATGATTAAATAACAAATATTTGCTCACGCTCTCTCTCGCTCTCGTTTTAGTAGAGTTTTATTTAAATATACAAATAATTTGGCCTACAATAAAAAATGGGTAAGCTAAACAATCATAAATACGAATGTATTAATTTGGGCAAGTAAACTCGCGTTCTAATTGTTGTTGTTGGTTTGGTTTATTTTACTTCACCTTTCTGCCACATTTCGTTATCGCGAAAATGAGGATGAGTGATGATATAATGAAATTGATGAAGGGACCTCACAAAGAACAATTCATGCCGGGATTCGAACCCGTAACGAGAGCGCCTTCTTGTTCGTAGGTGTTGTACTCTGCAGTGAATAATCAAATAATTTGGAATGAAAAATGTATCCCAGAACTAAAAAAAGACAAATGAATATTTTTGAAGAAACTACAAAAAAGTGTTTTGTTAACTGTTCATCCCCTCTAATATATTTAATTTTTGCCACCTTCCATCATTTTTTCTAGCTGCATAGATTTAATGGCAATAAGTAGCTAACGAGCTTATGGAAGTGATTGCACGAGGGACAATCATAAACAGAGAACTCTGGACTCCTGATTTCACAGTACCCTGCAGATGCACTGGGAGGAAATTATTTGTATTTTCTTTTCCTTTCTTTAGCGTTGCTTTTCCATCACTTTACCTAACTTCTGCCATGACGATGAACGTTGATTAAATTAAACGGATGAGAAGTGGTTACAAAGGAACACTCATGCACAGGCCAGGGCTCGAGCCCGGATCCTTCAGTGACGAGATCCAATTGAAATTTACGTACCACTGAGTAAATACGCAGTTTGCTTTACCGATACCCAAGTATCCGAATAGTTAGAGCTTTCCACTCATCCTTGTTGTCGGCGGACCTCCGTGGAGGAGTGCAAGTGTCCCGGATCAGTACCAGGTAGAGGAACATAGTGGTTCGGATCCCACTTTAAACTGTGGGTCCAGTCCCGATTAGCTTTTATGTACATAAAGTGGACTTAAACACCAAATCAACCAACCGCGGGGGAGTGGTTATCACTGCACGCTATGACACCAGGAGTGGCGGGTTCGAACCCCTACATCGGCATGTGTGTTTTTTGTGTTTGTCTCTTCATTAATTGTATTGTACCATCTTCGCGATTAACCAAATGTGACAGCCACGCTAAGTAGCATAAATCAAATCATTGATTGATTGTTTAATTTTGTTTGTTTTACTTCGCTTTTCCTACACTTTTGGCTAATCGTCAAGATGGTACGATAAAATTGATGAAGGAACAAACACAAATAACACCCATGGCAAAGTAAGGGTTCGAACCCGGGATCTCTGGCTTAATAGTCAAATCAACATGTTTTGGATTTTCGAAAGTGGGTGGGATTAACACGCGGTTCTTTTCAGTAGTCCTTCCTCATTTTCCAATCCTTTCCTTTCTTTGACGTTCTAGTTTTAGGAATACTGGGCCCTAAAGGGGGGAGGGGGATTATGACCCACAATAACCTCCCTGGGCACGCCACTGATTGCTACCCCAAGTGTCGATATCACCGCAGGACACTGGTATACACACTGGCTCCAACGAAAAAGATCTTGAAACTCCTGTACTCGATTGCCGATAGAGAAGGGGCTGTAATGTACAGAATGCTATTTTTGCTTTTGACTGATTGTTGTGAGAAGCGAGGAAAAGGTAAACAAACGAGAACAATTGACACTTGTTTACTGTGAGTCTTGTGCATGCACAACAATGACAGAGTACATTCTTTCCTCAATAATGTTCGCACGGCTATCAACTGCCGCGGGATAAAAAAAAAAATCGGGGGTGGGGGTATTATTGTTCTGTATTACTTGGAAAGAAAAAACCGCATCTTCTTTTAATTTCTTTGTCCTTAATTTAATTATACTTCCATCGATACTATGAACTATCCGTTGCGTTAAAGGTACGAAGAATAAATTATAAAATAACCGATTATGTGCAAGACAATTACGAAATTATACAGAAATATGTCTTCTTATGAGAAAATTGAAGAAATACGTTGTAAAGACGCGAAATTGGTAAAATATGTTAAAATATGCCTTGTCAAGTTTGTCTATTTCGGCTGATTTTCATCAGATAAGCGTAGATGAGTATTCGATTCGATGCCAAATAAAAAATATGTTATAACTAGAGTGCGGATTTTGCATATTTGCATATTTTATTCCGGTCCTCTAATTAATATGCAACCCGGTTCTAAAGTTCTTTCAGAGCATTCCGAACCGAAGTAGGGGATTTTTAAAGTGCATATAAATGCATATTTAAGGTGTTCGTGCATATTTACTGCGTAAGCGCATAAAATGCATATTACGTGAAAAAATCATTAAATTGATAGTTTTTTTTTTTTTAAATATATTTGTTTACTTGGTTAATGTTTCGTCTGTGGAGTGTTTCTGAGAGTAAAATTTTCAAGCACAGGTGTTTGAAAACCCCTGTTTATGGGCTGCAGGGCAGACGGTCCCCCCTCCCTCGCGCATACCTGGCAAATGACACAGAGCAGTAGCGTACGCAGGATTTCATCAAGGGGGGTGTTATTTCTAAAACTTTTTTTCCAAATTCACATTACCATTGTTTTATTATAGTTTAATTAAATAATAATAATCACAATTAATTAATAATACTTATAATTAATTAATTAGCTAAATTAATACTAATAATACTACTAATACCACTACTACTACTATTAAGTAGTAGAGATCTACATAAATATAGTATTTATGAAATCATTAGAACGAAATTACTTTCTAGTCATTCGATTTTTATCAAATCCTGGGAGCATTTTTTTGTTTCTTTGTTACGAAATAATTGTCTGGTCAACGAGGTGAGACATTTCAAGGGTGAAGAAGATCCATAAATACAAGAAAATATATTAAAATAAATTGAAATAATCAAAGTATGGAACTCATCCAAGGAGCTGCGGTGATCTGGTAGGTAGATCGTCTGACAAGTGACAATCACGCGGGAGATCCGGATTCGATTCGCGAAATTGGTTGGAATTTTTCCGGCTTCTTCCCCGCATAAATATCCCCGATAATTCACATCTGGATTGTCTCCCTGTTCTTACCAACAAAACATTTTACAATAGTTAAGCTTATTGTCGTTTGAATAATTGTCTAGTGAACAAGGTGACACATTTTAAAGAGAGACATTCAAAAGTGCTGCGGTAAAAAATACAATGGGAAGGCGAACTGGTGACTGTATTCTTGTCCGCCTAGCCTTTGTCTATATGTTATCCTCTTACAACGTACCAAGAACTTTATTTAGTTAATTCTCATTGTTCACACACAAAAAAATACATGTTCGTTGAACACTGGCGTACGTAGAGGGGTGGCCGATGGTGTTCCAGCCCCTACCGAAATTTTGAGAAAATCAGAATTTTCAAATAAAAATCCGTTAAGAACTTTAAAAAATCAAAATGTGTAAATTTGAAACCTCTTTTAAAGTGAATCCCGATTACCATTTTTGTCTTTGAATACAATTTTAATAGACTGAAAAGCTCCAAAAATACGAAATATTTTATTATGCATCCTGCCCTCCAAAACGAAGCCATGTGCTATCCACATTTACTATTCCAGTCCCTCCCGAAAAAAGAAATCCTGCGTATGGCAGTGTATTGAACATTGTTGCAACTGAGATACAAAACAACTTTTTTCTCTTTTAATCATAATTACCCTAACCTAACCTCATAAACTCGTGTTTATTTTCAAGGCATCACTCTGAAAGACGCGTGTGTTTGGAGTGCTGTGCTTTTCTCCATGCTGCATGGAAATAATAATTCAAATTATTATTATTATTATTAGTAGTAGTAGTAGTAGTAGAAGAAGTAGTAATAGTAATATTATTGTCCCAGATCTTTGACTGTGAAAAATTGGACATTTCATTTTTTTTCCACAGAATTTTTGCATAATATTTCACAAGCTCGAGGGGGGGGGTTAAACCCCGTAACCCCCCCCCCCTTGCGTACGCCACTGACACAGAGAACACGTGCATTTCCTCCCCCGGCCTTCTTCAATGGCCTATATAAGGCAACGGAGATTTTTGCTTGTAAACAGTCTGTACTACCTTGAATTAGTGTAGTTTGCATTGTGTGAAGATGCCGAAGGAAAAATCATCCAAGATGGTTTTACTAAAACAGTGGATTATAGGAGAGTGAAAGTTCTGCTACAAGGTGAATTAACAGAACTATTACAAGATCTCACGCCAGAGGACATAGCTGCATTGAAATATTGTCCAGTGACAAGTTGTAGTGTGGAGCGCACCTTTTCTTCATACAAGGATATACTAACTGATAAACGGAGAGATATGTTGTAGTGCACTGCAATTTACATAAATTCAAAACTACTTAACGATTTTCGTTATATTGTGTTTAACAACTGGAAATAGTAAATTCAATTCAATACAAGATTTTGCAACCTTACTTGACACCTTCAATGGTCACTACGTGTGTGTAGTACTTTAAAAAATAAATGTATTTCGAGGAATTTTTTTGTGCCTATATTTTTCCTTTAGTGCATAATTTGCATATTTGAGTGCATATTTTACTTGTTTTTAGTGCATAGATGCATGCATATTTTCCACTTTTTTAGTGCATATTGATCCGCACACTAGTTATAACAATAAAGTCCCGGGCCCTAGTTATGTGTTGTATAAATTTGTAAAACAAATCTCAAGAATACAGCCCACCATAGGAGTGGGCAAAGGGGGGGAGGGGTAGTTGTCCCTTAATACTGGCGATTAGAAATTTAGTGTAGAGGAATCTTATCGACAATATTATACTACTAAAGAAAAATGAAATATCTTCATGTCAATGAGAGTTCCAAGCAATTACGTTATTTACTATGTAATTGGACTTTCCCACTTTATCCTCTAACAAATTTATTGTCATTAACATTCCGGAAATTTTTTTGTTTTTAGCACTCCTTCATACTTAGGTGGTTGAATGATTCTGATACTACGTCAAATGCGACATCTACATTTTTTTTTTCTAAAATTCTGCAGATCAGTGGCAACGATTAGTAGACAAGGGGGCAGTTGCCCCTCTACTTTTTGCACCCGGAACATTGCCTCTTGGAGCTAATTCTTGTCTACTAAGAAAAAGTAAACTTTCCTTGCACCCCCAAGTTTTGGCATCCAATCACCGGCACCATTGACGTCCGGAAGGAGGAGCAAGGCAGGCCAACGCCCCACTGTAAAATTAATGTCCACCTTAAATTATATGTATTTCACACATAATTTCATTCAGACACACTAATTTTGTTAATTATTATAAGGGCATTGAAGAATCATTGCTAATGCGCATAATTAAATTTATAAATATATTATTATCAAAACCTAGAATTATCATGGTTGTTCAATGGTGCTGATGTAAGAAAATTAATGGAAAATTGAAAACACAGTTTGCGGAGGAACGTACTATATGAATACTTCTGAGAATTGAGTGCAAAAATAATCACTCAGTTGTACGCTGTGTGACAGACTTTGAATGTGAGCGACTGTGCTGTTTATTGTCAGGTTGGGAGAGGGGGTGTCTATCGATGAATTAATTTCTTCCCGTTACTTTGGATCATAATTGCAACTCTACAATTATATATCTCCTTGCAATACCACCATAGCATTGCTGGTCACATCTAATACTCCAACAGCTTTTCGCCTACCACCGTGGCAGAGTGGCTAGCGTATCACGCTCTGACGCCAGGTTCGAATCCCGGTCTGGACATGAGTGTTCTTTGTAAGTGTTTTTCATCAATATCATCAATCATCCGCATCGTCACGATTACATAATTAGCCAAAAGTGGCAGAAAAGTGACGTAAAATAATCCAACTGCAATCCTTCTCTTTGTTCCACATTTTAGGATCTCCCCCAGCCCTAAAAAACCCTGGGTATGGGCCCTTGATATAGAATGAGGTTTTAATTTCCCCGACTGGATTTTCATCAAGGCTTTTGCCCCCCCCCCCCTTAATCGGAGTGTCTGCGCACTCCTATGCAGCCCACAGACGAAGTACACGTAACGAAAAACAAACACCGCTTCAAATGCCCTGGCTGTAGCTTGATCAGATAAAACAAGGGAAGGGGACTTTCAGGCGGCAAGGCTTTGATCAAAGGTGAGAAGCCGCGATGGAAACAACCAGCCAAACTCTTCAATAACAGTATAGGTGGGGGGTTATGTTACGATTGTTGTGTGGCAGCTAATGTCTCCGAGAAATCTAGTTACAAAGGAAGCCTGCCGATTTACTTTGTCAGTAATCCATGAATCATTGTCACTGTAGTGCGGTGCAAATGTTTGCGTCTTTCTATTTCATGCAATATCTCAAAACCCAGAGTATTTGAGTAGTGCAAAAGGTGTGACGAAGTTTAGCATTAATATGGCAGTTAATTAATTAAGGAGAGGACGTTTCACGAAAAAAAACCTTGCGACGCCAAGGAGTTCACATTTAAGCTGATTTTATGCATCTGTTGGGAAGGCGGGGAGGGGGGGGGGGCTAGTGCTGCATTCATAACTCTTACGAGTTTAACTCCATGAGTATATATAATTTGTCCACTTAATTTTTCCTGGAAATTGTTTCTTTGTTTAAGTGTGATTTTAAGCCCACTTTAAGTAAAAACTATTGAAATTAAGAAATTAATGTATTTTCACCAAAAGTGATTCTGATATCCACAAATTACTTATGTGCATTATTGTATATTTCTTTTATTTTAAAAGTGACATGAAACACTGATTTTTGTCAATCACACAATTTAAATAAAGCAAACTGATTTATACAACCTTGAAATTTTGTAAGCATATCATGCAATTTGTCATGTAAAGGCTTGCTCTAAATTGTAAATGACTATTGACGTTAATGGTTTTTATATTTTTCTTCACGAGTAGCTTGTAGAGAGAAAAGGAAACATTGGGAACTTCTTTGTACTTACATTTAAATTGCGCACATAGGCATGGACATGAAAACTTGAAAGAGAGAATGTTTCCTTTACCAACGAATCTTTCGATTTTTAAGCCAAGACCTCTCCCCGATGGCGCAGTGGTAACGTCGTCACCTTGTAATCAGGAGGTTCTGAGTTCGATACATGCTGTTTCGGATACCACTTTAAACTGTAAGACTAGACCTGATTAGACTTTCTGTGCATAAAGTGGACTGAAAACAAAAACTCAAACTCATTTTAAGCTGATAACCGGGATAATGGGAACACGAGCACTCGGATTTCATTACATTATTAATCACAGAACTCCGTAAATTGTTACTTACTGTTATAAAAAGTGGAAAGTATAATTTCCCTTTGCATTATGAAAAATTTCCATTTATCCAAGGAAAAACTAAAACACGATCACAAAACTTTATGAAGAAAATACGGTTTTCCCAAGTAAGAACTTTGAAATATGTAATTATGAAAAACTGATAATTCATGCCTCCATTCAGCTTGATTTTAATATGCAACGACTGTATCTTCAAATATGTCTACTTTCTCGATCCCTTTTCACCAACGGCGGCGCCAGAATTATTCATCTAGGGTTGCTGAGGGGTTGCAAAAAGAAAGTTAGGGTGCGATTCTGAAATAAGGAAAACATGAAACACGCATGCAACCTGTCAAAACTGAGGGAGCCCGGTGTCAATACTGTGGAGGGGAGGGGAGGGATAAGGACAGTTTACTTTCCCTTGGTAGATAAAGGTTTAGCACAGTTCAGGGGCAAAAATAGCAAAAAGCGGAGGGCAACTGCATCCCTAATCGCCGCTACTGATTAACATAAATTACTGAGTGAAATTAAAATATATGTGTGAAGTATATAACTTAAGACTGACATTCATTTTCCAGGGATGCTACCCCCCACCCTGTGCCCTCCCCCTGGACGTCCATGATGATATGTATTAAGTCTTCTACTCCAAGAAAGTGGTCATACCATGCAGTGTAAACATTCAGATACACGTTGAACAAAGTAGTGAAATACAAAATAAATCCATCCTGCAATTAAAAAGACAATTTTTGAACCTTCTCAATGTAACCAATGAAGGCACCGTCTGCCACAAGACAAAACGCGAAGGGCACAGGAACTGTGTCATCTTTAAAATCCCTTCTGCAACACTATCCCCAACAACTAACTGTAAAATTTCTTCGTGAACATTGGGCCTCTTCCTAACAGTCTTTGAAAAAGCTTGAAATGGTACGTTTACTGGACATTTTTCGTGGAACAAATACATAGAACGTATTAAGAAGAAAACTACCCTTCATGTTACAACTCGCATTAAATAATTTCCAGAGCACGACCTGGTGAGGTGATATTTTAAAAGCACCTGAATTTTTTGCTCCAGTGGAAGGAAGAACAAGTAGGCGGAAAACAAACCGTTTATGAACAATGCAAAAAAGAAAAAAACATAACTCACATTAAACTATAGGCAATTATCAAAAACCACGAACAGACCACTTAAGATACAAAAGAAGAAAAAATTTATAACAACAATGCTGACGAAAGAAGAAAAACGACCGCTGATCTGTACAAATTCTGCCGCAAGTACAGAAAAGTATTGGTACCTCTTTCAGTGCTTGCCTGTTGCATACAATAATAACCTATCATTCGGCGCTCAATATGACATGACATAATATTACATATTAATGTTAGTGTTATCAGTTGAACGTAGGGTGTGCTGAAGGGGGTGCGGAAGAAAATTAAGGGGTGCGCAAGCACTGGCGCCGCCCCCTTTTCACCTAAAATCTTGTCTGAATTCTTCTGCCCTGAGGGAAGTTTGCCTTCGCATAGCAACACTAAACTGCAACAATGATATATACCAGTAGGATGGGTGAAAGAAAACATTGCTTAAATGCTCATCTCTTTCCTGGCGACAGGAACCTACCTTTAAACGTGAAAGTTTAAACCCCCTCGCCACACTGTAATGGACGTATCCTGAAAGGCTGGCCTTCGTGGCGGATGATGGTTAGCACAGCACGCTACGTCGCCAGGGGTCTCGGCGTTCGAATCCCGCGGCCTCGTCATGGGTGTGTGAGGAGTGTCCCTTCATCAATTTCATTGTATCGCCACTCATCCTAGCACAAAAGCGAAGGGAAATAAACAAAATCACGAATCCTGAAAGTTCGAATTGCTTTGTAATTTTGTGTGCATACTTCTTTCCAACGGTAAGGGACTAAGGGTATAAAATATATAGGATCACAGTTAGTCCAGTGGCTAGTGAGAAAACTCTAGGAAGGAATCTCTTCACTTACGCCAACAGCAGTTACAGCATGCCATCACAGGTCGGACAACCCTAAGCCTGCGTTCGATTGGTTTTATTTTTAGAAAACAAGTGTTTTCAATATGCAATGAATATTTTACAAGTATGTAAAAAACAATTTAATCAGCGATCAGCAAAAACAAGGTAATGTACACAGTTAACAATATTGATCTTTTTAGGTTGCACCGTGTCCTCAACGATTGTAAAGGTCGAAACTTCTCGACACTCACTCTCTTTTTCTTCAGTTATTTTCGTTGTTTTTTATCTCTTGGGGTGACGATGAGAATGCATTTACGAGTGTACAATGGGACAAACACAACTACGTATACACTCTCATGTCTGGCACAAAATAAAAAATAAAATTAAAGGGATTCTTCTTTCGCGCCAATAAGTGCTCCTTGATAGCTTTGTAACGACTGGGGCATCCAAGGAGACTAACTTTCCATTTTAGACCGTCAATTTAGGTTTTAATCTTGCAAAAATTGTGTGAATCTGAAAATTTATACATCTGTTCTATTTGATGTCAAAACAACATATCAACAGTCCTGAAGCCCATCCTGAAATTCCAGGCGGTGGTCAACTTGGGATGCTGAATGCTGGAGAAGTGCAAGTTATCACTGGAATGGACGTTATGTGCAAGCAGCTAAACCCGCGGCTTTGAAATAGGGCTCCACCGAAAGGGAAATAAGCGAGCTTTAACTATGACTACACATATTGTCTTCCAGGACCGCACAAAAGGAACAAAAACTACCAAAGTCGATTTTTTTTCTATTTATCATTCTTAACGCTTTGATATCGCAGATGTCGAGAAGACACGCCTATAAAAGGTTTTCATCAAGCTTTAAACTTTCCGTTGACATCTTTGTAGACCATGTGCAGAATTGTTACGCCACGGGATGTATTAAGCTCGTGTATTATTCTGGAAAAAAAATCAAGAGGCTACTTCTCTGATATATGCAGCAATTACGCTAGTGAAATAAAAATCAGGTGCAGAGAAACAAGAGGGAATATTCTTTTCTGGGTATTACGTCGCATTAAAACAGTGAAATTCATTTAATTAACATTTTTGTTGTGCCTATTTGTGGCGCGGTGGCTCAGTCGGTAACGCGTCTGACAACCATGCTAAAGGTCCCGGGTTCGATCCCCGGCCGGTTCAAATCCGGAAACTTTTCTAACGATGGAAGCGGCCCCGGCGCCCATCCAGCGTCGAATAACATGGGTACCTGGGGGAAACCCTGGGGGGTAAAGGCGGTCAGGGGCGTAATGCTGATCACATCACCCCCACTCACGACCGGATCAAGAAAGTGTGGGGCGTTACCCCCACACCCCCTATACGCCTTCATGGCGTGGTGCTAAGCACAGGGGAGCACTTTACCTTTTTACCTTTTTTACCTTTTTGTGGCGAAGAGTTTTTGACAGGTGGGAATCTTAATTGTGAACACTTTTCATGCAAAATATAAATGAATTGTCAATAATTCAGGCATTTATATACATCGATAATACAGCCTGTAATTCTTGTTTACAAAGAAAGTTACTTCATCATTGTTTGAACAACTAATTTTTTAGGTATTCATGAATTCTAAATGTGCGATATTACACTTTACTAAAGCTGACGCCAATTATAGTCTAGTCAAGGACACTCGCTTTCGGAGTTTCCCCTTGCCTCCTCCACTTCCCTGGCCCTCTAGGGTTGCCTCGCTTGTTCTAAGCTGCTCAGTTGACACTTTGCACCTTGTACAGTCAATGACACTTCTGGATTATAACAATACCATTGACTTTCAAATAAATCATTACAACCTACAAGTGTCCGTGACCGTACTTTTGCGGTTGGTTTCATTTTCGATGTTGTTTGTGAAAGGGCTATTTGGTTATCTATTTAGTATTAGTACAGTAGCTGCAATTAGGAGGGGGCGAGGGGGGGCAGTTGCCCCCTCACTTCTCGCCACTCTTGCCCTCACACTATGCTAAATCTTATCTACAAAGGAAAATATACTGTTTACTGTTTTTGCCCCCCCCCCCAGTTTTGGTATCTTGCCCCCTGGTTTTGGAACCCAATCGTCGCCACTGAGTATTGAGGATTGAGGAGCAGCATCTTACGTGTGGAACATTAGCCGGTGGAAGTGAAGCGTCCCGAAAGGACACTAGGAAGCAAAATAAAATAATCATTGCAAAGGTTAATAAGATTTTCAAGGATCTTGCAGACAACGAAAAATTTAGAAAGCTACATTTGCTTCAATGCGGTCTCTACAAAGATCAGCGGCTGCTGTATCTTTTCCGTCAGCATTGTTGTTAAGAATTGTTTCTTCTTTTTTTGTCGCTTTCGATAATTACCTGTAGCTTAGTGTGGGTATATTTCTTTTTTGAGTATTGTTAATAAAAACAAAACTTAGTTTTTTATGATTGTAACTTATAGCGTTGTACACAATGTAGTATACCATGGCCAGCCTTGAACAAGCTTTGTTCGTTTCGAATTTCATAGCATGTGGTTTTTGGCTGTGGTAAAAAGAAAAAAAACTTGCAAAAATTAAGTGCCTCCTCGATGGCACAGTCCAATAAGTGGTGGACTTTTGATATTGTCACTGAAGTTTAATGGTTAGAGCCCCGGCTTTGAGTTCCCTTTCATCAATGTCATCTAATCATCATTCATCCTCATCTTCCTGTTTGGTCTAAAGTGGCAGAAAAGCGATGCTAAATAACACATATATACAAAAATTAAGTTAGTTCCTACAGAAGTCTTCACTTTCATTGTTATATTTTCATAGAAACATACTAAAAGTTGATTAGTATTTGATGTAGTGGCTAAAGGTTTCATGCATTCTATATTTTTAACATCGTACTCCATACATTTCATTCCGTACCCCTTCCGCACTCCTAGATGACTAATCGTCTGCCGCCGTTGTTACAGAGATAGAGAGAGAGTGAGTGTGTTGATTCTTACTGTGGAAGAGACGAATATAATGTTTTGTAGAATTACGGGAAATATTTGCATCCGCAGTAAGTAAATGAAGCCTGGCAAAAGCCACAAGTAGCGAGCGCGCAAGATCAATGCGCAGCAAAATTCGTTCAAATGAACCATAAAATATAGCTGACATCTTACGCTAATAACGTTGTAGCCTATTTGTTTTCAAAATTAATTTGAATATTTTATTACAAACTTTTGTCAATGAAAGTGTATAGGTGATCAATTAGAATGCAAGTTATAGTTCTTGTCTAATGTTACGGCGGGCGCTTTACATTCTGCCAAGAGAAGTGGGGATCGGGGAAGCGACCAACCCAGCGCGATAAGAAACGCAGCAGCAGTGTTGTCAACTCTAGCGAGAAGTCGCTAAATCTGGCGGATTTGTAATGCTAGTTGGCGACAAAAGACGTGAAAAAGTGACGAGCGACTTTTCTGGCTACTTCGTTTGCTCTGTAGCAACTAATCTGGAGAATTCACAAAATATATGCGTAGGTACGTCTAAATACCGTTTCATAGCTATTAAATAAGTAAACACCCTCGCAATTCGCTTCTGATGCGCAAAGAGAAACCGAAGCAAAGCGTATCCCCTTTTCCAGTAAGGTTTGTGATGTTTGTAAACATCACTGCTCACAGCTCATTGTTATCCGATACTCCTCCTGGCTCCGTTGCGGCTGAGTTATTATAAAACAGAACGTTTGACTTCGCGGTCGCGTCGTGCGTGGGTTCAGATTGTAGTTTTTTGTGTAGTGTGTGGTGTCAAAGGAAGTGCTAGTGTAAATTATAAAGTTTGTGTGTGGATTTGTGCGCAGACCAGGACAGGGTAGTGTCCAGTATGGGAAAACCGCAATACAAGCAACATTGCTGGAAAGAGTGGGGAAAACAAATGGTTGGCCCCTGTCGATAGTGACACGGCGAAAGCGTACTGTAAGTACTCCAAAGTAGAACTATCTGTATGCCAAAGCTACTGATCTGAAAAAAAACTTTCGGAAACACAGAAACATAAAGTCAGATTTGGTTACTTCTGTTCTGCAAAACAGCAGAAAAACAGTTCAAACCGGAAAATTTAAATACTTCTAGTGCTGAAGCTGGTTTAGCTTTATTCGTTGCCGAACACTGTTCTTTGCTAACCGTGAATCACTTCTCCGAATTTTATGTATGGAAAGGTTTGGTGACAGCTGCAGTGCAGCATGCATTCGTCTGCATAAAACCAAGTGCACAGAAATAATAAACAACGTTCTTGCAATGCATTTTCTCGCTGATTTAGTATCTGACATCGGTAATCAGTGTGAAGTGCAGCGTTCAGAGGAAGAGGAAAGTAACGAGGAAATATTTTTATAGGCAAGTACTAGATTTTGTCACCTTTTTGCTATTTTTTAAAAGTACATTTGATTTAGCGACTTTTTCTAGAGCATTTACATTTCATTTAGCGACTTTCTAGCGGATTTTCTAAGGACTTTTAGCGACTTTTACGTTCAAGTTGTTGGCAACACTGCGCAGCAGCCTTGTGTTAAGCTGCTGTAGTATGAGGTGCGTGAAGCACCTCCTCCCGCGACGTCGTAAGTCTAGGCGCATACGCTGTGGTCGGGTTGGTCTGCTGAATTTTCCTCGCTTCCCACCTTTCTTGCCAGCATATAGATCGTCCGCCGTAAGAGTAGACAACAGCTATAATTTACGTTCTATTTGATCGCGTATAAATCTTTCAGTTGAAATTGTTGCTTATTTTAAAAAAAAAAAACTGTAGGTAGATGGTGTGACCTTGACTGGACTATTTTCGTGGCGTCAGCTTTAGGATAATGTTTTACTTTTATTAATTTCATCATATCATCACTCATCCCTATCTTCTCAAATGAGCCAAAAGTGGCACAAAAAACGAAGTAAAATAAAGCAAATAAATCAATCAATGTGTCGAGACCACCTCTCCATCGTTCGACAAGAGTTTGTGTATTACCCAGAAACAGGGCGATACTGTCTCGAACCCTTGAAAATTTTTCTCACATGCACAGGTTCGGATTCAAAAACTATCTTGAATCAAATCGCTCTAAGTGGCAGCTTACAAATGGTTAGTGGTTATGCAGAAAAAGAGAAATTCGAAATTAGGTTTCTGTCCGAAATCAGGATTCTCCTTGGCCGAGACCGAGTGGAACACCCTGTATTTCATATATACTTATAATTCATTCTCTCATCTGATCATCTTCTAGGTCAACGTGACGGTACACATATTTTATGTTAAATAAATAAATATAAGTAAATATCAACATGACTTAACGGTGTTCCAATGGAAGTAAAGAAAATTCAACCATGGCTTAAATGGCCAGAATTAAGATATATTTTAAAACAGTTTTATCTAGACATCCCAACTGAAAATACTAACAGCGATCAGCCTCCAACGCATCACAATATCCATCGAAATAATATTATCTGATGCCATGCAATGGTGGTGGTAGATGCACATTGCACGGTGGTTCGGTTTCCACTTTAAACTGTAGGTCCAGTCCCGATTAGCTTTTCTGTGCATAAAGCGGTGTTAAGAACTAACCCAAACAAGTAACAAGTCCATGTGATGAAAATTCAAATATATTCTTTTTATAAAAATAATTATTTCATTCTACCACAATTTAGTCTATCTCCCTAAGATACAACTCCCCATTTATTTCCTTTTATTTCCCACATACCTCATTAAATCACAAAATCAATAAGTGTCTTTGTTATGTTTCTAGAGTAATACAGGATATAATTGTAAAGATTAGTGAGAATACCAGGTAGGAATGTGTTCTGTACATTTCGCAGGGGGAGCAGCTGCCCCCCTCTAGCTACGGGCCTGCAGTTATTTCCTTTCACCTTACGTCGACTAATTGCGCGAGGTATAAAATGGCCACCGTACGTTCCTCGCCTGTCGTACCGCTTGCACCGTTACTAAGCCATCCGAAACCAGCTTGTTCCACCCCTTTTTGGCGCGGAGACGCTCTCGCACATTGTTGCAACATTTATTCCCATATGATTTGGTATGGAGGGCGGTGCTTGGGTTGCGGCGTGATCGACGGCAGATTACTGACAGCTGGCGCAGCCAATGGGGGCCGAGTTATGACCGTCAAACACCAGCGCGCGCTTCGAATGAACCGCCAATCATCATGTAGTTCCTCTCTATTCACGTTTTACGAACACTATTGTGTTTAGTTGGTTCCTCGCTTCGGGGTTTGGTGCTTGTGGCTTCCTCTTACATAACGTTTCGTCAACGCAGTGTGTGACCTAAGAAATAACAAATGAATAACGATTCCTCGCAATACTCTTAAGTTTGCACCTTCCTCTCTTGGGGGTGCTGTGCTTGTCCACCCATTTTTTGTCAATATCTCAACTTCCATGGAGTGTATAGCAGCCACACCCAGATTCCCGCTATCCTCGGGAGTAGCTCTATTACGTGTAAAAATCTCAGTCCAATCAGAGCACTTTTAAAACTTCCTCGCTTTGGCGTGAAAAGTCGAGCTTCCTCTTAATGGAGGGTGGGAAAACAGGGGTGTGTGTGTGTGTGTATATATATATATATATGTGTGTGTGTGTGTGTGTGTGTGTGTGTGTGTGTGTGTGTACAGTGCGTGACAAAAAAATAGCACCACTGCGTTTGTGCTCTGCTATGAATTATGTGATCTTCCGGCAACTGGACGATATAGAAAACAATTTATTTTGTTTCTAGCCTGTGAACCGGACAAGATCAAGTGTGGAGCCATGGTCGCATACAGGGTGGATAAAATCATGATTTTTATTGAATCATGCAATTTTTTAGAGTGGTGCTATTTTTTGTGACGAACTGTATGTATGTGTATGTATGTGTATATATACAGGATGGCTCAATAAGTTCCTTAACACCCCCGGTACAAGGCCACTGCAGCGCGCAACATGGAAATGGTGACGACCAATCGTTGCCAGGCCAAGGGGGAACCACATTGACACCACCCGCGTCCCTGTTGCGCAACACACACGTGTAAACGTCTCTCCCATGACCTTACCACATTCTGCAGGACCTCAGGAGAGGTTGCAGTACAGGCATCCCTTATGTGTGTGCGCAAATGGGCCACATCCCTGATTTTCGTAGCATACACCATGGCTTTCAGATGTCCACAGAGGTAAAAGTCCAATGTTGTCAGGTCAGGTGAGCGTTATGGCCATTCCACAGCCCCTGGGCGACCAATCCAGTGCTTAGGGAATTGTTGATCCCGGTACTGACGGACCATAATCCCATAGTGCGGTGGGGCACCATCTTGCTGGAACCATTCAGGATAGCTCCCATCCTCGGATAGCAAGGATGGTAAGATCTCCTCCCGTAGCAGAAGCAAATAGCCCTCTGTATTTAAGTTGAACTCAATGAAAAATGGACCAACAAGTCAGGAACCCCAAGTACCACACCACACCAATAGCTTCCCACCTCCCGTCCCCTTGCTGGGATCTGTTCAATGTGGATTATCGGGTGACCAGTACCGCAGATTTTGTTTATTCACCTCCCCCGACACAAAAATTGGCCTCATCACTGAACGGAATCTTGCTACAGAGGGCTGGGTCATGTTGCAGTTGTCCTAGGGCCCACTCACAAAACTCCAAACCTCTCCTGAGGTTCTGCAGAATGTGGTAAGGTCATGGGAGAGACGTTTACACGTGTGTGTTGTGCAACAGGGACGCCATATTGAGCATGTGTTATAACTTTTGTGGTACCATTATCTCTGCAACAATTAAAGTTAGGTGCAAACAAATGTCACAGTTGGTTTCCTGGTGAAATTCTAGCCCACATTGATGTGTCGCACGACCCACTTCCCATTTAAAATTATCACGTTGGTTTCAAGATGGCGGACATCAAGATGGCCGCCGACCGCGCGGGTGGTATCAATGTGGTTCCCCCTTGGCCTGGCAACGATTGGTCCTCACCATTTCCACATTGCGCGCTGCAGTGGCCTTGTACCAGGGGTGTTAAGGGACTTATTGAGCGACCCTGTATATATATATATATATATATATATATATATATATATATATATATGTGTGTGTGTGTGTGTGTGTGTGTGTGTGTGTGTGTGTGTGTGTGTGTATAGTCTTCCTCACCTCAAATTCGATGCATATCAAATGATCCAGGACTTAAATTCCATCACACGGGTCTTCACAGTACGTGCATTCATTTAGAAAACACAATAATTTTTTTTTTTTTTTTTTTAAAAAAAAAGTACTATATGAATGTAGAGAAATTACTGATTTCACGAAGAAAACTTCCACAATTTGACAGTTTTTCTTCTGATTAGAGTAACTTGATAATAGATTTACGTAGAAATCTGTTGATTGAATCACATTCAACGCGGTTCCTTTCCACCGAGTGTAGTTAAGTTAGAAATCAAAGGAAAGATGGCGGTCTCGCAAGCCGAAGCTACAATAGTGCTCCAACTAAAACTTAGTCTCGGACAACTTGATAAGTTTCTCCAAATGAGGCCCTTTCAAGAAAGGAGACCCTGAATTTAATTTTCTTCAAAGTCCAAAGCGCTAATTCAATGAGAAGTTCTGATTGGATGGCCACGATTCATTAACTTTGGCGCTATTGGGTGCCTTCTTAGCTATATTGGTCAATGGAGGAAGTTCTTTAGACGATCAGCTGGGGCACTTTCATAAATTTCTGCAGTAAATACTTTGTTTCGATTTGTCAACGGAGAGATGGCAAAGAATCTTCAAAGTCAATAAGGAACTTTGTAATTTACCATCAAAAGATTTCAGTTTTGGAACTCCTTTCTGGAGGAAAACATCAAAGGCAAATCAAATCTCCTACCCACATCCCCACTTCTGCTAAAAGTTGTAGCTAACTCTAAAATTTTTCATTAGAACGGAAACAATCTTATGCGTTCATGTGTTTTGAGTGTGTCTGTCTGCCTCCTATCTCTTTCTGCTTGTTTTGTCCCCCTATCCTCCTCAGCCTCTCTCTCGCTCTTCTTTCTCTTTCCCCCTTCTCCCTCTCTCTCTATTTCTCTTTCCCTCCCCCTCTCTCCCCCCAGGCTCTCTCGTAGCCTCCTTGTTTCAATTTTCTTGCTCTGTCTCTCTGTCTCATCCTAGCTTTTGTGTATCATTCTTTCTCCTCATCTCTCTCTCATTCTCTTTCTCTCTGTCTCTATTTTCCGATTTTCTCCTCGCCTCTCTATATTTTTTCTCTCTCTCTATCTCTCTCTGGCTCTATCTTTTCGGATTTTCCTCCTTACCTCTCTTTCT
This sequence comes from Lepisma saccharinum, assembly GCF_977018435.1. NCBI lineage: Eukaryota > Metazoa > Arthropoda > Insecta > Zygentoma > Lepismatidae > Lepisma > Lepisma saccharinum. The sequence continues at coordinate 76,644,668 of NC_139231.1, forward strand.
CTCCCTCTCTGTTTCTTCCACATTCGTTTAAATGAAATTAAAACAATGTAGCTACATGGTAATACGGATGATTGTGAAGAACATCTGTTTCACTTTCCATCTCTTCCTCTTTGTAACCTTGATATCTTCCTTTCTTTCAGCCGTCCCTCCTTTTCTTTTTCTCTTGTCTTTACTTCCTTTCATCCATCTTTTTTTTCCTACCTCTCTTTGCCTCTTTTCTTTATCTGTATTTCTCTTCATTTCTGAGTCTCAATTTCTCTGTCTTCCCCCTCTCTCTCCTACATCTTTCCCCTTGAATCTTTCTACATCTTTTCCTCCTTTTGGTTCTCTTTGTGCACATAGATGCACAATTACCTATGCTAATTACTCTCTCACTCTTTGTAATCCTCTTTCTCTCTCTCTCTCTCTCTCTCTCTCTCTCTCTCTCTCTCTCTCTCTCTCTCTCTCTCTCTCTCTCTCTCTCTCTCTCTCCCTCTCTGCCTGTCTCTCTTCCTTTCTATTTGTCTCGTGTTCTGAGACTGTAGTCAAATATTCACAAAACGTTCTTTGGCATTATTCTCAACCTTGATGCATACTAAAGCCACACCAGAGATGTGGCCTGTATGCCATTGACGGCAACTTAAGCTACCTCATTAATGCAAACGCGAAGTCGTGAATTGGATATATTATTCATTCAGTTTAAAGTCGAATATATTAGCCGAAAGGCTCATCTTGGACGTGCTGAAATCTTAACGGAACCACAATCATGTCAAAAAGCCATCCCGTATTCGCATAAGCGATGAGGATTACTGCAAATGTCTCCGTCAGTACTTCATACAGTTGGTTCCTTTAAATTTTTTTTGCTAATGCTCTTTGAGCGTAGAGCTTCAAGCAGAGCCATCTATTGGCAGTTGGGAAAAGTGGAAATAGTTCCAGTTAAATACATCGATAAACCAGTGCCAGCATTTCGTTCAGGGAACAAGGCCGTGACTCCTATGAAATCTAAATTTCTCTGTAAGTATTTAATTAACTTAAAAGGCTTATTTTCTTTTTCTGAATTTTTATCGTAGGCCAATAGGATATTCGATTAGGCAGCAGTATATAAGGGTGGACGCATATAGCCCCACCGAGTCAAAGGAGACGCTGAAAGAGAACTTGTAAAAGAGTAAATTTTGCGTGAAAATATTGCCATCCTATTAAATTAATACTGTTATCAGTTTGCAAAGAAAACAGATTTTAAAATTTTCTTACTCGCTTCGCTCGCAACAAGTTTATATAAGTTTATATCAATTTTATATTTATTACCTAAAAGCAGTTATTGTATGCAATTTGTTCATGATTAAGGTAACACGAACATAGACGAATTACTGATACTTTGTGTAAGGGGTGCTTTCATAATGAGAAACGACCAAAGTCGAGAGTAAGTGTTGGTGTTTTGATTAAGTGTAGCTGCATTATGAGACGAGAAAAAACAGTATTGATTAGTACTGTTTAGGGATGGCCAAACGGATCCGGATCCGAAAAATCCGGATCCATTCGGATCCGGATCCGGATCCAAAAGTTACGGATCTGGATCCGGATCCGAAAATTCCGGATCCGGATCCGGATCTGAAAGTTTCGGATCTGGATCCGGATCCGAGAGTTCCGGATCCGGGTCTGAAAGTTTCGGATCTGGATCCGGATCCGGGTCTGAAAGTTTCGGATCCGGATCCAAAAATTTCGGATCCGGGTCCGAAAGTTTCGGATCTGGATCCGGATCCGAAAATCCGGATCCGGATCCGAGAGTTTCGTATCTCAATCCCATTATAATATTACCACACCTTAGTCCTACAAGAATTTTTTTCAAGTGTTGTTTCTAAAATACTTTGCTACACATCGGCTAACACACTCGTGCACAAATGTCCGAGGTGATTTTGTAAATGCCATTGAAACGAATATGTATTCATTCGAATGTATTGGAAATGGAAACACACATAAATGTGAGACATTCCATTCCAGGATGAAACCTTTACAGTAGAATAGGTAAGACAAGAAACTCCTCGCGGCCTCACGCCCAAGCCATACGTAGGGGAAGGACGCACAGAAGCAGGGTTGGCAGTGGATACGGGTCAAATGTCTACGCAGAACGAGAACACAAGAAAACTAAGCAAGAAGCTCTGGGTGGTATGGCGGTAAACATACAACGGAATGACCGTGTTCTGCTAAGATGGAATCAATTTTGAACATCTTCAAACGGGGTTTGTTAATTTTCACCAATGAATACAATTCTGGTTTGAAAATGTGTGCGTCAAAGGGGATGTTGTTTTGAACGAGCCACTGAATCATAGTGTCTTTTCGGGAGGAGGAAGAAGGCGCAGGATTTATTTGTATCTTATGGCATGAGGCATGAGGCGTTGTCGACAACAACCACACTGTTTCGTGTCAAATTTGGGATCAACATCTCCAAGCACCCTGTGGCTGAGTGGTTAGCACATCGCGCTAAGGGTCCTGGGTTCGAATCCCGCTCGGTCATGGTTATTTGTAAATGTCCATTCATCAATTTCATCATTTCATCACTCATCCCCATCTTCGCAAATTAGCCAAGAGGCACAAAACGCGAAGTAAAATAAAATATAGGCTATCAAATAAAAGAAAATCAAAATTTTGGGCATTCATATCATGGTGGTAATCACCAAGAGATTTTCCAGATTTGAACATTAACCGCAAGCATGTACAACAATTACACGTTGCCCTTTAAACACCGGTGCTTTGACGGCAGCCGCGGTTCCATCCACCCAAGCTTCTTTCTTTGTTGTCGAGCTGTGAAAATAAGTCCGTCAACGTAAACAATGGGTCGTCCTTGTCGACGAAAGATTTTTATGGCTTTGAGGTACGATGAACGTAAACTTCTTATTTCGTCCTTTTCTATAAGCAATTGTCTATTATTTTCTGCTTTTTCCCACTTAAACTCTAGGTCACGTATTATCTTGCGCACACACCAGACACTGCCTTGGAACTCTATTCTTTGTTTCAAAACCCTTCGGATACCTTCCTCGTCCGTAAGGTGAAATTTGTGCACAACACGCCTAGCAACACACTTATCGAACTCGTCTATATGACTTTTTATTTTTCGGCAAGGTCGTGTTTTATGGGGCGTATGAAAGTGTTTCTTCCACGTAGTGCATGCTTTACTTTCTATTAGTACAATTCTTCTCACACTGCTGAAGGAAACACCACATGCGCGAGCCACCCTCCTTTGCAACTGGTTTTCGGACATACGAACTCCCACCTCGTCTTTCATAAATGCATTGACATTATATACAATTTCACGCCCTTGGCTGTGGATTACTTTCCGTGCACCGAATTTACTTGCTTTCTCTGAACTGCAAGCTTCCATGCTAGCAAGTACACTGCATACAAAACAAACACACACTTTAAATTAAGACAGGCAAGTCGATCGCGTTGTTTCTCGGTGCTCGCACAACATTTATGACGTTCGGCAACCCTGCCTGTGTGCACGATAAGGGAAGTTCGCGCATGCGCTTGCCGCGTTTCCGACCCAGCTCATCGGTGGGAGAGTTTCTTGTCTAACCTCTTCTACTGTAACACATATAACAAGATAGAAATGTTATACAAAAATTATACAATTGTTCTACAGTTAGTTTTACAAATTAAAATAAAACATTATAATATATGCAGTGTTAAATAATTACAAAGTGTAAGACTAACAAGGGAGGTTATCTAAGTATCCCCCTCCGATTTCCATGAAACTTGGCAGTAAAGTGGGGCCCAAAGGAAGAATTAGGTGTTTTTTTGTTTAAGCTAAAAAACTGTTTTAGGGGGCAAAACCCCCTCAAATGTCAAGATGAGGACAAATTGAAGTGAGGATCTGCCCCCTGTGTCTTTCCGATTTCCATGAAACTTGGCAGGTGTATAGTGGGGCCCAATGGAAGAAATACGTGTTTTTTTTGTTTCAGCTAAAAAACGGTTTTAGGGGGCAAAACCCCCTCAAATGTCAAGATGAGGACAAATTGAAGTGAGGATCGGACCCCTGTGTCCCCCTCCGATTTCCATGATACTTGGTAGGTGTGTGTATAAACGGGCCCAAATGAAGAAATACGTGTTTTTTTTTTTTGTTTCGGCTAAAAAACGATTTTAGGGGGCAACCCCCCCTCAAATGTCAATATGAGGACAAATTTAAGTGGGCATTTGATTTATGTGTCCCCCTCCGATTTCCATGAAACTTGGCAGGTGTATAGTGGGGCCCAAAGGAAGAAATACATGTTGTTGTTTTTTTGTTTCAGCTAAAAAACGGTTTTACAGGGCGAAACCCACTGAATTGTCAAGATGAGGACAAATTGAAGTGGGGATCTAACCCCTGTGTCCCCCTCAGATTTCCATGAAACTTGGCATGTGTGTGTATAAACGGGCCCAAATGAAGAAATACGTGTTTTTTTGTTTCGGCAAAAAATTTGTTCTAGGGGGCAACCTCCTCTCAAATGTCAAGATGAGGACAAATTGAAGTGGGGATCTGACCCCTGAGTTCCCCTCCGATTTCCATGAAACGTGGCAGGTGTATAGAGGGGCCCAAAGGAAGAAATACGTGTTTTTTTGTTTCGGCTAAAATACTGTTTTAGGGGGTAAAACCCGCCTCAAATGTCAAGATTAGGACAAATTGCCGTGGGAATCATCTGACCCCTGTGTCCCCCTCCGATTCCCATGAAATTTGACAGGTGTATAGAGAGGCCCTATGCCCCCTGTTTCTTCCTATGCCATATTTACGTGGTTTCGGGGACAGATCCCCACTTCAATTTCTCCTCATCTTGACATTTGAGATGGGGGGGGGGGGCTCTATACACCTGCCAAGTTTCATGGAAATCGGAGGGGGAGACTTAGACCTCCATTGTAAGTGTATTAATTAATTACAAATCGCGCACGCGAGCACACACACTATATATATATATGTGTATGTATATTATATATATATGTATATTAGCAGGTAACAATATGTTATAAGCACATTCTTACTTTCCAAAGAAGCGCATGTGGGATGGCAAAACGGATCCGGATCCGAAAATTCCGGATCCGGATCCAAAAGTACCGGATCCGGATCCGAAAGTACCTGATCCGGATCTGAAAATTCCGGATCAGCAGATCCGGATCCGAAAAATTTTAGGATCCGGATCCTAAGGATCCGGAACCAACCGGATCCGGATTTCGGATCCGCCAGGATCCGGATCTGGCCACCCCTACTGTTAGTTACAAGATAATATATTGTATAGACGTTTTATAACATTTAAAGTAGATGGATTATTTTCTTTTGACAATGGTACTATTGTATTAAAGATTATCTGTATGTTGTAATAATGGTACTCAGTACACTTTATTTGCTGTTTTCCGCAAAGTGAGATTCAAGAATTGATTTATTAATTGATTGATTTGGTGTTTTAAGTTAACTTTATGCAAACTAAGGATATTCAGGACTGGACCTACAGTTTAAAGTGGGATCCGAACCACTAAGTGCCTCTACTGGGTATCGAACACAGGGCCCCTTGATTACAAGGTGACGACGTTACCACTACGACTTGAAAGTCTAGAAGGAAAAGAATGAAATAACAATGGACAGTTTTCTTAATGTTATCTTTGAGGTCGGCTGTACTATACTACATTCTTCTTTTCCATCCCCTTCTGTCATTAAACATCGGGTTCCATCATCCACTTCCTACACACTTTTCGGTCCAAGGCTAGATTTCGGACTTCCAGCATTGTTTTCTCTTTCCTCTTTCCTATATTTTCCACATACTCTTTTTTCCATTGAACTCTTGGTCGTCCTCTTCCCCTCTTGCCTTCTGGTCTGGCCTCCATCACTTATCTAGGCTTGCGATCCTCCCCCATTCTTATAACATGTCCAAACCATTGTAGTGCCTTTCTCTCTATGGTTTTCAATAGTAGCTGTAACTGATCTTGGTGGTATTTCTAATCCTATCTCTTCTAGTCTTTCCCACTGCTCTTCGTAGGTACCTCATCTCCGCTGCTTGAAATCTGTTATTCTGTTTTGGTAATAATGTCAAGCTCTCTGTTCCATACAGCAATGTGGGAATCAAGACTGGCTTGTAAATCATGATCTTCGAATGATCACTTATTTCCTTTTTACCGATTAATGTGTTGTTGAGTTGATAGTACACTTGGTTTGTCTTTTGTACTATATTATTCACTTCATCCATTCTTCCATCTGACGTTATGACTGTTCCTAGGTTGGTGTATCTGTTTATTTGTTCCAGCTGCTTCTCTTTCCACTGTATATTTAAGGGTACTGTTTTTCTTTCTTTTGTCACCACCATCACTTTACTCTTATTCACATTCATGATCATTTCTTTATCTTCTATTGTACTACCCATTCGATTATTCGATTACCGCCTTCTGTAACTCTTCTCTATTCCTAGCCACCAGGGCAATGTCGTCAGCATATACAAGTGACTCTACATGTGCTGGTCTTATCTTTTGGTTTAATACCTTAAATCTCCCAGTTCTTAGTTTACATTGTTTAATGATCTGGTTCATAAGGATAACAAACAGAAGGCGGCTCCAGCTGTCTCTCTGTTTTACTCCTATTTCTATCCTAAATTCATTTGAGCATTTCCCTGCTAATTGGACCGTTCCTTTCACTCACTTGTATACACTTTGTAACTGTACTATACATGAGTTGTTATTTATTGAAGGAGGATCAGAGCCGTAGCTGCAGGCGGAAAGGGGGGGGGGGCATGGAGACGAACGCACCAAGAGCCGAGGTGACGTCCAGAGAAAAAAAAAAACCTAAGTAAAGTTTTCTACCAAAAGGGAATTTCCGTTTCGCAGAATATTCTGAAACGAAAGAATTTTCCCTCCGCTGAGAACTGTTGGAGGCCAAAATGCTTCTGCTCAACTGTGGATTCGCCGGGCTTCAGCTCTATCTCTCGTCCCAATGGAACACGTAGAGGACGTGTGCAAGAAGAGGCTCCAGGGGTGTCCAACAGGGATCCTTTTCATTACTACGGTGGAAACTTGGGTCGACGGCACATACGCATTGTTCTCGTCGTAAGTGTCTAATGCATTTCGAGAGCAATTTAAGACATTCGTAAAAGTTCGTAAATAATTGAAGAGCATTGAAAGGTAATTTCCTATCGTATTTAGAATTTTCTAAAAAATTGGCAGTTCCTTGTTCTCAATTGATTTATAGTTTCAGTTTTTTTCTATGCTACCTGGATCCAGGGGTACACAAAACTAAAAATAATTCAGGCGCCAGCCCCCTTTTCTCAGGAGCAATTTTTTTCCCTCAAATACGGGCTCGGAGAGCACGAATCCAACTAAGATAAGCTATGAAATATGATCCTAAAACACTAAATTTATTAATTAATACTATATTGGATTAAAAGTAATTAATTCTTGCGCCGGACTGGCCTTCTTAAAGAATGTTCAAATGGTAACAGCATGAATAACTATGCAATACATTCCCTTCTACCATATCGATGCAGATTTTAAAATTCGACCAGCAACAGTGCAAAAATTTAAAATGACATGTTTATTATCCTGATTTAATGTTTAGTGGCACAGAAACACACGCAAGTTATTAAAAAAAATAACTTGATGGAAATTTCAGTAAGGGAATTCGAAATACTAAAAACAATTATAACCGATTTTAAAAATTAAGTCGCCAGTGAAAATTTTCAGGCATATTTCTCTACGCCTGCGGGGAACCATTTCAGCAATGACGAGGAAACAAGGAATTACGTCGAGGGATGTCATTCAGGCCTGAAGAGGAGGCTACGGAAAGACCATCCCATCGTTTACACATTCAGCACTCTTTTGAAAGAGCTACAAAGCGAGAATGAATTGTTAATTTCTGTGTTGGATGTTGGTGGCTGACCGAAGCGACGAAAGTAAAGGTGGAATCGTTTGGACAAGCGCATTCACACATGAAAGGCAAGATTTACTACTGCCTCCATAGTACTCACACAATATGTGGACACCGTGTGTGCATTTGCATGATTAACGTCAAAGTTCTATGTGGTAGATATGCAGGTATGGTTATGTAAATAACACATTCGTTACATTCCCAATAGAGTTTCTGAGTTTTCAATAGTACAAACCCAGTTAACATTAACAATGAAAATGTACAATGAGTGTCTGACCTCGTTGAAATTATCTTTCACTTCAATCTCTGAAATTTCCCAGCGGAGAGAAAATTCCATCCTTTCAAAATATTCGACAAAATGGGAATTTCATTTTTGCCGAAAATGTTGCTTTGTCTCCGGGGCATTCGGTGAAACGGGAGTAAATCGAAAAGAATAAAAGTCGCGGTGCCCATAGAAAGTATGGGTATGGGAAAGTATATATTATTGTCGCTTTGCAGAGAAACAAATCTAAAAATTGTCTTACTCGCCTTGCTCGTATTATACCATTTCTGTAAGGTTTACTGTACTACCATACCAAATTTCATGTTTCTATCGCAAAGTGAAATATTGTTCAGCTTAGCAAGGGGGCTACGAAAATCGGAAAGTACGTGTTTGCTGTTTTGATCAAGTAATATATATGTATATACAGATGGGGGACAAAATAATACGAACACCTGTGAAAAAGTATGCCACATTTCACACCGGCAGTACAGCAGCACCACCTGGCACTGAAGTCTGCCACCTAGTGGCTGTGAAGGGGAAGGTATTAGTTTGCCAACAGCAGTCATTGGTGGTGCATTCGTCTATCATACGCTCTCAAGAGACACTGCAATGTCAGACCTGACAGAGTTCCAAAGAGGCATGATTGTTGGAGCACGTTCAGCTGGAGCCACGGTGACTGAAACCTCAAAGCTTGTTGGGTGTGCAAGGAGCACAGTATCAGCCGTTATGACAGCGTACACAACACAAGGGAAGATGGATTCTTCAAAGCACAACAGTGGACGAAAGACAAAGCTTGCTGCTCGGGATAGGAGGGTGTTGAAGCGCATAGTGGCCCGAAAGCACAAGCAATCGTTATCCGAGATAACATCTGAAATGAACAGGCATCTCCAGGACCCCATTTCAACCAAAACTGTCAAAAGGGAACTCCATGCTGCAAACATTCATGGCCGAGTGGCAATTCGTAAGCCATTGGTGACATCACATAATGCTGTCAAGCGACGCCAATGGTGCAGAGTTCACAGAAGTTGGTCCCCACAGCAGTGGCAACAAGTCATCTGGTCTGATGAATCAACATTCACGTTATTTCAGACCACGTGGCGCGTTTATGTGTGGAGAACGCCTCGAGATGCATTTCATCCTGACTGCCTCTTGCCGACTGTGAAGCATGGAGGTGGGTCCATTATGGTATGGGGCGCGATATCTTGGCATGGTGTGGGACCACTTGTTTTTCTGCATGGGAAGATCAATGCCAGTCACTATCGCAGCATTCTGGGGGATCATCTCCATCCTTTTGTTCAGACTTTATTTCCTGGCGACCGACCGCTTTTTCAAGACGACAACGCTCCTATCCACACTGCTGGGTCTGTCCAAACATGGTTTGAAGAACATGACGATGAAGTAGGACATCTTGAATGTCCCCCACAGTCTCCTGACCTGAACATTATAGAACATTTGTGGGGATATTTGGAGTCCAAACTTCGTGCTCGAAGTCCGCCTCCAGCCACACTTTCGGAATTGGAGACTGCTCTGGAGGAAGAATGGCTCCATAATCCCTTAAACATTGTGCATGACCTCTATGCGTCCATCCCACGTCGCATACAAAGTGTACTTCAGTCACAGGGTGGTCCAACCCCCTATTAATAAATATTTTCTCTACATTCACAGGTGTTCGTATTATTTTGTCCCCCATCTGTATATATATACGTGTGTGTGTGTGTGTGTGTGGTTGTGTAATTAATAGTATAACACTATTCTCAGTAGTTAATAAAATCGGCTATAGAATATTAAGCGTCTCTCGTATTTCTATCCCTTCATACATAGGGTCATGACTACATGCATGCTTCGAATATAAATGGATGGATGATGGATGTCTTGCAATTTCCGTTTGTCTCTTTCGAAGGGAGTGTTTGCCACTGATCTGAGAGTCAATTTTCATCAATAACTCTGAAATTACGACACACACGAATATAAAATTTTGTGAAATAAAAAACCTGACAAATATTATCACTGTGCAATAAAAATTATCACGATCGGATTGTCTCTTCGTCCGTAAGAGCTAAGAAAAAAAATCTGGCGAGCCAGAAAAATGGAGCCATTTGGTAAGCTGAAGAATATTTCAAATAGTCTATAGCAAAATAATGGATGGTAACAAGTCAAGACGAGACACTGCAGTCTTCTCGGTCTCGTCTTGAATCTCGAGAAAAGTAAATGCGGAAATGTTTAACAAAAATACTAACAAACCAATGTAATGATTTGAATATACATTAAATGAACATTGTAACGTTCAACAAACTTCATGGTAGATCTGAATAAGTCGTACAGTGGGATCCATGAGTATTACCGTGCAAATTGTCCATGACTAATTTCATTAATTTTCTCTTACATCCTATGTGTTTTTAATCAAAGGATTTTTTTGTATGCTGGTGCAGAAGTTGTCAACAGCTTTTTTTGAGTTTTCTTTTAATTCTTGAAGCTCTTATTGGGTCAAATAAAGTGCACGAACATGGTGATGGACAATATGCACGATAATACTCATGGATTCCACTGTACAAGAGGCAGAATCTGATGCATATACCTTAAGTTCTAGTTCACTTAAAATCCATCCCTCGTCTCGATTTTACAGACGTGTGTCTCATTTTCGGTCTCCTCTGAAACTTCGAGCCAACACTGAGACTTCTAGTTCATTCCTAAACGCGATATAATTTTTTTCTATCGCTTGTAGGTAATGAGTTGGAAATCATGTTTATTTTTGTCTCCGCTGGAATCGAACACTCACAGCAAAACATACATTTCCACAAGCGCATAATTTACATTACTACTCAAATCTCACAAGAGGCAATTTTTCATTCGTCAAATTTTACAGTCATATTTCTGTGTGGCAACAGTAATTTTTCATATCATGAGACGTTTTCTCGGTTACGTCATACCCGTGGCTTTCAAGAATAATTTATAGCTGTGTTTTTATGGCGATTCTTTCTTTTGATGCTCAACCATCTTGTATTTCTTCATCTTTCCCTTGTAACTTGAGAAAAACCCTGGTAACACAGATATTATTACACTCTCTATTTAAAAGCAAGAACTGAAATAGCTTGAACCTCGCTTGAATACACGATGTGTGGGTATTTGCTGTTCAAAAGTGTTCTATGATCTGCCCACGATCTGTAGAGCACGCCGCGTATAACGGTAGAAAAGGGGGAGGGAGCTAGTGAGCGAAGCGAAGAAGTACGCACTGCTGCCAACGGCTGGTAGCTGCAGCCACACTCACTTCTCCTCTTAGGGAGAATTCACACCGAAGAGACAAGGTGCACGCGACACGCGGTAAGAGACACTTGTTTTTTTGCTCAGTTCGCATGATGGTACCGATATAATTGCATTAATCAGTTTATTAGTCACCCAAAGAAACGTAACAAGATACATTGTTACATGTAAATCGTGTTTTAAAATTTGTGCAATTTATTGAAACTCGGGAGAGGCATGTTGTGCATGAGAAAACTGAGAAATAATACACACTGACCTCAAACTGTATACGCTAGACTTTCCAGCCCGAATAAAGCGAATACCTAAACATTAGAGAAATGGTTCTCAACCTGCGTGGGGAGTAAGGGGTGCTCCTTGCACGTAGTGCACCCAATAGTCAACCTCACTTCCACGTAGTACACCTTGGACTTCAGACTAACGAGGCTCTGGCGACTGGCCCATGGCCAGTATAATTTTGTTTGTGTTGTCCTGTGTTTTGTTCTTACTTATATTTGTGCTGAGTGCTTCTTTACAGCCCAAGCTTTTAACTAAAGTCAGAAGATTTTAATATTTTATGATTTTAGTTCTGCAACGTTAGAGTTGTTATGTGTAAGGATAAGTGGCTGGACCCCGTATAATGTGACGGGTGCAAAATAGCCTTAGTGCTGACGCACCCAAAATGTTAAATTCAAATCAAATCAAATAAACCTTCGTGAAACCATGTCCCGGTATTTTTTTTAAAGTCAATTCCCTTAGCCCAAGAATTTTCCTCTTAAATACCTTTACATTATTTAAGATTTTATGCATGAATTAACATGTACCTACGAAATTAAATATTGAAACTAAATTCTGGCATAATTAGAGAGTAATAATAGTTTGATTACGTGTAGGATTGTTGACAAATATAAAAATATGGATGAGGAAGTGGTAACGTCGTCTCCTTGTAATTAAGTGATCCCGGGTTCGATAACCGGTGGAGGCACATAGTGACACGGGTCCCACTTTAAACTGTAGGTCGAATCCTGATAAGTATATTTGTGCATAAAATTGACTTAAGAAACGAAAACTCACAACTCAAATATGATTTTGGGATTATGATAGTTGTCAACCACTTTCAGCAGAACCTTTCGCAGCTCAGTAAAGTGGATACGAGGGCACGGAATTGGGTCGCGGCCCGGCGGTTGAAAAACAATGCACTAGAGTACTTTACCATGTTGACTGATCTATTTTGGACTAAAGTGCCTCCATATGCTTTTCAAATAAAAGCAGTTGCATCGTAAATGACCAAAACACGGCCTCTTCACACGATGTTGAATTAATGAATGAATGAATTGGTGTTTTAAGTCCACTTTATGCACAGAAAGGCTAATCGGGACTGGACTTACAGTTTAAAGTGGGATCCGAACCACTATGTACCTCCACTTGGTATCGAACCCGTCATACGATGTTGAAGGCAAATTACAGCCGATAACTGACTGCATCAAAAAACTTGATAAAGCGAAGAGAACGTTGTGTATAAATCTTAAAACACTGTTAAAACATTGTACTCCTTCTGTCCCATAATTATTGTCCGGTACACCTTTGTTTGTTGTCTCATAATAATTGCCCGGTATTCAAACTGTGACATTGGTGTATACAAAAGATGAACATGAAACAAGGGAATGAGTCATACAACTTTATTACTCAAGGATCAGTACAAATTATGCTTTCCATCTGCCTCTTCGTCTGTCATTCCTGTACTACCATTTTGGCATACCGGACTATAATTATGGAACAGAGGGAGTACATATCTATACTTTATTATATCATCATCATCATTAGAGGTTCAAACATGATGCCGATTGGGCTCTCTTCCAGAGTCTAAATATAGCTCGTAAGAATGAAGCATTAGCTGCGCATGTGCGAACAACAAACTGAGACGACACGATGCACGGTATTGAGAAAACGTCCGAGAGACAGGTAAGCGACATGCGACCGTGCAACTTGCCGTGTCTCTTCGGTTCGAAAGGTTGCATTGATTACCGAGGGTTCGTTTCCAAGCGACACGTGTTGCATGTTGCGTGTCTCTTCGGTGTGAATTATCCGTTGGTCGATCCCTCTTGAGTCACTCCTTGCGCAGAAGACTTGTTTCAGTTCACTTGCTCCAGAGATTCCTGGGATAGAGTATAAAATGCTTGCAGAAAAATGTACACGGTGGGCCAAAAGTCACGATCATATACTATTTATAGTGCAAGAACGTATTATTCGCAAGCGAAATTGACGTGAAGAGTTGTCGTAGATTGAGAGGAATGTGTACACTCCTCATATACGCTGTATGCTGTTTTCCGATAGAGGTCAATCAGTCTCAGTCAGGAGTCAGGTTTTCCGATAGAGGTCCGTCCGAATGCAGAAGCTGCACTTGTTCAGTTGAAGTAAAAGCTGACCAACGAAGGGAAAGGAGATTAGTAAGATAACAACTGTAGAAATGAAATGCTACCGAAAGATAGAAGGAAAAGCAAGTAAGAATAGAAAGGATAAGGGAAGAGCTGGAGCAAACATCAACTCATGAAAAGACAAATGAAATGGTTTGGTCACGTAACCAGAATGGAGGAGGAAAGGAAACCCAAGCAGTTCTTGGAGGCAGGACCAGAAGGAAAAAGGCCCAGGGGCACACCAAGTAAGACATATGAGGATACGGTGGAACAAATAGGAAGATATAAGAGGGAATACATTCCAAGAAATAAAGAAAATGACCAAGAACAGAGGAGAATGAAAAAAGTGGGTCGAGAAAGAAGAAGTACGTAGTTCAATTCATTACCGTTTATGCATTTATTACCGCATTTTCTTTGATAAAAATAATATCAATATTCGATCATAACTTTTGGTCGACCTTGAAGTTTTTAAAAGTGGTTCCACGAAGATACAAGTAAATTGCCAAAGTGGGTACTTCAATCAAACACATGGTGTTAAAATTCAGGTCTGCCTTGTTTCACTTCACTTCTGCAACCTTGTGTTCTGACGTCGGAAGGAATGCGTACGAGGTTAGGTTAGGCCTGTTAGGTTAGGTTCCATTAGCATAAATACAATGAAAAATTATTATTTAGGCTAAGGGAACTAAACCTAGCTAGCCTAATTTAACAACGTAGGCATTTATCCTAAAATTAAAAAGCTTTCTCCCGTGACGTCAGAACACAAGGTTGCTCAAGTGTTGCGCGATAAGTGAGACCCTTAAAATTCGGTCGAAATTTCAAGATGGCGCCGTGATCCGTCACAGCAAAAACCGAAGAAGATATCGCAGAGAGAATGAGGAAAAGAGGATGCGAGCTGGTGAGGCGGATGCATTCTAAAGGATTAATTCCGATATCAGCCACGAACGCTGAAAACAACCTTTTATCTGTTGTCCCATCTTCTATATTTCTCCTTTAGCGCAAGATTTTTTTATAGATCTTCAATGTTCATACCTTGTCACGATTGCAAAAACTCTTCTTTCGAGCAGGTTACTTATTCAAATCCTCTGTTCGTCTTCAGTACTCGTATCAAAACATCTAGTAAGAGTTTGTCCTTTAAAGACTCGATATTCACCTTGGCAAAATAAGGCCCTTCTTCTTAACGTAGTAGGTGTGCCCGGCGCTGTATTTAATGGGGCGCCAAAGTGATTTATTTTTCAAAAATACTTGTAAATAACGTTAGGGTCATATGATATCCTGCAAGAATGCGTACAGGATTTCACACTTTGTTGTTGAGGATCGGTGACGCGGAACTATTTAACCGGTGAGGTGGAGTCATGCCAGTGGTGCCACAACAAGAAGGCGTAATTTGCCTTTTTTCATCGAAATTTCCCCTTTATCTAGAAAATTGAAATCGATATCAGGAAAACTTAGTAACTACCTCTCGTCTAGTTTGACTAAAATGTAAGCACAATTACTGTACTACATGACATGTTCAGGTTACCTACGTTGTTTGATTTGTTAATTGTGATGTACAGGGTGTATCTTATAGAACCAGCCTGATGAATTTGCTAATAATGCTGCAGGTGATCCATATAACAACTCACAATTACGACATAATAATCCGTTGGCCGTGCTGAGTCGAATGGTGTGCGGATGGTCCGACAGGTGGCAGCACTTATGCTGCACCGTTCAAGGACACGGTGCATGTAAGAACGTGTTTGCACTAGGCCCACAAGATCTCCCGACCTTGCCGCACTGGATTTTTTCATGTGGGGTTAACTGAAGGACAGGGTATGCAAACAAACCGCGTACGTTACAAGCTTTAAAGGACAACATTTCGGCTGAAATCGGGAACATCACTGAAGAAACACTGCGGCGAGTCACGGCGAATATGCAAACGAGGGTGAAGGCATGCCTTCTTGAAAACGACGGACACTTTCAACACATACTCTGATCACAATCAATAATGAACGGCACGCTGTCCAAGGTACGTCATATATAAATTACGTCAACATCTATATGGTATATTTTATACTACAGCGCATTTTGCCAGGCAAGATCTATAAGAATCACTCTGTACTATAGTTCTTTCTAACCTATAATTTTTAAGGCTCGAGTGAGAAACTAACTCAGTTTAGGTGGCACGCGTGTACACACACACATATACACACACACTTACAAGAGAGAAGAGGGGAAAAAAGAGAAAGATGCTGAGAGGAAAAGTTTAAAAGGAGATATGGTGAAATGGAGAGAGAGAATAAAGAAAGAACAGAGGTAGAGAAGGAAGAGAAAGAGACGGATAAAGGAGGAGAAAGAGAGAGAAGAAAGACAAGGTGAGATGTGTAACTATAAAGAGACAGAGAAGAAAGTAAATAAAGAACAGAAACAATTAGGAAAAAACTAGAAATAATGAAAAGAGATAAGGGAAAAGGGAAAGAGAGTTGGAGATAGAGAGAGAGAGAGAGAGAGAGAGACCGAGAGAGAGAGAGAGAGAGAGGGAGGTTAGGGATTTGGCAAAAATGTGAAATATAGAAAAATTGACATATTCACTTGATGCAAACAAGCCTCAACTACATGGCAACATCGCCGGTCCAATTATCATGAGCAAAATTCATCAGAGTGCAATTTGAGTACGCGACTTGTTAATTATTATCAAATTAACAATTAATTACGCGTCGTCTGTTCCTTGGGCATTAAACCTCAGTGCTTGGATTCAGCCATCCCATGGTTACCTCTGGCATCCGTTTGGAAAATAGTGACATGGGAAAATAAGTCAGTCATGAAAAATAAAACGAATGTTGGAGCTGCAATTACAGCATCGAGCACGCTGAGGTGAAACGTCAAGGCTCGTTAGAGGAGGTTCGTGCCGAAAAATGAGATGGTCTTATCCTTATTGTACTCATCGTTGCCAACCGTGCAGTCGTGATCATAAATGCGTGCTGATTTCTTGCTCCATACGGATGTAGGTTCGCCTTGTACTTCAAGAATCCCGGATTCGATACAAGGTGGAGTCACATTGCACATCGGTTCGGATTACACTTTAAACTGTAGCTCCAGTCCCAATTAGCCTTTGCGTGCATAAAGTGGACTTAAAGCAACAATTCAATCGATCCATTCAATTCAACCACACGGTCCTATGTACTGTATTCATGATATATCGAAGAGAAGGAGCAATGTTATGCAAATATTGAACCTACTTACTCTCGAGCATTCCTAAACCGGAAGTTTTATGGCTGTAGCAACACAAGCCTTCCCTGTCCTTATCCTGGGCAACATCAATCCTATATTCTCCATCCTTACCGATTTCCTTCAGGTCCATTTCAACTATTGAATATTGAACTACAGTGCAAAAATTCTGATCCTTCTATTGCGGACGACAATTTGAAATTCTGGTAGCTATATACAGGGTGTTTCTAAAGGTAGTTTACAACGCTTGGGAGGTGATTCCTCACACGAAAACAAGCAAAAAGTGTGAGTTCCATTTTTACGACTGCGGCATCGTTTCCGAGATAGGAGCCTCGCAAAAGGTGACAAAGTGAACGTCACACCTAACTGAGACAAATACTATCACAGATAGAGAGGCGGTTCCAAGGCAATCATCAAGGAATCGTATGTGCTCAGTCCGGAAGTCACTATGAAAAGTTCACTGCACGCATGCGCAATGGAGTCCTCAAAGGAATTGGGGATTTCCAGCAAGAACAATGCATGGAAAGGTTATGTAACGCAGCAAGAAGGACCGTGACAATGACAAATGCGTTAAAGACTATACACCCCGACCTCAAACATCAAAACATGAGCACGGAACACAAAATCCGAAAAGTTGAGCACGGTTGCATACCCGAGTTACACGCGAGGAATGAACGAATCATGTAATGTGGTATACGAGAGACACATTACTCCACCAGGAGGAGGGAAAGAAAAACACAATATCAGATAATTGCGACAACGTGTATTTTTACACGCGACAACTATGTAATATCCTCCCCCCACACACAACAAACAACAAATGCTACAATGTCTTACGCACAGACAGTGCGTGTCACTGTACACTAACTGAAGATGTCATTTTGACCACACAAAGGGGGTGGGGAGCAATACCAAGAGTGTTCGCACGCGATCACTGTGACGTAAAAGAGACCAGTTTTGAAAGCGCTGCGCAGGCAAGTCTGGCTCTCGTAGTCTACATCTGACCTTCATGACTGCTGTACCCGCGAGAGGAGCTCGAAGGGTTGGTTCTCTCCGGCAGTCGTCCCAGTCGTGTTACAGGTGCTGGGATATGATCAGCAGTTCGCTCTAGGTTGTCATACGCATTGAAGAGTACTAGTATGTTGTATTGAAAGAAGTTGACGTGTTGAAGTGGGCAAGTCCAGTATCGCAACAATTGGTCTGTGGTGTTCGTACGGTGATACGGCCAATTTGTGCGGTGTGCCAGTGTTAAACAAAAACGATACTTTGCAGTTCCAGCTCCCTATTACACAGGTGGCTGCGTATACGACCCAGCAGCTAGCAGACATGCATCTCATGTATGGGGAGGCACGTGGTATAGCCGTGAGGCAAGGCGTCTTTATGGAGAACGCTTTCCACATAGACGTTTACCATCTCACGCCTTCTTTCAGGTAGTGGACAGTCGACTGCGTGAAACAGGGTCAGTGTTACCACCGCGGCAAGACGTTGGAAGACCCCGAAGTGTACGCACACATCAGTTTGCAGAAGATGTGTTAACAGCGGTCGCAGAACATCCTGGAACCAGTACGCGCGTGCTCGCTCGGTCACGAAACACGTCTCATGTGAATGTTTGGCGAGTGTTGTCAGAGGAAGTAATGTACCCTTTTAAACTGCAGAAAGTACAAGAACTGTTACCTCGTGACTTTCACCCTCGTATGGAGTTTTGCCAATGGTTGTTGCATCAGCTGGACACAAACCCTCAGTTCGGGGCAAATGTATTGTGGACAGATGAAGCCATTTTCACCAGGATGGATGTCTTCAATAGTAGAAACAGTCATGTCTGGGACTTTGACAACCCACATGTACTTTTTGTGGCCCATCACCAGCACAGGTTTTCAGTGAATGTGTTGTGCGGGATAGTACATAATCATTTAATTGGACCATACATTCTCCCTGTTCGCCTGAATGGTCGCACGCATCATGCATTTCTTAGTGAGGTTCTGCCTGAACTATTGGAGACCGTACCTTTGGCACGGCGGCAAGAAATGTGGTACCAACACGATGGGGCACCAGCTCATTTCGATCGTACTCTACGACATTTCCTGCATGACGTGTTTCGCAATAGGTTCATTGGTAGAGATGAGCCTTTGGCTTGGCCACCGAGGTCGCCAGATCTCAACCCTCTCGATTTTTTCTTCTGGGGAGAAATGAAAACCCTCGTATACGACACACCTGTCACATCAGCTAAGGGCCTCGTTGCTCACATCAACGTCGCCGCCGCGACGGTAGCAGATACACCTGGCTTGTTTGCTCGTACTCGACAATCCTTGATTCGTCGCTGTCATCTCTGCGTAGAAGTGAACGGCAGACATTTTGAAAACCGTCTGTGATTATCACCCTAGGCAAGTTGTTTGTTGTGCGTTGTCGCAATCATCTGATATTGTGTTTTTCTTTCCCTCCTCCTGGTGGAGTATGTGTCTCTCGTATGCCACGCAACATGATGCGTTCATTCCTCGCGTGTAACTGGGGTATGCAACCGTGCTCAACTTTTCGGATTTTGTGTTCCGTGCTCATGTTTTGATGTTTGAGGTCGGGATGTGTTGTCTTTAACGCATTTCTCATTGTCACGGTCCTTCTTGCTGCGTTACATAACCTTTCCATGCATTGTTCTTGCTGGAAATCCCCAATTCCTTTGAGGACTCCATTGCGCATGCGTGCAGTGAACTTTTCATAGTGACTTCCGGACTGAGCACATACGATTCCTTCATGATTCTCTTGGAACCGCCTCTCTATCTGTGATAGTATTCGTCCCAGTTAGGTGTGACGTTCACTTTGTCACCTTTTGCGAGGCTCCTATCTCGGAAACTAAGCCTCAGTCGTAGAAATGGAACTCACACTTTTTGCTTGTTTTCGTGTGAGGAATCACCTCCCAAGCGTCGTAAACGACCTTTAGAAACCCCCTGCATAAGTTGAAGACCACAGGGAAAGAACATGCTTTGACCTTTTTTTGCCAAATTGAGCATAGATGGTTGTGGGCTAAAACTACCAAGGGGGATATTCTAAATACATTTAAGTGTTTACGTTTCACAGACCTCAAGGTGCCAGACTGGAAACGTTGCGCTTTTGTTTGAAGCAGCGCATCTTCGTTCGCGCATAGCCCCATGGGGTGGCAATATGGCGGAGATGCGCATTCTTATTTGAACCTGCAGAATAACCATTGTTGCCAACCTGTTTTATATTGCTATATTACTTTATAATTGTTGAATTTGCAACCACTGCTCATTACAGCAGTAGCGAAGCGTAGTCTTACGAAGGATGCAAGCAATGTTTCAGTACAACAAAACATGTAGTACAATGGCACGCCAAGAGGGGGATTAAAGGTTTATAGCCTCATTGGCCCGGTCGCGGGATTTGTCAAAATATCATAATAAAATGACGGTTCTAAAAATAAACCATATGATCCTCAAACGTCACATTTACTTTCGAAATTCCAGGTAACGTTATTCGTATGGTAGTAAACGTCTTACATATGCGAACTTTCAGCATACGACTAAAGGGGTACGTAATTTCTTATTTATTTATTAGTACTTTTATTTGTTCATTATTTTTTAATGTGGGCAAACGGTGACCAAACGGATTTAGGTAAAATAACTCATTTATTTAATTTACACTGCGTGATTGTAATTTAGGATTTGTGGGCACCCTAAAAATCGCATTCGGAGTCAAACATTAAAATAAAAAGATAAACACAAACTTTAAAAATTTCATTTCAAACCAAAGAAACACATGCATAGACGATGTACTCACCACAATAAATTCCAAACTCCTTTACATATATAGGAAATTTCCCGCTATCGAACAATTCAACAAATCTTAGGTCCTCAAGGTTCTCAAAACGTGAAGACACTTCCACGCTCTTTCCACAACTGGAAAGCATCCACGCAAGATCACTTTGGAAATCGCTGAAACGACCGAAAGTGATACCAACCTATTTCCTTAATTTTATTCATCATGGGAAGGAAAGATATATCAGTTTGGAGATAGAAATTAAGCGATGGAATCAGAATCATTACAGCAGAAAGAGTATATACATAATATTTAAGTAATAAAGTGAAATACAGAGGCGTGTCCGTGGCCGGGGGAGGGTTGCCCCCCCCCCTTTGGCCCAGTATTCCTATGGAAAGGAAAGTCAAAGGCAGGAAAAGATGACAAAATGAGGAGACTACTACAAAAAATCCTGGGAGCACCACTTGTGTCATAATAATAAAACTTAAAACATGTTCTTGTGTTCATAATATGTACAGTGTCTCTCAAAAGTTTTAGGACAACGACATTTTAAACTAGGCAACCCAATTTACAGAAGCCGTTGGTGGGTTGCGTGCAGAGTTAGGCTCAATTTCAGGGTTGCCACATGCACAATAGATATTTATAAAATACGCGAAAGAAATATAAACAAGTATTATTGTATAAAATTATTAAAAATATCACTATTATATCGTAAATGACAAAATTCTTTCTGAAAGAAAAAAGTAGGTATTCTAGTATTTCATCGCTGATGAGTCTACAGTAAGAAAAGAGGTGAGAGGAAACGAAAGGTTACAAAGGAGAGGAGAAAGAGAAAGCGAAAGGAGAAGAGGAAAAGTAGAAGAGAGAAGAAAGATAGGATAGACGAGGAGAGGAGATGTAGTGAGGAGAATGGAAAAAGATTCGAGGGGAGATGAGGAAAAAAGAACAAAGAAGAGAAAAGAGGAGGAAAACGAGAGGAGAGGAGAGGAGGAGACGAGAAGAGGGAAGTGGAGAGTAGAGTAAAGGAGAGAAAAATAGAAGAACGAACAAAGAGAGAATAGTGCAGTGGAGTCGGAAATCTAAGACAGGAAAGAAGATAAGAGGAGTGGAGAAGAGTGGGATGGAGATAAGATGCGAGAAAAGTAGGGAAGGCGATATGAGATAAAAGCAGAACGGAAAGAGGGGAGAGAAGACGGAGAAGGAACTGGAGAGAAGAGGTAGTTGCAGAAAATATCGTCTGAGCGTCAAGAATGGATGCATTGGGCAAATTATCGACATGAAACATTCAATAACATTTTGAAATATATTGGAGAATATATTAGATCGGTGCGAAATGCCTTTTGGCTGAGTTCAGAGCAAATTAAAATCTTCCATGTAAGATCTTTGATTTTACCTGCGATTACACCACTAAAAAAATGAACGTAATTTTTAATATTTATAAGAATTATTCAATTTTTCTCCACTTCTCGGTTCGTTGAAATGGAGATTTTGTAATTCAATATTTCCCCTCCCCCCATCGTTAATTCCAAACTGAATCATTCCGTTTCACACTGCGTGGACAATGAACACAATGGGATATGTCTAAAACTTACGAAAATTTTCTGCCACCGGAAGGGTTTGAACCTACGACCATCAAATTGACAATCCTGAACGGTAGCCACTACCCTACAAGCTTCAGCTCCTTAAACCAGGTAGAAGAACCACTACACCACGCCTTTACCTTCGAATGAAACAACAAATTTTTTTTTAAGTATTCTGTAAATGTCGTTTGGTTGAACTTTTACTTTAATTTTGATTTGCTTTCTTGTAGTATAACCGATATCTTCGAGAAATAATTTTCGAAGTGATTAAAAACGAGAATATTGGTAGTTGTGAAAATGCGAGTTATTTCTTCTAACTTATTATTGTGATTAGACATTACGTACTAATGGAAAATATCTAGAGGCTTGAACATTACAGGACGATGTTCTTTTCCTGTGATACTGTAACAGACAAAATGCTTGTTTACTGATGCAAGTCTTGTGTCCAGAACAGTCTTATGAAATGTATTTGCTGTTGCGTAAGATAACACGAAATAATTACACCGTGTGCGAACTACCAAATCTGTGCAACGTTATACGTAAACAGTAAACAGGCGGAAAATTTTATTCATAAAATCACTTCACATTTGACAGTGTTAGTCAAGAGAGACTCGTGGGACACTGTGTTAAGGTGCTGGACTAAATCCTTCTAATTTTTCTTCCTCGAAGAACAACAATTTCTAAGGAAGAGCAACATGATGATCTTTCTTATTTCTTTTAAAGACTTACACTTTCCTTTAATTGGGTTAAAAATAAATAACAATATTGCTTGCATTTCTGTCATTGATGTAGACCAGAGAGAGAGACAGACAGACAGGCAGATATTACAAAATAGTTCAAATAGTGCGAGCGCCATTAAAAAGTCATGATAATTCTATGTTGAGTACTTAGAATTATTCATACAATAAAAAACATGTCTAATTGTGAGTTAACAAAAAAAACAATAATAAAGAGACATTTTCGCCTCACGATTGCAGTTCGAAAAAGTCGGGACAGGGATTGAAAATAACGCACTGTCCTGACTAAATCGGTGAATCGGACGTCTGGTAGCCTTGCATCAATGATTATAAAACTAAAACCACCCAATATTGCAGCTTGAAGACTTTTGCGCAAAAAACAGATTCATTTATACAAGAGCAAAATTGAAGTTTTTACACATCCTTGCATCCTTGCATTGAACTCAAGTGCGAAAAGGGGTAAAATTAGCATGTCCTGAATTGCCACACATATAAATAGTTATTTCATTAATATTTGTCAATGTCTTTGAAGCAGTACACAATTATCGTTAGAGTATCATAATTCATGATCTTATATATAAAAATATCCCGTTGAACGTGTGTCAATTCATTTATTTGTTTAATTTTTTTATATAAATTCCATATGCAGACCAATGTAGACACTATATACTGCTATTACAAATAATGTTACCATGCTCTTGTTTAATGGAAGGGATTATTTTTTAAGGAACATCTAGTATGGAGGATCGAACGTGGGACCGTAATGCTTTCAAAACTCTAACCAATACACTACGCCCTTTGTTTTCTTGGAGCTACTGTTCCTAATTATTCTGTCGCCTCAATATTGTAAACGTTATCTGCAAAAAATAAGTTAAATACTCAGATATAGCCCTGAACTTCTAGAATTACTTTATACACATGCATTTGAAATTTAACTCTGAATTTCTTTCTTCGTATTAGTATATCTAAGCTTGTGAATATATTTTATTTGTAATTTTATAACGGTTTCATGAACATCTACGAAATAGTTCCTTATAACTTGGAATATGGTGAATAGATATGAAATGTCTTGAAATTAATTTTCGACCACTAGATTTTGGCAAGGGAATTATGTGTGATCCGTTTCCAGTTATTCATTGCTTAAACAAACGTTTTAAAACTATGTGGAATTTTCATTCTGGGATAAGTTTCTTTACTTGCTACATGTATGCGAACTACACTCTGTCCCACTTATCTCTGGAGCAGGTGAACGAAAACAAGTATCTGAGCAGCGATGAACACGTGAGAGGAATGGGATTGCGTGGAGGGAGGAAAGCCACTGCAGTTACCAGCCTGCCCAGCAGCGTGCACTGATTCACTCTGTCCACTCGATCCCCTCTCGCCTCTCTCCACTTCTCTTCCGCTATGCGCGGCTTTGCTCCAGAGATACTGGGACAGGGTGCAGTTAATTGTTTCTCAAAAGGTATCATCTATGTCTGTATGCCACACATTTAATTCTTATTCACATGGAAAAAAAATGTCAATTTGTATTCAGGGGTAGTTTCACAGTTACAAACTATTTTGGCCTTGATGAGAAGCAGTGGCGTACGCAAGGGGGGGTTACGGGGTTTAACCCCCCCCCTTGAGCTTGTGAAATGTTATGAAAAATGCTGTGGAAAAAAATAATTAAATGGGCAACTTACCACAGTCAAAGATCTAGAACAATACTATTACTATTACTATTACTACTACTACTACTACTACTAATAATAATAATAATAATAATAATTTGAATTAATATTTCCATGCAGCACGAAGAAAAGCACAGCATTCCAAACACATGCGTCTTTCAGAGAGAAAGCCTTGAAAATTAACAAATATTTTTGAAAATAAAATATGAGAGCAACTATGATTTAAAAGAGAGAAAACTTGTTTTGTATCTCAGTTGTAACAATGTTCAATACACTGGCGTACGCAGGATTTTTTTTCGGGATGGGCTGGAATAGTAAATGTGGATAGCACATGCCTTCGTTTTGGAGGGCAGGATGCATAATAAAATATTTCGTAGTTTTGGAGCTTTTCAGTCTATTAAAATTGTATTCAAAGACAAAAATGGTAATCGGGACTCACTTTAAAAGAGGTTTCGCATTTACACATTTTGATTTTTTTAAGTTCTTAACGGATTTTTATTTGAAAATTCTGATTTTCTCAAAATTTTGGTAGGGGCTGTAACCCCATCAGCCACCCCTCTACGTTCAATGAACATGTATTTTTTTGTGTGAACAATGAGAATTAACTAAAGAAAGTTCTTGGTTCGTTGTAAGCGGCTAAAGTATAGACAAAGGCTAGGCGGACAAGAACAGTCACCAGTCCACCTTCCCATTGTTTACCGCAGTATGTTTCAATGTCTCTCTTTTAAAATGTCTCACCTTGTTGACTAGACAATTATTCAAACGACAATAAGCTTAACTATTGTAAAATGTTTTGTTGGCAAGAACAGAGAGACAATCCAGATGTGAATTATCGGAGACATTTATGAGGAGAAGAAGCCGGAAAAATTCCAACCAATTCCGGGAATCGAACCCGGATCTCCCGCGTGGTTGTCAGACGCTCTACCGACTAGACTACCGCAGCTCCTTGGATGAATTCCATACTTAAATTATTTTAATTTATTTTAATATTTTTTTTATGGATTTTCTTCACACTTAAAATGTCTCACCTCGTTGACCAGACAATTATTTCGTAACAAAGAAACAAAAAAATGCTCCCAGCATTTGATAAAAATCGAATGACTAGAAAGTGATATTGTTCTATTGCTTTCGTAAATACTATATTTATGTAGATCTCTAGTACGTGATAGTAGTAGTAGTGGTATTAGTAGTATTATTAGTAGTAATTCAGCTAATTAATTAATTATAGGTATTATTAATTAATTGTGATTATTATTATTTAATTAAAGTATAATAAAACAATGGTAATGTGAATTTGGAGAAAGTTTTAGAAATAACCCCCCCTTGATAAAATCCTGCGTACGCTACTGATGAGAAGTTTAGTGTAAGTAGGCATTTTGTTTATAATTTTGAAATTGAGGTTGTCTAAGGTTGAAGTCCTCATATTTAGGGCTTGAACTCGTCACCTAAGAGGTTGAAGATCGTCCTCTACTTTGTGCGTGACCTTCTTTATTTTTCTATTCATTATTCATCCTCATCGTCGCGATTAGCCAAAGGTAAAGTAAGAAAAGTCCTCCTCCGTGACCTCCGACTGCAGGATGGCATGGATTCGAGTCCGCCTATGCTCACTCTCTAGGTTCTCGGCCTGTGTATGGGACCGGTGACAACCCACCATCGTGAAGAAATTGGGGAGCTACGAGTGAGTAACTAGCGTAACCCGGTCTCGGAAATCTCCTATGGGGCATGTTCCTGGGTAAACAAAAAATAATCGATCAGACAATTCGATTATCGAAGGCGATAAAATAACCTCCGGTTGACCAAGTTGCCAATATAAATAAATGGAATACAGATTGTCTTCGAGCTTACATTGTTAAAAAGGAGCGGATACACTTATTACTATCCCAATAATTATTCAATACGGTTTTTTGTTTGTCAGGAATTATCACTTAAACTATTGCATGTTGAGCTGGTGCCTACCTAGCCGCCTCTGATGAAATCTACCTTTCTTCAGATTATCTTTAAAATTCGACTCTGGTCACTTGTAACGTGCTGGGTGCAGACACTGTGCATCGAAGCACTGTTTTGCGATAAGAAGCGGCCTTGAATAGCGTGAGTGAGTCACTTTGATCGCGAGCAAGCTAGACTACCAAGCTTGTCTGCCTTTGAAAATCAAGTCATATTTTTCACGGTTTCCTAACGCGATTGCTATTGTAGATGTATATATTCTCTCAAACGAGCAAGAAAGGAAATTCGACCAATGTTCTCCCGTCGTTTAAAACCAAATATTATCTATTAAACGAAAAGTTCACGATTGTCAATAAACGGTTTAACCTATCTGAGCATAAGGTGAATGTAAATACTAAATTTAATAGAAAGGTTCTCCAAAATTTCTCTTCCACTGTCTACGTAAGGTCAGTACCCAGGGGAGGGGCCATGTGGGCCATGCTTCCCGCTCGAACCCTAAAATATTTAAATGTGAACATATAAATAAATAAGTACGAAAATAACATCTTCGATTTTTGAAATGTGTAAAAATTTCAATTTTGCTTTTGTATAAATGAATCTGTTTCTTGCGCAAAAGTCTTCAAGCTGCAATATTGGGTGGTTTTAGTTTTATAATCATTGATGCAAGGCTACCAGACGTCCGATTCACCGATTTAGTCAGGACAGTGCGTTACTTTCAATCCCTGTCCCGACTTTTTCGAACTGCAATCGTGAGGCGAAAATGTCTCTTTATTATTGTTTTTTTTGTTAACTCACAATTAGACATGTTTTTTATTGTATGAATAATTCTAAGTACTCAACATAGAATTATCATGACTTTTTAATGGCGCTCGCACTATTTGAACTATTTTGTAATATCTGCCTGTCTGTCTGTCTCTCTCTCTGGTCTACATCAATGACAGAAATGCAAGCAATATTGTTATTTATTTTTAACCCAATTAAAGGAAAGTGTAAGTCTTTAAAAGAAATAAGAAAGATCATCATGTTGCTCTTCCTTAGAAATTGTTGTTCTTCGAGGAAGAAAAATTAGAAGGATTTAGTCCAGCACCTTAACACAGTGTCCCACGAGTCTCTCTTGACTAACACTGTCAAATGTGAAGTGATTTTATGAATAAAATTTTCCGCCTGTTTACTGTTTACGTATAACGTTGCACAGATTTGGTAGTTCGCACACGGTGTAATTATTTCGTGTTATCTTACGCAACAGCAAATACATTTCATAAGACTGTTCTGGACACAAGACTTGCATCAGTAAACAAGCATTTTGTCTGTTACAGTATCACAGGAAAAGAACATCGTCCTGTAATGTTCAAGCCTCTAGATATTTTCCATTAGTACGTAATGTCTAATCACAATAATAAGTTAGAAGAAATAACTCGCATTTTCACAACTACCAATATTCTCGTTTTTAATCACTTCGAAAATTATTTCTCGAAGATATCGGTTATACTACAAGAAAGCAAATCAAAATTAAAGTAAAAGTTCAACCAAACGACATTTACAGAATACTTAAAAAAAAATTTGTTGTTTCATTCGAAGGTAAAGGCGTGGTGTAGTGGTTCTTCTACCTGGTTTAAGGAGCTGAAGCTTGTAGGGTAGTGGCTACCGTTCAGGATTGTCAATTTGATGGTCGTAGGTTCAAACCCTTCCGGTGGCAGAAAATTTTCGTAAGTTTTAGACATATCCCATTGTGTTCATTGTCCACGCAGTGTGAAACGGAATGATTCAGTTTGGAATTAACGATGGGGGGAGGGGAAATATTGAATTACAAAATCTCCATTTCAACGAACCGAGAAGTGGAGAAAAATTGAATAATTCTTATAAATATTAAAAATTACGTTCATTTTTTTAGTGGTGTAATCGCAGGTAAAATCAAAGATCTTACATGGAAGATTTTAATTTGCTCTGAACTCAGCCAAAAGGCATTTCGCACCGATCTAATATATTCTCCAATATATTTCAAAATGTTATTGAATGTTTCATGTCGATAATTTGCCCAATGCATCCATTCTTGACGCTCAGACGATATTTTCTGCAACTACCTCTTCTCTCCAGTTCCTTCTCCGTCTTCTCTCCCCTCTTTCCGTTCTGCTTTTATCTCATATCGCCTTCCCTACTTTTCTCGCATCTTATCTCCATCCCACTCTTCTCCACTCCTCTTATCTTCTTTCCTGTCTTAGATTTCCGACTCCACTGCACTATTCTCTCTTTGTTCGTTCTTCTATTTTTCTCTCCTTTACTCTACTCTCCACTTCCCTCTTCTCGTCTCCTCCTCTCCTCTCCTCTCGTTTTCCTCCTCTTTTCTCTTCTTTGTTCTTTTTTCCTCATCTCCCCTCGAATCTTTTTCCATTCTCCTCACTACATCTCCTCTCCTCGTCTATCCTATCTTTCTTCTCTCTTCTACTTTTCCTCTTCTCCTTTCGCTTTCTCTTTCTCCTCTCCTTTGTAACCTTTCGTTTCCTCTCACCTCTTTTCTTACTGTAGACTCATCAGCGATGAAATACTAGAATACCTACTTTTTTCTTTCAGAAAGAATTTTGTCATTTACGATATAATAGTGATATTTTTAATAATTTTATACAATAATACTTGTTTATATTTCTTTCGCGTATTTTATAAATATCTATTGTGCATGTGGCAACCCTGAAATTGAGCCTAACTCTGCACGCAACCCACCAACGGCTTCTGTAAATTGGGTTGCCTAGTTTAAAATGTCGTTGTCCTAAAACTTTTGAGAGACACTGTACAATGTATACGATTTAATTGTGCTGTGTAAATATCAGTAGAGAGTTCTTTTTAGATAGCTTTATTTTCACCCCAAGTTTTATTCAAAAGCAGTCAATTTATTGAATGTGGTTGTAAAATTTGTGAAACAGCTCACTTGAATTACTGTGTAAATAATTTGGCAGTTGCAAACACTGGTGCGGTCAACACTTTTGACGTAATTTGAGCTGGACCGAGCTGGACACAGGGTGCAGACCAAGGTCCGTCGAATCTTCCCTCCCTCCCTGGGGAAACTCTTCACGGGGGTGCAGACATTTCACTTACTGGAAACACAAACCCCCGCCCTTTACCATCTCGCCCGAACTCCCAATATCCATTTTTTTTTACGCGTTTTACAATTCGCGAAATCTAAAATAAATTGTAATATAAAATTATATATATATATATATATATATATATATATATATATATATGGAATTTAGAACAATGATAATAACTTATTTTAGTTATTTTATGACTAAGAATTATTTTTATATTCGCGATCTTGTTTACGTGTTCATGAAGACAAATATTCTTTACTCGTAGTTTTTGGTGGCAATATATCCTTCTGCTTTCGGTTGAGCTCGGCTATTTTCGGGAATAACGCAAGCTCAGCAAGCAGAGCTTTTGGTGTAAGCGTTGTGGACGGGTTCCACTCGAATTTCATTCTTCGCCATGTGACTCCTTCGGGTGCGTTATTTTCCCGCAGAGCAGCCGCAAGCATTGAGGCTGGTGCTTGCTACAGAGCTGCTGAGGGAGTTTGCGGCCGTAATTTTTCGCGAAATCGACTGCGATGGAAACGAAATAAGGCTAAAACATTAAGTACATTAAATGATATTCGAATAATGCAAGCAGTGCTTGCATTGCTTGTACTATATCTTCGCCTCTGCATTACAGTGCTATCAGAACTTCAGAGCATTTACACATGATATATATAAAAAAAATTGTATACTCGAATCTGTAACATTCAAATTATTCAGACAGTATATTGCAAACCTCTGGGATGGAGTGGTTAACACTGCGCGCTATGACGCTACGGGTCCCTGTTTTTAATCCCGCACTGTGTTCTTTGAGAGTGTCGCTCTAGCAATTTTATCGCATCACTCATTCTCATCTTCCCGATTTGCCAAAAGTGGAAGAAAAACAAAGTAAAATAAACCAAATCAATAAACAATACCTAGATAGTATTTTGAAAAATCATTTTCGAGTGTATCATGATTTTTACAAGTTGCACAGCAGGCTGAGACAGGGGTTTAGAACACTGGAAATGAATGTGGGAGTAAGTCTAATTTTAGGATAAAGTAATATACGCCTTTTAAAGTAACAAAGAAATAATGTGTGCGAAATTATGTATTGAAAAGTCTATTCTGTAAGTCGCCAAATAAACGAAGATTTTGGCTTGAAGCCCTGGCCTTGTCCTGCGTATTTCTTTGCAAGTATCACTTCATGGATTTTACCTAATTTCTCATTGTCGTGATTAGCTACAATGGTAGCAAAACGACGGAAAATAGGAAAATACAAATATAAATAATTGTACAAGGGATCTCCCTCTTAACTATTGTGAACCTCGTTCCACATTATTTTCACACGCAAAAGGGGAAGAAAAGTGCGGAAGCAAGAAAGCGATCAAACGTAACAAACCGAACCTACTCAAAAGACACAAATTTTAACACTCGAGAACATGTTGATAGGCATAGAGTACCTGTACCACCTAACATGCCCACGTTGTTGATGTGTTACTACGTACAAGTGACAAGTGTGTAATTGACTAACACTTCTAACCTGTATTTATTATTAATATACTATCTGATTGCCCGGCGTTGCCCGGGTATTTATTTATACCAATCTTCTATTAGACAGGAAAATAATGAATTATAACTATAGTGTAAAATGAACTTGTAGTTGAACGGCATTGGGAGTGTCACTATTCATCTTAGCGACCCCGTAAACTATGGATTCCGCACTAATATCGGTCGTTTTCGATTATTTTTACATGTTACTCCCTTCCCACCCCCAACCCTAGGAGTGCCAGGGGTGTCTTGGAGTTGAACGGCATTGGGAGTGTCACTATTCATTTTAGCGACCCAGAAAACTATGGATTCTACACTAATATATGTAGTTTTCGATTATTTTTACATGTTACCCCTTCCCACCCTCACCCCTAGGAGTGCCAGTGATTACTTACCCCCACAGTATTTCTTTCCAGATTGCAAGTGATACGTGTACCAAGTTTGGTTGAAATTCCTCCAGGCGTTTGAAAGTTATGCTGGAACAAACACACATACGTCCATTTTTATATAATATATAGAAGATTACATATAATTATGAATTGTGTGTTTAGTGAATGTAGCTACATCAGGAAGTTAGTGTAATTTTAGTACTATTTTATTAATGTAATAATATTGATATGAATCTATATCTTGAAGCAATATTGTTATGATTATCTGGTTAGGTAGCCTATATTCGACACGACAGCCAAGATACAATTTTAACTATTCAAATTGTCCAAAATAAAATGCGCACATGTGTACATAAGTTGTTGGTATTGTGAACATTACTACGGGATACTCGGGTTAGACATTCTTCCCACCGAATTCTCAGATCAGTCATTAACGTTACTGCATTAAGGAACATTTACATAAACTCCAAGATTCAAATCTCAAAACTTTATTACAATAACACTGAAATAAGTAATAACATTGTACATTCTGTAGCAATACAATATCGTAGTTTCAATACATGGAATATTTGTCGAAGGATTGATGCATAAATTTGGTTTCGTCTTTAATGCATGTATAAAATCTTCTTTGCACTTAAATAGGACAATCGTTAAGATATTTCAAGATTCGGCAAACGATAGGGAATAATTTACATAATAATAATAATAATAATCCATTTACATTGTCCTTTTAGACTTATATTTATAAGTCCATCCAAAAGGGAAAAAACACTTTAAAATAGCTACGAGGAATTAAGTATAGCTACCATATTACCAGAGCTAGGAATTTTAGGTGCAAACATTTGCCAATAAAGGTGCAAAAAAGGTGTCAATTTTTGTACAAAAAAGGTGCCAATTTTTGTACAAAAAAGGTGCTAAAATAGTAGGTGCTAATTTTCAGATGTAAAATTTATTGTGAGCAGTGCATACATATATGATTCAATTTGTCTGGATAAACACAGAGTATTCACTGGTTTTAAATCGTTTAATATAACTAAGCAAAGAAAATTCTCTGATACATTAGAAAGCGACATAAAGGAAAACATGCTTCTTCTTACTTGCTTAGAATTAGTCATCTAGAAAACTGTTAAAATAGATTACATTCAAAATTTCTATGTTCTTCTGAGTGAGGCTACATCTGCGGTCACTAAGCAGATACTTGTAAGTTGAAAAAGAACGTTCAACGTCAACAGACACAAGTGGTGCGTATTTTGTTTTCAACCAGTAATCCACATCCTTGTTGGTTGTGACTTTTTGAACATCAGGGTTCTTGGCTAAACTTTGTTCTAACTTCTCTTTCCCGGCCCCTTGCAGCTCTCGTTGCACATCCATCAAAACAGCCCACTGTGCTTCCTTTTCAGAACACTGCTCCTCCAGTTTTGTGATTGCAGTAGTAAGGAAAGAGAAGCCATGTACAATATAGAGTTCATCTTGAAATTCCTGTGTAAGTGCAAGTTTTTTGGCTTTTTCTACAGCTGAGGAATCACTAGGCAAAGCATTTAAAAATTTCGATATTGTATGGAAATGATTGCAAATAAACACTGCAGTTTTTAATCATGTACCCCATTTAGTGAGGATGGGAGAGGGTGGTAATGAAAGTTTCGTAATTTCTACGTACTTCTGTATTGTAGGAGCCTTTTTCACTTTTCTTAATGCCAGAAACAAATTCGTTCACATATGTATATTCATCTTTAAGAGCTTCACAAACTCGATGCAAAGAATGAACAATGCAGGCCACATGTTTTAAGTTAGGATACATATTCTTCAGATTAGAAAATGCAGCTAACATGTAAGATGCTTGGTCTGTAAGAACTAACCACACACTATCATATTTTACGCCCGCCGGCCACAATACAAAACATGCATCATTGAAACTTTACATTACACTTGCATTATCTGTTTTTGCAAAGAAAATAAGTTTTTAAAAGCATGGGTTTCACTTGATGCCCATTGAGAGGTGCTACTAAGATGTTCGAAACGTACCTGTTTTACCTATCTGTGGTTCCATCTAGTATGAAATAGGGGTCATTCCACGTCAAATCATCCAGGCCATGTCACCCACCATCTCCGATTTTGATGAAATTTTGTATACTTATAGAACTTTTGATGCTGATTACAAAAATGACAACTCTTTTTAGATTGGTCAAGGGGTTCAGAAATTACGCGATTTTAAAAATCTCTGTGTACGCCACTAGCGGCTCCACTTTGAATGACACGCATTAGGTTATAAATTATAGTATCTTCTCTCAGGTTTGCCGTAGAAACTTCAAGTTTGATTTCTTTTGCTCAGGATAGTGTACGCTTTCATTCAAATAAGGTTTCTGATCAGTGTATCAATAATCATGTATTTTATGTATAGTTTCATGTATTTTTTTAGAAAAATAAATGACTAACTTCAAGAGCGAATTTCGTGCAATGCCCCCCCTTCAATTTCATGCAAATTTTATATACAGGTATCTCAGAGTGGGTACTAATGCTTGATGGAAAAAATGGGATGGGCGGTTCAGAGACAGGGTGATAAAAAAATTATTTGCATTAAAAGTTAATCTTATTAAAAATACTTATGTATTTAGCACAAAGTCTGAAGTACAATATTTTTTTGAGGTATAATATTCAAAATTTCTGTTCACTATGTGTGAAGGTAAGCATAGGCGTAACCTGGTGGGGGCAAAGGGAATCATTTTCCCTATCCAAAATTTATAGATTAATTAAAACCTACAAATAATAATTGCAGTGGAACCCAGATTTCAAGTTCCTCGATTTTACGTTTCCCTGCATTTTCTTTCAATATTGGTGGTCCCAACATAGCAAATTTTCCTCGGTTTTACATTTTCTCGCATTCTAAGTTTATTTCAGCTTGGTCCCCTGAACAACGTAAAATCGAAGTTCCACTCTATCTAAGTTAGTTTCAACTGTCTTCAATTCATTAAAAAAAATTATAATTATAGTCATTAGCATTCCCAAGCTTAGCAAATTTTCTTCGAGAACATTCTTCTTTTTGTGCATTTTATCTCAATATGGATTTTTTTTATACTCTTCACGGAGATACGTAATACGAAGTAAGAATTAATAATACACATTTGTGCTGATTGAAGTTTTTCCAAATGGAGCTTTCCTTGCCACATGCCAGAGAAAATCTCCTTGTGATGGGGTGGTTGGAACACTTAGAAGACTTGTATAGACATCAACAGTATCAAGTAACAAGTTCAGCAATGAAGTACCAATTCCATAGAAATAGTATTAGAGGCATAAATTTCTTATTAATCACGTAAGGTGAAATGACAACAACCTGCAGTACAATGTGTCAGCGATTTCAGAGTACTATAGAATAGGACCAGGAAGATTAAGTATGCACTGTTTTGAACTTAGGCTACAGGTTATTTACAGTGTTCGGTAAGTTACTTTTTACAAGTAACCGAGTTTCAGTTACTCATTTAAAAAGTAACTCTGTTACAGTTACTGGTACTTTGAAAGTAACTGAGTTACTTTACAGTTACTGTGAAAGAAACTTACAGTTAATGATCATTGATTTGTGTAAAATTTACAAATTGTGTTTCTAGTACATAATTCGTATGTCTTCATAAACCTACATTACTACTGCAAATAAATGATGAAACACAGAATCAACTTTGCTTGAACGATTATAATTAAGAAATCATTTGTATGCTGACCACGGTATTTTGAATATGGTGTCATTGATTCCACTTGAACCTATTTCTTTCTCCTCCATTCCAAGTTCAACAAAATCCAAAGATCCACTCCTTCAATGATGACTGTTTCCTAGCTCGACAGTCCACCTAAAACACTGAAGTTTTCGCATACAAGTAGATATGAATTGGAGTAAACCGTGGATGCAGTTAGCATGCAACAAAGCATAGCTTCCTTGACAATCCAATAACTCCAAGAAAATCCTTTTATGTAGCATCCAGAGAAGGTACAGATATATTTCTTTTACAGTTGGGAACAGAAAATGTGAACGACACAATTTATAGTGCATGAAATTTTGGCAATGCATATAATACAATCGAGTAAGTATTTTTCGGTACTATCTTCATGGGCGTAACTTGCGAACTTGGGAACTATATTTGGTTGAGAGAATCAAAGTTTTAAGTCCCATAAAAATAGTGTCAAAGATTATTTGCTAAATACATTTGAAAAATCACAATAATTACTCTTTTTTTGTTTGTTGCTCAAGTGCCAGGAGGTTCACAAAATATATTTAACTTGTAGGTTTTAATTAATCTATAAATTTTAGATAGGGAAAATGATTCCCTTTGCCCCCACCATGTTTACCTTCATACATAGTGAACAGAAATTGTGAATATTATACCTCAAAACATATTGTACTTCAGACTTTGTTCTAATACATAAGCATTTTTAATAAGATTAACTTTTAATGCAAATAATTTTTTTATCACCCTGTCTCTGAACCGCCCATCCCAATTTTTCCATCAAGCATTAGTACCCACTCTGAGATACCTGTATATAAAATTTGCATGAAATTGAAGGGGGGGCATTGCACGAAATTCGCTCTTGAAGTTAGTCATTAATTTTTCTAAAAAAATACATGAAACTATACATAAAATACATGATTATTGATACACTGATTAGAAACCTTATTTGAATGAAAGCTTACACTATCCTGAGCAAAAGAAATCAAACTTGAAGTTTCTACGGTAAACCTGAGAGAAGATACTATAATTTATAACCTAATGCGTGTCATTCAAAGTGGAGCCGCATGTGGCGTACACAGAGATTTTTAAAAACGCATAATTTCTGAACCCCTTGACCAACCTAAAAAAAGTTGTCATTTTTGTAATCAGCATGAAAAGTTCTATAAGTATACCGAATTTCATCAAAATCGGAGATGGTGGGTGACATTTTCACAAAATTCTGGATGATTTGACATGGAATGACCCATAGACTGGATGGTCAACTACTACTTGCCTGCTCTGCGAGATTTTAGCTTCATAAAGGGTTGAAGGTAAAGATTTCCTTAAGGTGCTCTCATCTGGAACAGACTTCCCAGTATATTTTTGCAAATATGATTTCATGACAGGATTGTTAAATTTCGAAAGAGGTATTCCACACGCTATAAATGTCCTTGTATTTCTGGAACTCGAAGATGAAAGCGCCTAACCAATGAATTACTGTCGCTTCCCACCTTTACCATCTCGTAGTTCTTTATTCCAGACGTGCTTCCCACTTTTTGTAGATGCTGCACAACCCGAGTGCGTTGGTGTTTGTCATCAACAGCAATAGAAATATCACACACATCACACCTCAGAACAGATCCATCACTCAGGATGCTGTCACCGCTAAACTGTTTAACAATGTCCTGCAGTTTCCCAACATTTACTTTATGTTTTAGCATGGTGAACAAGCCAATCTGATGCATTGATCAGTCGATCACAGACTGCAGTTACCTTGCTCGCTGAGACGGGAGAAGGAAACGAAAACAAAACAGCTTTCCTACAACAATCCGTAAACAATACAGTATAGGACAAAAAGAGCACAACTTCTAGCAATTGTAACGCGTCATTGTTGGCACTGTTTAAAGTCCGAGCGCTTACTACATTAACGTCCAAGAACTGAAGAAAGCCGATTCATTGTTGTGCGGTAAACAAGAAGCGGTGTCTCGAATGTGGGTGGGGTTAAACAGTGCGCAAGTTGTATTAAAAAAAATGATAAAGATGCAAAAAGGGCGAAAAGGTGGAAAAGGTTCCGAGATTGTGAAAAAGGTGGAAAAGGTTCTGAGATTGTGAAAAAGGTGCAAAAAGGTGCAACCGAAACACCATGAGTAGAGTTCAATAAGTGCTTATTTTAGGGATGAATCACTTTTTTACCCATTTTCACACAAAAAAATTTAAGGTGCGACACCTAACATTCCTAGCTCTGCATATTACGTTGTTTATCTACTTGGAAATTTCTGTAACGATATATTATTTAATTTGTACTGAATAATATAATTTTTTTCTCGTATCAGTTTAAATATTATGTGTCCTCATGGCAATCGTTATGATACATATTACACTCGTGTAACAGCATGAACATTCACTTACACAATTAGAATCAGAATCATAAAGTACAGTTACGCTTGTTTCGTCGATATAGAAGGGGTGAAATATGAGTATTATTGTTTTCATTTTTATGAAGAAATTATTTGTACTCACTTGTTGAAAGGCATATGTAAAGTTATATCCTTCTTATTAAACTTGAAAATTGTAATCTTGTGTGGCGCAATGACTCACAATCTTCAAAATAGTTGCCACCACCCGGTTTCGAAATTTTGGCTTCAAGTTGACCCATGTTAATAGGCCCACGTCTCCGGTCTGTGCTACAATTATTGTCACATTAAAATTACATTCCATTATATAGGAGTCGATTATATGGAGACTCAAACGAGTACGAGTGAGCGGTAGTGGATCCATGCAGTACTCTACTGGAGACAGATTGGGATAAGTAATAAACTGCTATTCATTTTATTGTTTTATAATTTAAATGAAATATATTTTGGCCAATAAGTCTCCAACCGTGGCAAATATATCTAATGCATCAGATGTCGTGCACCCATCTTCTCCTTGGTACTACAACCCACACGACAGTCTCCAATAAAGGAATTTGAAGCTAATATCGGAGTTCACGACAGAAATCCCCGCAGAAGCCTTCCTTGTCATCTACCTGCAGCAACCTCTCCGCCATCACAAGGGCGCGGGGAGTGGAAATGAACCGTTCTCTGGCCCAGGCGACAATACAGCGTTGACGGGCGACTAAATGCGTGTCAAGCACCGAAGTCTTCGTTTTTGTCATCCACTTGGCAATGGAAATGGATACGACGAGAATTCTGGTAAATTGGATATTAAATAGACTACTCAATTTTCTCCTGCGTCACCCAATAACCGTCGAGAAAGATATTTATGATTTTTATAATTATACGAGGGTAGTTCATAAAGTAAGTTAGCAAACATTGGTAGCTTTAAAAATCCCTGTGTAGGAACGGATGTTCGCCAATTTCGTATAATTATCGCTCATCCCCATTGTCGGAGAGCGAAGCCCGTTCCGATTTGTATACAAACTTTCGATAGTTGGGTAGGTGAGAGTTTGAAAAGGACACACTCGCCTTATGTAAAATACATATTTAATGACACACTCATATGTAAATATACATAACACATTCCTTGTCGCACAGATGACAACGGATAAATCTGTATACACAAAAATACGTGATGCAGCCATGATTGCTGCGCACTCGAATACAAGTGTTGCCAACACCCACTTGGCAAATATCTTTCAGAAACATGTCTTGGCCGCCATGTTGGATCCAAGAACATGCTGGGGACCAACACCTATCGATGCAAATAGCCAAAAGTGGCAGATAAGCGAAGATAAATAACAAAAAATAGAAAAACAGTTATACAAATTGAACAATCTCATAGGGAGTAGCCGTGGAGTATTTGATAAATGCACCATATTTATAGTAAAATCATTCGTAGGTTGGATCCCATCAATGGAAAAAATAAAATTTTTCATCTGAAGACGAAAGAAGAGCTGCTCTCTCAAAACGAAGTATTGAAATAGATTTATTGATTGATTTATTGGTTCAAGTCCACTTTATACACAGAAAGCCTAATCGGGACTGAACCTACAGTTTAATGTTCGATCCGAACCACTGTGCCATGTGCCTCAACCGGATATCGAACGCGGGACCCCTTGATTACAAGGCGACTGCGCTGTCGAGGAGGCTCCTATTAGAATATCCGTAAGTAGTTGAAGCATTAGACAATGAATGAAATCCATTTGACATTGGATCCTAATGAAGAACTGTTGCCACTAAAATCCAAATAATCATCTGTACTTTTGTTATTTTACGTCGCACTGTTGCCACTTGTGACTAATCGTGACGATGAGTAATGATTCGAAGCAGTCAGCAGGCCAGCACCTGTTTTTCTGAGAAGCGCTGTTGTCATTTATATGTGCAATGTTTAGACATGAAACACGAACTGCGACGACGCTATTCTCCAAAGGTCTCCACATTGTTTACAAAGAAATAGCACAATACAATATAACACAACCTAGCAAAGATAATCGCAACCTCACGTTATGAAATCTCTAAAGAGACTGAATTGGCAACACCTCATTTACTCCACGTAGACTTGACAAGTACTGCCAGTTACTAAAACGGACGCTATTGGTGGGAAAGGTTGAGAGGAGCATATACTGGGCTTCACGTGGACTTCACATATGGTTGTCAGAGGAAAACTGATCTTTCGGAACTTTCTTTGAAGTAAAGTGGCGTTCGAATCAGGACTTCAACTTTATGTATGTTCCTTGTGTACAAGTCCGACTCGATCCTGTAAATGCTACTTTGCAATTAAGAGATAGTCCCGCACCGTGCGGTCTAAAGCTTAGACGCCCACTGATACGCGGAGAAACACGCCAACTGAACGCAACAGACGCGTTTCCGGCGTGTCTTTGGACGAGAACCTTTAAGATAACCTGGAGACTTCTGGCACGGAAATTCCGCGCGTTTTCCTGTAGTGGGCGTTACACCATTTGATTTCAATAGAAGCAGACAACAGAAGTTCTGTTGCATTCTGTTGCTCCGGCTATGGGACCTGTGCAGGTTCGAGTCTCCTGAGATTTTGGCCTGTGTATGGGACTAGTGGACACCCACCATCGTGAGGAACGTATGTAGCTACGAATGATTAGCGTAACCCGGTCATGAAAACTTACAACAAAGACTGGGGGTTCGTCCTGCTCACCACGCGTCACCCCGTAACTGGTTGGATAATCTCCCACCTCGGCCAATGGGAGTGAGGCCGGCAGTCGGTAGTTATGCTGGGCTTATCTAGAGGTCCGTGAACTTAGCTCGCCACTTGTCGTGAAAAATAACGTAATTTTGTCCATCGTTAGTGCTACGTTAGTGCTGTTTTCTGCCGTAAAGAATTTCGTTAGTGCTGCTATATTTTTGGAACAAGGCCCGTTCCAAAATGGGACGAGCTAACTTCACGGTTTTCAAATTTCCCACAAAACCACCGAATTTCTGCCCAACATTAGTGCTTCGTTAGTGCTGTTTTCTGCCGTAAAGAGTTTCGTTAGTGCTGCTTTATTCTTGGAACAAGAGCCGTTCCAAAATGGGGCGGGTTAACTTCACGGTTTTCGAATTTTCCACAAAAGAACCGAAATTTTGCCCAACATTAGTGCTTCGTTAGTGCTGTTTTCTGCCGTAAAGAGTTTCGTTAGTGCTGCTTTATTTTTGGAACAAGAGCCGTTCCAAAATGGGGCGGGTTAACTTCACGGTTTTCGAATTTTCCACAAAAGAACCGAAATTTTGCCCATCGTTAGTGCTACGTTAGTGCTGTTTTCTATCGTAAAGAGTTTCGTTAGTGCTGATATATTTTTCGTACAAGGGCCGTTCCAAAATGAGGCAGGCTAACTGCACGGTTTTCGAAATTTCCACAACACAACCGAACTTTTCCCAATCGTTAGTGCTACGTTAGTGCTGTTTTCTGCCGTAAAGAGTTTCGTTAGTGCTGCTATATTTTTGGAACAAGGAGCGTTCCAAAATGGGACGAGCTAAATTCACGGTTTTCAAATTTTCCACAAAACCACCGAACTTCTACCAAACGTTAGTGCTGTTTTCTGACGTAAATAGTTTCGTTAATGCCCTTGTTCCAAAAATATAGCTGCACTAACGAAACTCTTTATGGCAGAAAACAGCACTAACGTAACACTAACGGTTGGTATAACTTGACAAGTTTAAAAACAAGACGCTGCAATCCATTGTTTGCGCACCTCACATCACACTTCCCCACTCCATTGTCTGCGGCGACGTTCGTTCGCAGTGTTGCAACCTGGAGGGAGGGGAATCGTCTGAGAATTTTCAACGAAATTTGAATGTGAAAGGCTTGAATTAGTATCCCGTCACCTACGCTACCTATTGATTACGCTAAATTCTAAATACATTTTGATATTTTCCCTTTAAACCTTAAATGAATTAAGTTATATTAGGGATATTTCTTACCAGCATAAGAAATGTATGAAATAAAACGATAGAAAAATGAAAAATATATAAACGATAGAACTGAGCTCACCTTCTAAATGTTTTCCAGTTCTCCTTCCTCAGTTTCACTCTCCCACTCATCCGAGTCTGTGCCTACCGATGAATCTGTGTCCGTGTCTGAATCGGCTTCACCAAGTCTAATTCAGTTCATCTACACGCTCGTCCATAAGTCCATCTCTTTCAAAGTAAGAATCTTGCAGCCAAGAGTAAAGAGCATGAACATTTCAATGCTTTAGAAAAGAACAGAGGCAAAGCGTGTTATCAGATTGGCTTCTCGTAGTGATTGTTGTACGATAAACAAACGAACCACCACCACCCCACTAGTTTTTTTTTAAAAAAAA
Source organism: Lepisma saccharinum (assembly GCF_977018435.1). Taxonomy (NCBI): domain Eukaryota; kingdom Metazoa; phylum Arthropoda; class Insecta; order Zygentoma; family Lepismatidae; genus Lepisma; species Lepisma saccharinum. The sequence continues at coordinate 76,686,751 of NC_139231.1, forward strand.
ACAACAAAAAAACTGGCCACTGCTCGATGTCGCATTCAGAAAATGAAGTCATTCGCCCTGTAGTTTCTCTTCGTTATGAACCTTAACGCACGTGCGTAATACTACAGTTTACGATCGGCGCACCGCACGCATTTTCAAAGGCCAGATTAAATAAAATGAACCACTGATATAATAGGAGCCTGCATGCACCGTCACGCTAAACAGTGAAAATTGTTTGTCATATTTGTTTTAGCTTAATTTTGCTGAGTTGGCACCACTGGTACTCTCAACGCCAGAAGTTCGGTGGTTTTGTGGAAAATTTGAAAACCGTGAATTTAACTCGTCCCATTTTGGAACGGCCTTTATTCCAAAATTATAGCAGCACTAACGAAACTCTTAACGGCAGAAAACAGCACTAACGTAGCACTAACGATTGGCAGTATTTCGGTGGTTTTAAGCAAAAGGTACTATTATCGTATGAGGGAAACACCTACGAATCATATATTTCGGACTTCTTTACATTGCTAACGTGTTATTTTCGAATGCGGAACATTTCTTAAGGTGAAATAATGCATTTCTAACTAAGATAATGTATATTTCTTCTATTTACGAGTACTTACTGTTACTTGTTGTTTCAAATCTGTAACACATTATGGCCGTGATAGCGTACTGGTTTAGGGGGCGTTCTGAGAGTGTTTTGTCGATTTATGCAGTGTTGAAACCTCGTTCACCGGAAAATATCTACTTTCGTGCCCGGATTTGAAATTATGCTAATACGTCGCAAACCATTGACGTTAGCCTCACAAACCATTGACGTTAGCCTCACAAACCATTGACGTTAGCCCCACAAACCATTGACGTTAGCCCCAAAAACCATTCACGTTAGCCCCAAAAACCATTCACGTTAGCCCCAAAAACCATTCACGTTAGCCCCAAAAACCATCCACGTTAGCCCCAAAAACCATTCACGTTAGCCCCAAAAAACATTTTCCGTAAGGTTAGGTTAGGTTAAGTTAGGTTAGGCAAGCATAGTTAAAAAAAAAAAATACTCGACACGTGGTTCTAATGAAAACATGGCGAGGCTGAAACACTGGCTACGGGGTTGCATCATCTTAACACACGGAACATTGCACTCTCATGCAGAAAGCAAATGGCGGGAGCAGAAACAGCGTGTCGGACAGAGAATTTCGCAGAAAACAACACGCATTCACATTAAAATGGATCAAATCTATATTCAGGAACTTCCAAAACGCTAAAGAAAATGATTTCTGTAAGTACTTTCTCCTGTACATTTGAAGGAAATTTGAAGGAATCCGTTTCCCTCATACGATAATGTTACCAAGCAAAATTTTAAAACCATGAAGTTAGCTCGTCCCATTTTGGAACGCTCCTTGTTCCAAAAATAAAGCAGCACTAACGAAACTCTTTACGGCAGAAAACAGCACTAACGAAGCACTAATGATGGGCAGAATTTCGGTGGTTTTGTGGAAAATTTGAAAACTGTGAAGTTAGCTCGTCCATTTTGGAACGGCCCTTGTACGAAAAATAAAGCAGCACTAACGAAACTCTTTACGGCAGAAAACAGCAATAACGTAGCACTAACGATTGGCAAAATTTCGGTTGTCTTGTGGAAAATTCGAAAACCGTGCAGTTAGCCTGCTTCATTTTGGGACGGCCCTTGTACGAAAAATATAGCAGCACTAACGAAACTCTTTACGATAGAAAACAGCACTAACGTAGCATTAACAATGGGCAACATTTCTGTTGTCTTGTGGAAAATTCGAAAACCGTGAAGTTACCCGCCCCATTTTGGAACGACTCTTGTTCCAAAAATAAAGCAGCACTAACGAAACTCTTTACGGCGGAAAACAGCACTAACGTAGCACTAACGATGGACAAAGTTTCATGAGATTTCTAGACAAGTGGCTGGCTACGTGAAGTTAGCCCACCCCATTTTGGAATTGCCCTAATTTTGGAATTATAGGAGCACTAACGAAACTGTTTACGGCAGAAACGAGCACTAACGTAGCACTAACGATTGACAAAATTTCGTTATTTTTCTAGACAAGTGGCGAGCTAAGTTCACGGGGTGTTGTTACAGAACCACTTGGGGGTAACTCCCGAACATAATCCAGCATTCACCTCTACTAAAGCCGTCCCAAAGGGTATCTGTACAATACTATATCTCCAGGTTTTATTGGTAGAAATGTGTCTGCAAGAGGAACATTACCTTGTTGACCAGTGATTCAAGTTTGCAATATTGACAGCGCAAGTATTCGAGTAATGCAATATGTAATGACGCCTGGGAATAGTGTCCTCGTCCTTGATTGCCAGACTTCACATTCGAGAGGCTCTTGATCGCGTCCCGACAGTCAATCCCACACGTGATCTGAAGCTGATACGAGGTCAGGCCGCTACCACAGAGACAACACGGCACAACGTTTCCCCTCCACCGCCTAACTTGACGCCTCGGTTCAAAAGGAAAGTCATCTAAGCTGCCACAGAGAGACGAAATCGGGTTTCGCAGCTGTCCACCGCAATCTTGCTTCTCTTGGCTACCCCTTTTCTGTGCAAGTCCGGTAATTTTTTCTCCCATCCTATCTTTGCAAAAAACCTGATGGTTGACCTTTTCGCGATTCCCAGGCGTGTGGCGCCAAGTGCGTCTATTCACGAAGTATCCCGCTGGGATATGAACAGGCGGAATACGGAAAGAAAGTCCTCTTTTTTTTTTTACGTACCCAGAAACGAGAAGGAAATTGATTACGAAGTTTCAGTAGTTCGCTGTGAAATTTGGCGGAGAAATAAAATTGCAATTCCAAACGGTAAGGGGCTGGGGGGAAGGAGATAAAGAAGATATGAGAAGTGGAGAAAAGAGGAATGTTCCGGCGGCGTGCCGTAACTAAAGCACTACAACGGCTGTAGGTGGCAACTCTGAAAATTATGATCAGTTGAATTGCTGCCTGACAGTATAATGACAACCAAAGTTGACCGTGACGTTATCGCCAACAGCAGTGAATTATTCTGCATCGAGATCTGATCATATTCTTCCATTTTAAAATAATAATCAGATTCTTACCATGGCAAACAGAAGAAAGTTGCACTCTCTCCGTTTCGTCCGCTGCATACTGACAGAAGGTAAACGAAAGAAAGTACCTCTTCGAAAAAAAGCGTTTCCGTAGGTAAATCCACGAGTATGCTACCCGTAAGGCCAGCCGCACACCGGATCCGACGCGACGAGTCATTTTGTTGCAAACCGACTCAAGGGAACGATTAACACGGGGCTCCTATGATCCGCCGCACACCGGACGAAATATATGACTCGAGTCACGTGGCAACAGCTTGCGATAAAACAGTGAAGGTCCCGGGAATTTGGTTTCGGAGGAGCACGATGCGACAAAACGCTCTGCGCATGCGCGAATCCTTTCCTCTCAGCACACCACCTGCGTGACTCGTCACTGTATTGCTTGGCAGCACATACATATATATACATATGTAAGTTTGACAGTGCGGTCAAGGTTATGGGTACAATAATAATTACAAAATTGATGTGCTATGGAATGAGGTGGCACAGGAGATGAATTACATTACGTGAAAGAAATAGACTTATTAGAAATTATCTTGTAATGTACAAAACATTTCATAAATTGTACAAGAAAACGATGTTCAGGGCAGTTTGATATTTATTCCTCGAATAACTATGTGGTTGCAGCACGCGAATTAAACTTTTTTCCTATTTTGAAGGGAAGCAGCGTTTAAAGTGAACCGCAATGCACCGGAACTCCATTCTGGCAAAACTCAGTTCCTGCTGCGACATCATTGGACATCCATTTTACTTATTTAATGCACCATACAAAAGTTCATTCTTTGTTACATCAATTCTTGTAAAGAATAGATGAAATGGATAAAAACTAAATTTGTCTCTTGTTGGTGGAAATGTAGAAAAAAGTAATATATTGCGGTGAGTGCTATTCGTTTAAGATGCAAATGAGAACCTAATTTCCTGAAATGAAAATGACAGATAATAAAAACCAATGCTTTTTTTCAGACTGTACGCAACAGTACGCCGTATTTATATATGAGAATGGAACTAAAATAATTTTATTTTAACGAAAGAAGTGTGTGTTTGTTTGTGTGTATGTGTGTGTGTGTGTGAGAGTACATGTATGCATGATCATAAAACCTCGGATTTTTAGGTTCTAAAAATGTAGCTACTTTTAGGTTCCTAAAATAGGTTCTAAAAATTCTAAAATAGGTTCTAAAGATCCTAAAATAGGTTCTAAAAATCCAAAAATAGGTTCTAAAGATCCTAAAATAGGTTCTAAAGATCCTAAAATAGGTTCTAAAAATCCAAAAATAGGTTCTAAAAATTCTAAAATAGGTTCTAAAAATTCTAAAATAGGTTCTAAAAATCCAAAAATAGGTTCTAAAGATCCTAAAATAGGTTCTGAAAATATTAAATTAGACTAAAAGAATCTTGAAGTAGGTTCCAAAAAACTTAAAATGGTTCATAATTCCTGAAAAATACTAATTAGCAGTGACGTAGCGTTATAGTACGCCCGTACGCCCGGCGTTCCCAGATTTAAAATTTCAAAAATGCTAAAATGCTGTGATTATAAAGTAAAACGTGACTAATTTCAAATATGTTTGACCTTCATGGCATTATAATAGCTATTTTTCGCGATCCGCTTGCAACGCTCCACTCTCAACACTCGTTCTAGCATCTCTTTTCAATGCCTTTCCCGGCGGGACGCCGAGCAGGTTCGGCGTACAGGACTCCTATATTCCTTGCTGCCTTTCTGGAGGGAAAGCTTCCATTTCTACAGCACGCGCGTAAATGGACTCTCTTACGCCAGCGTACGAGAGGTCTACCGTGATTGGTTCATGTGACCCTTCCTGCCTTCTGAAGCAGACGACAGCGGTAGAATTCTTACCCGGTTCTTCGCTCTTCGCGCTCATGCTATGTGATGCTACAATACGCAATATTGACTGACGTAACTTTACCAATCTCAAATATACTGCTTCTTAATGGCCACTGCATTGTATGATTTATCGCACGAACAGCGATGTGCATTAGAAACTAAAAGATCAACACAGTTTTTGTGAAGTAAGTTGGTGAAGTCCTCGTGGTAAAAATTCAGCCTGTTGCTGCTCTACCACTTAACCCGCAAAACTATTATTTTTTTTTATTGTATTTTTTCGTTATTATCTAACTGCTTAATATTGTGTCAATGGAAATGTTTAGCATTCATTTGAAAACTCTTAACATCGAATGGTCTCTGGACAAAATTATTTTAAAATGTTTATCAGCATTCTCAAGATGTAATAAACAGTGGTCTGAATTAGGGATGGCCAGATCCGGATCCTAAAATTTTTCGGATCCGGATCCAAAACTTGCGGATCCGGATCCCTTTTGCCATCCCACATGCGCTTCTTTGGAAAGTAAGAATGTGTTTATAACATATTGTTACCTGCTAATATACATATATATATATATATATATATATATATATATATATATAGTGTGTGTGTGCGCGTGCGCAATTTGTAATTAATTAATACACTTACAAGGGAGGTCTAAGTCTCTGCCTCCGATTTCCATGAAACTTGGCAGGTGTATAGAGGGGCCCAAAGGAAGAAATACGTGTTTTTGTGTTTCAGCTAAAAAACTGTTTTAGGATGCAACCCCCCTCAAATGTCAAGATGAGGAGAAATTGAAGTGGGGATCTGACTGCGAAACTACGTAAATATGGCATAGGAAGAAACAGGGGGCATAGAGCCTCTCTATACACCTGCCAAATTTCATGGAAATCGGAGGGGGGACAAAGAGGTCAGATGATCCCCACGTCAATTTGTCCTCGTCTTGACATTTGAGGCGGGTTTTGCACCCTAAAACAGTTTTTTAGCCGAAACAAAAAACACGTATTTCTTCCTTTGGGACCCTCTATACACCTGCGAAGTTTCATGAAAATCGGAGGGGGACACAGGGGTCAAATGCCCACTTAAATTTGTCCTCATTTTGACATTTGAGGGGGTTTGCCCCTAAAATAGTTTTTTAGCCGAAACAAAAAAAACACGTATTTCTTCCTTTGGGACCCTCTATACACCTGCGAAGTTTCATGGAAATCGGAGGGGGACACAGGGGTCAGATCCCCACTTCAATTTGTCCTCATCTTGACATTTGAGGGGGTTGCCCCCTAAAACAGTTTTTTTTAGCCGAAACAAAAAAAAACACGTATTTCTTCATTTGGGTCGGTTTATTCACACACCTGCCAAGTTTCATGGAAATCGGAGGGGAACACAGGGGTCAAATGCCCACTTAAATTTGTCCTCATCTTGACATTTGAGTGGGTTTTGCCCCCTAAAACAGTTTTTAAGCTGAAACAAAAAAAACAACTATTTCTTCCTTTGGGCCCCACTATAGACCTGCCAAGTTTCATGGAAATCGGAGGGGGACACAGGAGTCAAATGCTCACTTAAATTTGTCCTCATCTTGACATTTGAGTGGGTTTTGCCCCCTAAAACAGTTTTTAAGCTGAAACAAAAAAAACACGAATTTCTTCCTTTGGGCCCCACTATAAACCTGCCAAGTTTCATGGAAATCGGAGGGGGACACGGGGGTCAAATGCCTACTTAAATTTGTCCTCATATTGACATTTGAGGGGGGTTGCCCCCCAAAACAGTTTTTAGCCGAAAAAAAAACACGTATTTCTTCCTTTGGGCCAGTTTATTCACACACCTGCCAAGTATCATGGAAATCGGAGTGGGACACAGGGGTCAGATCCTCACTTCAATTTGTCCTCATCTTGACATTTGAGGGGTTTTGCGCCTAAGACAGTATTTTAGCTGAAACGAAAAATACGTATTTCTTCCATTGGGCTCCACTATGAACCTGCCAATTTTCATGGAAATCGGAGGGGGACACTTAGAACACCTCCCTTGTTAGTCTTATACTTTGTAATTATATAACACTGCATATATCAATTTGTAAAACTGTAACTGTAGAAAAATTGTATAATTTTTGTATAACATTTCTATCTTGTTATATGCGTTAAAGGTTTCATCCTGGAATGGAATGTCTCACATTTATGTTTGTTTCCATTTCCAATACATTCGAATGAATACATATTCGTTTCAATGGCATTTACAAAATCACCTCTGACATTTTATGTTAAACAAGTAAGATTATTTTTGTGCACGTGTGTGTTAGCCGATGCGTAGCAAAGTATTTTAGGAACAACACTTGAAAAAAATTATTGTAGGACTAACTAATGAAAAATTTCTTTGTAATCGAAGATCATAATACCTTTTAAGGTGTGGTAATATTATAATGGGATTGAGATACGAAACTCTCGGATCCGGATCCGGATTTTCGGATCCGGATCCAGATCCGGAACTATCGGATCCAGATCCGGAACTTTCGGATCCGGATCCAGATGCGGAACTATCGGATCCAGATCCGTTTGGCCATCCCTAGTCTGAATTACTAATCGGCACTGTTACGTCAGTAGAGTGTACGATATTTGGATCATCCACTCTGCTTTGCACAGTGCGCCAAGACGACAGAGGTCCCTGGTTCGAATCCCAGCGTGAGCACGGGTGTTCTTTGTCAGTGTCCCTTCATCAATATCATCACTCATATTCATATTCGCGATTAACCAAAAGTGGTAGAAAAGCGAAGTAAAATAAACCAAATCAATGAGTAGTTGGATCAACCACAACAATGACGTCTGCTGTTGTTCAAAGGCGCTTGTGATTCAGGTAGATTTTCTAATGACTTGCGTCATGCAGAAAGGAATAAAACACCAGGGTTCAAAACATTTGTGGCATAGTGAGGCATCTAATTGTCTAGCTAAAACATGCATGGATGATGTTTTATTGAAAACCCAGCTGACTTCAGGCAAATAAACAATACCTGTGGCGACTAATACCATAAGTAAGTTATTAAGCAAGAAAGGGCCGACCCTTCCTTCGGACTTGGCGTTCCCACCCGAAATGTCCATGCTACGCCACTGCACAATTGTTAAACACAAAATTTCAAAGGGACCGTGAGAAATTTTGATAGATATATAACCATCAAAAATATTAATTTTCTAACCAAATTTTTATTCCTATGCATCATTTTCAAAATGATCCACTAATTGTTGTAAAACTAATACTTGTATCATTAGCAATTTTGCTCTCAAACAAGTTAGTCATTGAATTTTTTTGTTACGAAACAGAACAAATACCTCTGTGTGATGTAACAATACGATAAAACCTTAAATAATATACAAAAACCTAAGAAAAGGTTTGATGTGGGCACAAAAACCTAAAATAGGTTCTAACAAGCAAAATAGGTTATTTTAGGCACTATAAAACTTCATCAATTGTTGCATTTTTTAATGAAACGCTGATCTAACTTTTTTATTTCTCATTTACTTGAAAAGGAAAAAAAATAGGTTAAATACCTAAAATGTGAGGTCTAATGATCATTTATATACTACAATATTTAGAGCACTTCTTATGATAAACACAATAACAAATAATAGCAACAAACCAACTTGTACCGAAAACTTTCTTTCCAGAAAAGAAATCACTGATAAGAATAATTAATATTTGTTTCGTTTTGTCGGAAGCAAAGTGACTCGTCGTGTCAGATCCGGTGTGCGGCTGACCTAAGCGGAACAATTTTTCGATTTACCCCATCATTCAACGAAGGCACGGCCTACAAATCATCTTTCTCCTCTCGGAACGCATTGCCTGTAAACATCGCATGCATAAAGAACCTTTTAAATTTCAGAGGTAAAGTAAAAGATCTGCTGTTAAGGAAACATTGGCAGAGTCGCGGCACACACTGAAGCAAGGGTGCCCGCAGGAGGGGGCCAGGTGGGGCACTTGCCCCCCTTAGATTTCTGGAAAAAGAATGCAATTCGAATGGTGAAATTGTATTGATATTTTATAACAAAAAGTGTTGTTTTCTGTGATTTATAGGCCGTAAGTTACAGCAAATATAATAATAATAATAATAATAATAATTAGTATTAGTATTGTGAGTAGGGTTATATTTAAGCTTACAGTCTATTTTACACTGATTATAAACTGCTTTTGTCCTACTTGAATTAATATGTTAAGTTTACAGTTATGCAAATTGTATATGGATATACAGAATATGAATATTACAAACGCAAGATTTTTTAAAAAAAACGTAAGTAGTAGTAGTAGTAGTAGTAGTAGTAATAGTAATATAATAGTAAGAAAATAATAATAAAAACATAAGCAATAATAATAGTAATAATAGCAATAATAATAATAATAATAATAATAATAATAAAAGTTTCTATGACTCTGCCCCCTGAGATAAAATCCTGTGGGAGCCCTTTCACTGAAGTCACTCACTATACATGTAATATATTGCTATTACTATTGACTTTTGTATTTGTAGTTATACATTTTTGTATCGATCTAAATTTTTTGTGTATTTCTTACAGGTGTATATATCTGTATATGTATTATTTTACATGTAGCTTACTGCTCCATATGCAGTTTATCATACATGTACCATTATATTGACAAGCGTTAGGTGGCAGAGCAGCCATTGGCTGAACCTCGCCCGCTTAATAAAGAAAATTTACTATTATTATTATCGAGTTGCGACGGTATGTTAATAACAGGACTTGTTTGTAAAACTTCCTCATTTCAACATTGCACAAATATCACTTAGTTCTAGCAATTTAATTTCACGATTACGTTTCAATTAAGTTTCAACACTACGAAATTAAAATACAGATACGTGTGTGAATCAAACATCATGTGACCTTGTATATATTACTTAAAATCTTAAAACATTTAGCAATTTTTATTTCTGACAACCATCACAGACGCTTGTATTCTTCCCCCGTGACGTTCTTTCCACACCTGGCTTACAATTATTCCATCACTATTTGTAGCAAGTTAAGTACCGTGTTAATTTTGTTACTTTTCATTATTACTCATATTAAATACAATAGAGTGGCTGGTTATTCAATTATGTTTAATCTTCTCTTGGTGGTCGATGATAATAAAGTTCTCTCTCTCTCTTTCTCTCTCTTTAGCTCTGTGTTTCACTTTTGCACTTTCTGCTTCTCTTATTCTTCATCTGTTTATCCACCCCTATCTATTTCTCCTTCTTTCTTTATTTCTTCCTTTGATTCAATTTACTTCTCTCTTTCTCTGATTCTCTGTCTTTTTCATTTGCACAATTTCTTTCTTTCTCGCTTTTACTCTTTTTGTCTACCTCTTTCTTGCTTTCTGTCTTTCATCGTCTGATTCTCATCTCTTCCTGTCTTTTCCTTTCTATCTTTATCTTTTCCTTTATTTCTTTCATATTTATTTGTGATCTCTTTCTCTCTCTGTCTTTCGTTCATTGTTTTCATGCCTTTTTCTTTTTTGGTTTTAAATCTCCTTCTATCTTTGTTCTGTCTCTATTTCTTGCTCCATTTATGTCTCTCTTTCATTTCTCCTCTCTCTCTCTCTCTCTCTCTCTCTGTCTCTCTCTCTCGCTTTCCTTCATGCTCTTGTTCTCCATCTTTCATATTTATTTATTTCTTCCTCTGATTGTGTCTCATTTTCCATTTAATTATCTTCTTTTTCATTTGTCTTCTCTCTCTATCTCGCTCACACACACACACACACTTACACACACTCTCTCTTCCTCTGTGTATCTACTTCTCTCTTTCTTCCTTTGGTTCTTTATATCTTTATCTTTATTTCTTCGTCTGTTATTTCTTTCCGCGTGGGTTAAATAGAGATTAACGTATTGAGAACTCCGAGGTTGTCAGCCATAAAACAGTAAAACATATGCTAATCCAATTCGAATATATCACCAGGTTCTTAGTGTCAAATTCACTTTCCTCCTGTTTGGCGCTTACATTGAATCAGTCTGTTTTAAGCAGATTCTCCCAGGATGGTCTTTAAAGCAGACGCCTCGCTCCACCTGGAACGTTGGAGGATTCTTTTCGAGGGGGAGAAGTGGGGGAGGAGGGGGGAAATGAGTACTGGAGAGTTTAACGTCCAGTTAATGCAGGGAGCACCAATTGGAAAATGAATTACGAAATCAGGAGACGAGCTGAGTCTTCACAACTTTCCAGATTTTAGCCTGTAATGTCATTTTAAGTTTTAATAAGGAAGTGACGTCATCGCCACAGTTTCCAAACCAGATAGTGTTTGGAAGTAATCGTTACTTTTTGTAATGAGTAAATGTAACTTAGTTACTTCCTCCAGTTAATGAGTAACGAAATAAACGGTTACATTCGTAGTTACTTTATCTGCATTTGAAGAGTAAAATATCTCCTTGGCACATCAACCACGCCAAGTGTGTTTTCCAAAAGTACCTTGGTATACAGTGTGTCATTAACATGGTACCTGTGGATTACAGAAACGTACAGAGAATATCAAAACAAACAACTTATTTTGGTGCTATTTATGACGTTCGTGCAAATTCACTTCGATGCTTTTCGAGTTTTGTGTGTAGCTACTGCTGATTTCTTTCTAGATACTTCTCAAGAGTCTGTGCTTTTTTTCTACACTCGATTCGACATTGTTCACACACACTAACAAAAATATGTGATGAATTTGGGTGACATACAATCGGTGTTTTTCATAAAAGTTAATATTTTTCCATATTCTTCTATCACCAGTCACTTTGCCTGTTGCAAGAAGAATGTAAGAAGCAGATTATGCAGTCAGATGGGCACTGTCCCCGCCTTTTCTAAGTTTCTTAATGAAAGGTACGTCGAGTAAAAAAGGATGTAACAGTGTTCCTTTTTCATTAAAGTTGAAAAGCAAATACAGTAATGCTATTACAGTATGATAATGTGAAACAGAAAAATAGAACGTGAAGAAGGATGAGAGGAAGAATAGAGATTAGCAGAGGACCACAAAGAGATAGATACAAGAAAGGGAGAGCGAGAGAGAGAGAGAGAGGGGAGAGTGGGTAAAAAGTGAAGAAGTTGGAAAGAGGAAAAGTAGGGAAGGCAAGAAAATGGGAAGGCAAGAAAATGGGAAGGAATTGGAGAGAAAGGAAGAGAGAGAAGAAGACGAGGCAAAATTTGAAAGTAATTAGAGAGAGAAGGAAAGGAAAAGTGGAATGAGTTGGAGAGAGAGAGTGATAGCGAGGAGGCAATGATGGGAAGGAACTGGAAATAGAAAAGGGGAGAAGTAAAGAAATGGGAAGGAAATGGAAACAGAAAAGTGGAGAAGGAGAGAAATGGGAATGCATTTGTGAGAGGGTAAAGGAGTGGAGGCAAAGCTTGGAAGGACTTGGAAAAAGAGAAGGGGGAGAAAAGGAGACGATGCAAGAAAAATTGGAAGGGCTTGGAGGAGAGAAGGAGAGGAAGAAAGAAAATGAAAATGAGTTGGAGATAGAAGGAGAGAGGCAAGAAAATGGCAAGAAGTAAAAGAGGGCAACCAAAACAGGGCAAGTGAAGTAGAGTGAGAGAGCACAAGACGTGGTAAGAGAAGTGAGATGGACAGAGTGAAGAAGAGACAGCTAGCGAATCAATATGCACCCACAATAGACGCCTAAATGCACTCCTTCATAGATGGCGTTAATTATACTTCCTCCTGCCTTATATTTGTGCTGCAAGAAGGGGCGAGAGCTTTTAAGGGATGCCCGACCATATTAGAGAGTGTGAGTGTCGAATTAGAGCAAGTATTCTGGAAGACACAAAACGCCAAGGGAACTAGAGAGAGCAATTACTATGGTGTACCACGCAATAATCTCTATCACAATACGTTTCATGTCGAGACGAACAGAAATTCAGAAGCATACGTAGCCTAAAACTGAATTTCAAAATTTTGTAGGTAAGTTAATTTAGCCTACTTGAGGCTATTTTCTTCAAGTACCGTGTAATTGTATTTCAGTTCTTTTACATCTCTAGTTTAATCTCGACGATAAGAATTGCCCAGGATTCGAACCTACAATCCCTAGATTTCTAGCCGTTGAGATAATTGCATGTACGCTGGCTCTGTTTTAAACATAAACATGGTACTAACAAGAATACTTTTCCATATATGGCGTCACCCAATTCTGAATACTTCCGTTTCGTTTCTTAGGTTTTAAAATAAGTAGCAAGTAGAACATATCACCATTTGCTTGGAGAAACACGTTTAAAGATTTGTCATTAGAGTTGACAACACTGACGGAAGCTCTGTTGCTGACAGGGAATGCGCATGCGCGTCCATTTTCCATTAGCATCCCCAAAGCTTTCTCCCAAAACCTCCTTCCCCTGTCTGCAACAAGATGATTTCAATCCAGAATATAGACTAACTCTTCTTTCATCAATATCTTCCTCGGATTGAATGCAAAAATGAACATTTTTTACAAACCTCCATTGCCTTTTTTTTTTTGGTTTTGCATTATCTGAGCCCACCTTTAGGACCGTACAGGCGCTACAAATAGTTGTTTTTTTTTTTTCATAGACTCCCCACGTTGTATGCAATTACAAACCTTTTCCCCCTTACGTGCCCTCTTCTCTTCGTCGTTTAACTTCGAAATTGAGTTTTTTATTCGGTCTGCAAATTGCTGTTCCATATGTGCGCGCTATTCCCTTTCCGACTGTAAAAAAAAACATCAGCAAAAATGAGCTCCATTTATGTATTATTCCCTTTCATTCCATTGAGAGATAATAAACGATTCATGACATATACGATAAATACGCCAAATCTAAAAGCAAAAAAAGGAAAGTTAATGGGAAATTCCTGTGCGTACGTCACTCATATCCTCCATGCAACGAGCATGTGCGTTTGAGTTCCGAATGTATTATATAGTAAAAATGTTTTCACACTTCTTTCCATCAAGAGTTGGTTAGGTATTGTGTCAGTTTTGTGGATATAAAAAGGATATTTTTCCAGTTGAATTCTCTGTTTGTAAAACAGAAAAATTTAATGTGTGGAAAGTAAATATGTCGTTACACTAAATTTATACCAGTTTGACCGACTGCCATCTTGAAATACCGCGCCATGTTGATTTTTTCATCTATATCTTGAAAGTTAAATATCTCGAGAACTAGTGGACAGATTTTTACGGTTCTTGGTTTGAATGGAAACTAACATAGTAACGATTTCTATAAACGTGCTATAGCTGATAAAACGACATGAATTTATTTATTTATTATTGGTTTTTCTATATCGTAAGGATAAACTTAGTTGCATTGTTTCAAAATTGATTTACTTTAGTTTGTTTACCTGCCACATTTGGTTAATCGTAATTATAAATAGTACTATGCAATATTTAATTTGACAATAAGTTAAAAGAGTAACACTCCCACATAATTGATGGCTATAGTTGTATTGAATCCTTTATAATTGAAAAGTACAAATTCAGTAAAATGCACTAAAATGTATAGATGAACTAGGCCAGGTGTTGGCAGTTGCCCCACACATTCACAATCTCGGCCATTTGTTGAGGTGCTGCGATCAGCAACACGCCCCGATCGCCTTTAAACCCCTCCCCCACCCATGTTCACATTTTATTTGAGGCTGGGTGAGCACCAGAGCAGCCTTATGCAGTGAAATTGTCTGAGATTCGCCGTGTGAAATCACGTATTCTCCCACGTGGCGGTCAGACGTCATATCGGCTGGGCGTCCGATACTGCCTCATGCGGTAAAAATTATGACGACAGGTTCGTCTGTTTATATGTGAGGATCAAACAATGCTAAACACATGATCTATCATTACCTCAGAAACTGTTAAGACTATAGACGTGGAGTTTGGAGGGATGAAAACAGCGGCCGTGTCAGGGGTGCTGAGGGGGTGCGGGATGAAACTTTAGGGGTACGATGTTGGAAATAATGGAAAGCATGAAACGTGCTATCATATACCAATCGACTATTACCAATCTTGTAGGAAAATATTCCAAAGAAACTTAAAAGTTCTTAGTGACTTGCTTCAATTTTCCTTTCTTTGACCATAATTACCATAAGTACAGTAACCGGCAATAGAAATGGGATGCCTAGATCCTGAAATAGTCGCTTCCCTGCAAGGTGTTATGTGTGTTGCCTAATTCTACGGTGATAAGTGGATTTTATTAGCAAATTTCTACCACCGCCATAGATTTAGGCAACACACATAACGCCTTTGCAGGGAAGATAAAATTTCAGGATATAGGTGTCCCATTTTTATGCCGGTGACTGTACATTAAAGTGAATGTGGCTTCTCTTCCAGATCAGAATCAATGGCATGCCTGATGCATACAATTCTAGCGGTCTCGCTTCAATACCTAACATTTTATGCTCAATATGACTACACGTTTATAATAGTCACTGCAATCGTTAATAGTGTTTTCGGTTGAAAAGAGGTTTTGAAAATGGGGCTCGGAAGAAAAAAGATGCCGCCTGATGCCGCCCCTGGATGGAAAATACGTCAAATCATGGTTTAATAGGCATAGATTTTCCCGATAGTTCAATCCAGTCTGTAGAGAGGATATTCAATAGGATTCATGACCTTGCATTCGTCATATTATGGATTTATATTTAAAGATATGAAAATTACTCACCATATATGTGCTTCTAAAACTGTATTCCACCAAAGAAACACGTGAAATATGTGAGGGAAGTAAATATCTGAAAATTCCGTCTCTAAGATTACGACACAATAGCATTTATTCAAGTAGGGTGGCATACTGACAACCTATTTGGGAAATTGAATTTCACCTTGCACAAAAATTGCCTTTTTACAACCAGCCCGGACTTAATGGATTTAAAGACAAAAAGAGCTCGGATTTCGTTCATTCTAAAGGTTTTTCCTGTGGATTAAATCTCGTTAGCTCTTTCGATAATTTATCCAATAAACAAAAGCGCTAAAAGCGAATTGAGATTAAGAACAAATGCCACTCTCCTTTCTCTGTATCATAATCTACAGCATTTCTCTAACATCTTTCTGAGTCTATGTATCCCGAAATTTTCTGTTCATAACAATCTAACCATTTGATGACGGTTGATTTCAACAAAAAAATTAACTTCGTAGCGTAAAAGAAATACTATGAAATGAATGTTTAATATCGGTCTGTCAATGGAAGTCATGTACCAAACTATACATAATCAAAATTACATGTCTTTTGTAGGTTAAAAATGCCGATGGGATAATAGCTTTTTTTGTGAATAGGTATCTGAATTTGGCAGTTTTTAGAGACTAAGAATAGTACACACATATGAGAAATCGAATTCACGTGCTAATTAATAACATTACATAACAGTCACATTAACATTTAGTTAAAATATATAACCAAAAACTCATGCGGACATGTCAATGTTCTGATTAGTGCAATGGGATGCACAAGTATTACTCGTTAATTGTGCATGAATGTTTTCATCATTGATCCTACGTATGTATTTTTAAGAAATGTAGTTTTACGTTTGGTGTGTAGAGGTTGCCAGCAGCTTGTTTGAAGTTCATGCATCTCACTCTACCATGATATCATCTCAAGAACTGGAAAATAGATGGTGTAGCAGTAGCTCCACAAGTGATTCTTTTTTTACCCCTCAATGCCGTTAGTGTACATTCATAATGAATGTTTCAAAAATAAAAAAAAACTTAACGTTTCTGTTAGTGTTACAATTATATAGTAATAATTGCTGTGACGGCTATTAAAACATATTGATTTGTTCGTTAATATCTACTTGAAAGCAATATACCTAGGTACAGTGGGATTCATGAGTATTACCGTGTAGATTGTCCAAATTGTGTGTACTTTATTTGACCCAATAAGAGCTTCAAGAATTAAAAGAAAACTCAATACAAGCTGTCGACAACTTCTGCACCAGCATACATAAAAATCCATCGCTTAAAAACACACAGGATGTAAGAGAAAAATTAATGAAAATAGTGATGGACAATTTGCACGGTAATACTCATGGATCCCACTGTATGTACATGCGTTCAACTCCTAGTTTCAAGACATTAATTACATAAATTAAACCTCGTGGTGAATTTAGGCTAATAAGATTAAAATATGTGGACAATTCAGCCCATGACTACATCCTTGATCCTTACAAATACATGATATTAAAGATTGAAGATATACGTATAAGAAATAAGAAAATGATATTAAAGTGTCAAGATATGCTAAAGGTTCTAAACTTTGACTGGGATCAAAGTCGGTCTCGGCAGATGCAAAAGTAGCAATAAACTGTAAATGAACTAAAAATAAGGCCCTCTCAAACGAGAGTAAGTTGTTACTCCGCCACTGAATTCTCAACACAGTGAGACTATTAGCATTCGTCTGCAATGGCTGGGTACAAGCCTCAAGGAATTGGACTCAATCAGAAATGCATGACTTCGTATACACGATTCATGACGCGTTACCGCATGTGGTAACAAGTGGAGACAACAACCCCCTCCCCCATTTTTTCTTGTTTGGTCGACAATTTAACCATTTGCGTAATAACCAATTGGCACTGTTGTGTGGGACATAATGGGCTGATTGTTAGACGTTATGCGGGAAGGCAGTGCGTGTTTGCTTTGCCTTTCTTTTGCGAGTGACATTGCAGAAAGCGTGGTTCGGGTAGAATAATGAGGCGTCTACTGTGAGAAGACTTCTACATCAACGCCACACTATGCACACGCCGAGCACTTCGTGGTTGTGGCCTGGGGGTGGTCACTAGCCCCACGTGAAACAGCTTTAGCCCACCCAAAGAGCCAAAACGAGAAATTTATAGAATCATTCTTAGCGTAGCATGCACACACAAACGAAAGTAGAAGAGAATAAAAAAAAAGTGTTAGAGAGAGAAACAAAAGAAAGGGGGAGAGGGCGCTAGAGAAACAGAAGAGGTGGAGCTATAGAAAAAGTAAGAGAGAGAGAGAGAGAGAGAGAGAGAGAGAGAGAGAGAGAGAGAGAGAGAGAGAGAGAAATGCATCGAAAACAGAAGAAGGAAGAAAGAGAGAAAGAAGGAAGATAGAAAAAAGGAAATAATGAACCAAACAGATGGAGGAACAGTAAAAGAGAAAGAAGGCGATAGAGAAATAGAAGGACGAAAGAAAGAAAGAAGGAAGGAACGAGGCAGGTGAAGGAACAGAAAAAGAGAAAGAAGGCGATAGAGAAACAGAAGAAGGACGAAAGAAAGAAAGAAGGAAGGAACGAGGCAGGTGAAGGAACAGAAAAAGAGAAAGAAGGCGATGGAGAAACAGAAGATGGACGAAAGAAAGAAAGAAGGAGGGAAAGAGGCAGGTGAAGGAACAGAAAAAGAGAAAGAAGGCGATAGAGAAATAGAAGAAGGACGAAAGAAAGAAACAAGGAAGGAACGAGGCAGGTGAAGGAACAGAAAAAGAGAAAGAAGGCGATAGAGAAACAGAAGATGGACGAAAGAATGAAAGAAGGAAGGAAAGAGGCAGGTGAAGGAACAGAAAAAGAGAAGGAAGGCGATAGAGAAACAGAAGAAGAACGAAAGGAAGAAAGAAGAAAGGAAAGAGTCAGGTGAAGGAACAGAAAAAGAGAAAGAAGACGATAAAGAAATAGAAGAAGGACGAAAGAAAGAAAGAAGGAAGGAAAGAGTCAGGTGAAGGAACAGAAAAAGAGAAAGAAGGCGATAGAGAAACAGAAGAAGGACGAAATAAAGAAAGAAGAAAGGAACGATGCAGGCAAAGGAACAGAAGAGGAGAAAGAAGTCGATAGAGAAACAGAAGATGGTCCAAAAAAATAGAAAGAAGGAAAGAGTCAGGTGAAGGAACAGAAAAAGAGAAAGAAGGCGATAGAGAAACAGAAGGGCGAAAGGAAAAAGAAGAAAGAAACGAGGCCGGCAAAGGAACAGAAGAAGAGAAAGAAGGCAATAGAGAAACAGAAGAAGGACGAAAGGAAGAAAGAAGAAAGGAAAGAGGCAGGTGAAGGAACAGAAAAAAGAAAGAAGGCGATAGAGAAATAGAAGGACGAAGTAAAGAAAGAAAGAAGGAAAGAGTCAGGTGAAGGAACAGAAAAATATAAAGAAGGCGATAGAGAAACAGAAGAAGGACGAAAGAAAGAAAGAAGGAGGGAAGGAATGAAGGAAACAGATGGAAAGAAAAATAACATTTTGAGGAGAAGACCATGTAATGTGTGTGTGATCGAACTTCGAGGGTCTTTCCCGCTGGAACCTTGTGACTATATTCATTCATTAATTATTCTAACAGGAGGAGATGAATATGGATTATGCAGCTCAGTATTATGTAACCTTTGCCACTCGTCAATCAACTTTGACAAACTTCAACCTTCTCCACCCACCTGCTGTGTCATGTCTTTCTTTTACTTCCAAATTTGCCTGCAAGATTTTGTTTTCAAAATCTCTTAACGACGACGTCTCTTTCCGAATTTGTGCTTCATCTCTCCTAGCTTTACCTCGCAATCTTGAAACACCGGAAGCTGAATTGATCCCAGCTCCTCCATGTTAGTAACGGTTTCCAAAGGCGATTTCTTTTCGCTTGACAACATATCCCGTGTCTTGTTTACCTGAGGTTCTCGAATTGCTTAGGAAAACAAGGCAGGCGGTGGCTGAAGGTCTCCCTCCCACTGCGAGCCAGCAGATTGTTCCTCTAGTGGAGGAAGCCGCGCTTTGTTCTCTTCAGCATCGGAAGGAGCGGATTGAAATATGAGCAGGGATTGAAAGTTGATGAAAAGTCATCTCCCCCCCCCCCAGGACCTTAAACAATATAATTCGTTTGCTTTCGGTCAGAAACGAAAATGATTCTTTTCCTTCTGCATTTTTGCAGTTTTTGGCTAATTGTTCATTTTTAGAAATATCTTTACGGTTCTTTATTGCGTTTTTCATTGATTTCCTTATTTACAATGCGGTAGTAATTATAAAATGTACAAGAATAGTCGTAAATATAATATCGTAGTCACGCAAACACCAACCTCCGTGGTTAGCACACGGTGCTAAGACGCCAGGGTCTCGGGGTCGAATCCCGACTTGGGCATTTATGTTTTTTTGTTCCTTCAACAATTTCATCACATCATCACTCATCCTCTTCATCGCGATTAGCCAGACGTGGAAGAAAGGCGAAAATACACTCAATCAATCAACATCCACTTGTACTGGACCCTTGACCTACGTCAGTGAAGCAGTTTTTGAAAGTTCCTCTCCTTCCTCAAAACCGCCGTGATATTCTAAATTCTAGAAAGTTGCATATGCTTAGAATGTAGAGCAGTGGTTCTCAACCTTTTTCAGTCCGGGACCCACCTTGAGGATATTACACTTCATAGGACCCATAAGCGTGGGCCCCGGCAGAATTACTTGTAGGGGTTCGCACCCAGTTTATAATCATATTTCTGCTAACAACGTGTACTCTAACAAGCCCTCTTTTACGCTTGCTTAAACAAATTTCACATACTTCATTCTAGAAAAGTAAATATGTAATTTAAAAGACTAATTTACTCTAGTCTAACATCTAACTAAACACACTTTCTGAAATTGAAAACATTTTTTTGTTTTTTTACTCACCGAACTAATGTGACGGTTGGGGCTGCCTTTTCCGGATAAGCTAGGGTACGTTGGGTGCAATGGTGGTCACCTTAAGTCGTAAATCTGAGAGCACGTCAAGCCTATTTCTCTACTTGCTTTTCACTTGAATCAGAGATGAAAATCCCTTTTCACACAAATATGAGTTGGAGAACGGCATGAGCAACTTTAATGCCTCATCCGAATGGCGATTGGATATATCAAGCGACTCCTTAAGTCGACATGTATGTGTCGCACAGATAACACTGCACAACACGAAATTTGTCCTTTAGATGAAAATGTGTGTTTCTAATGTATTTGTGCGTGACAGAAACGAATCTTCAATTTGTTTCCGTGCATCACGTGTCATTTAGCCAAAAACACAAAGTTTTAAGAAACGTATGGTACAATATCCGAAAGTGTGTTTCTCCTGTGTTACAAAGAATGGATGTTCTAAATTGTACATTGGTACGACAGGATAACATGCATGCAACAAGGTTACACGAAATACTGTTGCTTCATATGTGAGTGGGACAGTCGGGACAAAGCTAATCATTATGTCCATAAACACTGGCCGCTACGACAGACGGACATTCCTGGCACCAAGAACATATCACGAGATCGAATTAAGAAACCCCAAAATGTGGGAAGCAGCAACGAGGAAGAAGCTTCGCGCGATTAAGCCCACCATAGGAGCATGGCGTTGCTTGTCCGTCTCTCTAGTTAAGAAGAAGTTTTTATTCGACTGCGTATTGGACACAGTCGTCTAACCCATGGTCTCTTGCTGTAAGGGATGGACCCTCCGGTGTGTCGTATTTGTATTGTCGTTTTAAGTATTCTACATATTCTTGTTGAATGTGCTTATTTAGCTTTTCTCCGGCAGACTTTTAATCTTCCCAGCTGTTTGTCAACCCTGTTGGGAGATGATGACAGTTCCTCTACAAACTTGCGCTTTTTACACCCCTTTCATTTGAAGTAATAATTTCAGATAAGAGAATATTTCCCTGCATATATTGAAGGATGCAAAATGGCCACACGTGCCGACGCAAGCAAAAATGTTAAATCAATCAATTAATCAAAATGAATTTCTGCCCCATTACACATCAAGCTTGGTTTAATTAACATCTTCGTCAAAGCACTAGACCGAGAAGTCCAAGTTTTCTGGTACCTCTGGACGAAATTCCCACGCTTAAGTAAGGCAAAGGTTAAGGAAGGAGTGTTTATTGACACACAAATTAGAGCCGTCCTTCATGATGGTGCGTTTGATTCTACACTTTCTGACCCAGCAAAGGCAGCATGGCAAGCATTCAAGTTGGCGTGTTCTAGTTTCCTGGGTAATGTCAAAGCACACAATTATGAAGCCATTCTTCGTGACATGATGCACTGACTTCATGTCATGGGGTGTCACATGTTTCTCAAATTACACTTTCTGAACTCACGTGGGCTTTTCCCTCCAAAACCTGGGAGCATCAGTGATGAACATGGAGAAAGGTTCCACTAGGTGCTGTTTGAAAAGCGCTTCAGAAGACGTTATAATGGCAGTATGCTTTCTGACTGTTGTTGGTCTATCATCAGGGAGACCCCTACAGATATGTGCAAGTGTAAAAGCTCCACAACGTCATTTTCGTAGGTATTGTTACTGTGTTTTCCTTCTGTACAGTGTATTGTAAATTGTATTATTCGTTCCACACATAGGCTACTTGTAGCAATCCATCGGGTGGCTGTCCAAACAAATTGGTACGTGATAGAACCATGTGGTTTTCAAACTTCAATTCTGTATCCTTGGTTTAGTCCAAATCACACAATTTCATCTAAAGAACAGAAAATGTCTTCAAATTTGTTGTGCAGTGTAACCGAAACGAAAAGGACAGATATCCGATTCCCTTGAATTAAACGTCAGAGAAATGCCGGTAAAAAGCAATGGTAGAACGTGAATAACGTGAAATGTAGGCTAGAGTTTAGACTACGTTACAACACGCTTTGAATTTAAATTGTTAAAACAATATATCTTAGTAATTTAAATGTAATAGATTTTTAAAGACTGTGGCGCGTAAAATAACACAAATATGTTAACGTTTACTCTTGTAACACATTAAAGTACATAAACTACTAACGATGCACTTTTGGCTCGTCAAAATACACAAAGAAATGCATCAACGAGTGCTTTCATTAGCTGCTGTTCAGCTGATGCAGTTTTAGTGCATCACACGTTTCAAAGAAACCCGATTTGCCCATTTGACTGTGGCAATTGATGCCTCGAAAGGGTATCAACCTATACTTCATGCATTTCGAGTTTTGTGTACAGGAATCGAACCCGTGGACCCTTGATTACAAGGCTATCGAGGAGGCCCTTGACGGTTCATTGCGTTTGACCATGTACTTCATGAATTCACCATTCATTCTCATCGACACGATTATCAACGTGGACTAATCAAGCACATCTAGTGTTTACTGCGAAATGAGAGTTTATTTTCATCACAGCTATTTCAACGTTAACGTTTGTTTACATAAGATGGTGTATTCAAAACATGAAAGCATGTTAAATACGAATATCCGATCTTTACCCTTCCCCCTGTTTGCACTGTGTTCCCCAATTTCTCTAGAAAGAAGCAGAGTGAAGGCAATTGTTGTGCATCTAGCAGGTCGATGTGCGGAAAATTGAAAGTAAACCAAGAATTGACGAGCTACGAAAAAATGTTCAATGTATCTTCACGGTTTGTGGCCTTATGTTTCAGAATTTAAGAAACAGTTGCTGTTTTATTAGTCACGACCATCTCTTATTAACAGGGGTTCCCATCCCCAAGACCAAGGACGCATCTCCCCCAAATCGTTCATCAAAATCTCCCCCAAAAGAATTGTTCATCAACCACCCCCACCACCACACACACACACACAAATATAGTTTGGATAAACATGAAGTAATTGATTTTTTTGTCGTTAATTTGATTTCATTTTTTAAGAATTAAATTTTCGAAATGTATAAGTTTTAGACAACAAAAGCTGACAGTATGTAACAATTATCCAGTCAGTCGTAGCACAAGAACACTTAGTGGCGAAACAAATCGTACCTGAAATCATCCGACACTAAAACTAAAGTCTGCATGTCGGAAGTTCCGAGCCGACTCTGAACTACCACAAAGAAAACACAGGACAGTTTACCACTGGCCGAGATGCCAACAATTGAAAGGCGCATGAAATTCGAATCCTTTCATTGTAGTTGAAATTAAAAGACTAAAAAAGGAAAAAGCACGGCTCACTTGATGCTTGCTAACATAATACGTGCTAAACTGTTCAGACTCACTGCCATTGTTAGTGTACTGAATCAACCTTATCCTTAATAGTTTGTCTGCTTGACAAACCTTGCATTAATGCGAACAGCACCCCCCCCCCTTTTCTAATCGATTCTAAATGCATAAGAGGTGGTGTTTCATTTCAACCCAATTGCCGCGATCATCCACAGGTAGGAAGAAAAACTAATAACCATAACTAAAAATCAATCAATCGAAACGATCCCCCCATTTTTGGGTGAAGATATATGGAATTGGTAGCTAAATTATAAAATTTTGTCCCCCCAAAAAATTCCCATGACGCAGGCGCGTCATGAATCCCCCCTGTGGACACCCCTGCTTATTAAGACATTAAATAACTAGTTTTCTGGCATCCCTAAACCCAAAGGATTATTGCCCAACAACACGTGTTTCGCACCTGTCACTAACCCGGGATCAATGCAATATCCTTAAAACATGAAGATACGGAGAATAAACTCACAGACATCTATATAGCATGGGCGTGGCCAGAAATTTTGGTAAAGGGGGTCAAGCCATTGATAAAAACTTGAATAGTAGAAATAATAACATTAATTATTATCATCATCATCATTGTGATTGATAATATTCCGAACTATCAATTATAAACCAATAAAAGTAAAGCAATTTATTCCAAATTTATTATTATTGTTAATATTATTTTTATATTATTGTTGAGACTTCTACTCGAAACATAAGATGAACGAATATCCAGCACAACTGTTTTTCATTATTTCTTACATTTCATACAGTTTACTGTTCTGAAATAGATACGTATTCAGTTTTGTTATTAACTTTTACACACCTCGTACCAGAAAAAGCTTTATTTGACATCAAAATGAAGTCTCTTAGCCCTGTGTTAACCTTATCTCTAGCTTGTAATAATATGATTGCATTAGAAGTATCAAGTGCTGTAAAATTTCAATCTACTCCGGTCTGTCTGAGAATTTTTGTAAATTTAGAAGACCTAGTGATAATGTAAATTTTCCGGGGGCGGGGGGAGACGGGTAACTATTTTGTCTATACTATGACAAAAGCGGCCCGCGAGAGGTTTTTATAATTATTTGTATCAATTGAGTTGGTGTTTTAAGTCCACTTTATGCACAGAAAGGCTACTTGGGACTGGACCTACAGTTTAAAGTGGGATCCGAACCACTATTGCTGTATGGTTTTTACGCACACAGCTGGAAATTGGAAAGTATATAGTATATACTAAATGCTCTGGCCTAGGTTGCCTTTTGCCCGGTAGTCGGGGAAGCCAACGGTTGCTTTCCCTCAACGGCTTCCCTGTTTGAAAGGTAACAATAGGACCTTGCCCCGCCGGTTTTGGGGCGGGTCGTTTGTCGGAGGTATAAATACCGGTTCCGACTTGTTACGGTCTCTCTTAGGCTCTCAGATTTTCAGGCTCTCAGATCGCAGAAAGTGGCCGTCCCTCAATCAGTGTTGCCACACGAAGGGAAATTTCCCTTTTTGAAGGGAAATTTTCAGCTAATTTTAAGTGCAAAGGGAAATTCTATGAAAAATTACGAATTTTCAGGAAAATTTTACGACAGACTCAATATTAATTATATTAAACATTATAAGAGATTCCAGTTTTGAAAATGAGATTTTTTTTAAAAAAAAAAAGTTGTCGTATACTTTATTCTGAGAGGAAGGGTGGAATTTGTTTTGGTCCACATCTGGCTACCGTTTGGGGCTGGAGGTTATTGACCATTCACCCTTATGTCCCGGCTTTGGGAGTAGGTGGCTAATTGCAAAGACGGGGATGAGTGATGATATGATGAAATTTATGAATGGACACTCACACGCACAGCCATCCCAGGCCGGGATTCGAACCCAGAACCACTGGCGTCGTACCATTTCAAAGTTAAATTATTTAACATTTTATACATACATACGAACATGTATCAACGATAATATTTATTATTATTATTATTATTATTATTATTATTATTATTAATAATTCTTTAGATGAAGGGAAAAAATGGGCGAAAAAGGGAAATTTTGCACCTTGCAAAGGGAAATTGTGCTTACAGATTGTGGCAACACTGCCCTCAATGGATTAAGACAGTTTTTTGGATGCAGCGATACACACAGAGCGTAAGCGCCGTATGCGTAGCGACCTCTGCGTGATAAACTGCGGGGGCGGGTTAGCACTATATAGTAAGTAGTGCGCTCGTAGAGTGGTCTTGATAAGTACAATTCTTTGTGTTTTGGGGCAAAAGGCAACCGGGAGCAGTTGATATTGGATTTGTAATGAAAAAATGTATATACGGCGAAGGGTAATTGTTGTACATAAAGAGATAACTCTGTGAGACGTCATTCTCGTGTCAACACTATGTGCCTCCACCGGGTATCGAACCCGGGACACCCCTTGATTACAAGGCGACGACGCTACCACTGCGCCATCGGGTAGTCCTTTTATTTGTATCAGGAAGGCTAATTTGAGTTTTAATTAAAATTTTGGGGTGCGTCAACACTTGTTATTTGCATCCGTCGCATTTTACGGGGCTCAGCCCCTTACCGTACATAAAATCAGCACTTGTCTGTTGTCTCTGAGGATTAAAATATTCTTATCTATTTAATAGCTAACAATAATAATAATAAAAGGGGCAAATAAGGACAAAGCACAGGACAACACAACCCTACAGAGGATTATACTGGCAGTAGCTCCAGACGCCAGAGCCTCGTTGGCCTGCGAGGTAGATGTGCACACGCATTCATTATAATCTTCTCTATAGTAATGCCTATTATAATTGGACTTTTGGGTGCCTTACCAGAAGGTCACCAGTTTACACGTCAGTAGGAAGCACTGGCGTAGGCAGGATTTTTTTTCTCGGGAGGGGCTGGAATTGTAAATGTGGATAGTGCATAGCTGCTTTCTAGGGGACGGTATACACAATATAAAATTTGTACCGGGTGGCCAGAATTAAAGTTACCCAACTCAAAGCCCTTGTAGCCTGTTTGAGGCATCGTAGAATTCTGAAATTTGGTAAATCCACTATGCAGACCATGGGGAAGAGGATGGCGATATATATATATATATATATATATACAGGGTGAGTGGTAATTTGACCTATTCCTGGAAAGGGGTAATACTAGAGCACATTTGCAACAAATTTGACCCTTTGCACCAGGGGTCGGAAATCAATGGGTTTCGAGTTATTGCAGTTTGTAGATTTTCGTGACATATTCCGACTTGCCACCAAAAAACTACTAATTGTGAAAAAACTACTACACCCTGGGCACTCAATCGACATGTTGCTAACAGCTGACGAATGAGTGACTACTGAGAAAAAAAAAATTATGCCCAAAATTCCCATACCCACAGAAAGAAACAATCATTGGAGCACACGTCATGAAGAAGTTTGGAAATTATTGTTTAAATCGAAGAGGATTACTCAAAAAAATGGTAACACACTTAGCGTAAAAAATTACGGATAAAACTTCCTCGTTTCATAAGCTCTCCAAAAATATACAAATGTTGTCAACTGGCACACGGCTCGTGGGAAAAATCTGAATATAAAGCGGAGTAGACCCCCATCATCTGACAAGAATTCTGTGGACGGACGAATCCAAATTCGACCGCGATGGTATTACGAATTTTCATAATGCGCATTTTTGGTTCCCTAAGGGTCATTACCCCAGAAAAACTAAAGAAAAGGCTCACCAGAGAAAATTCTCGCTAAATGGGAATCGTCCACAATCATGTGATCGGGCCATTCTATCTGCCACAAAACCTAAGCGGCATTACCTATGAAAACTGAGGGAAGAATTGACGACGATGCTGGAGGATATGAGGGGGTATGATTTACCAATGGCTACCCAGCCCACTATTTCCGGGCTGGACGACAATTATCCGTTGCGATGGATTGGTCGAGGCGGCCCTACCCCCTGGCCGGCGAGGAGTACGGATTTGACGCCATGCGACTTTCACATTTGGGGTCACATGAAAGAGTTAGTCTACAGTACACCAGTGTATTCCCAAGAAGAGTTAATAGAGAGAATTGTGACAGCCGCCCAATACATAAGAGACTGAGTGTAAACGCGAGTGACTGTGTCTGAAGCACGCCGCAGGCTGCGTGCTTGCATACGTAACTGGGGGAGGCAATTTGAACAGGATTTGTAGTTTTCCTAAGAGTTAATTCTGACAACCTGGAATCTTGAGAATGGTAAACATTATTATTTCACTCATTTTTGTTCTTTTATTTCTCACAACCGACAACTTCTTTGCACTTTACAAAGAGGTCTACAACGCGCCTTCTCCGCTTTGTATTCAGATTTTTCCCCCAACCCGTGTGCCAGTTGACAACATTTGTATATTTTTGGAGAGCTTATGAAACGAGGAAGTTTTATCCGTAATTTTTACGCTAAGTGTGTTACCATTTTTTTGAGTAATCCTCTTCGATTTAAACGATAATTTCCAAATTTCTTCATGACGTGTGCTCCAATGATTGTTTCTTTCTGTGGGTATGGGAATTTTGGGCATGAATTTTTTTCTCAGTAGTCACTCATTCGTCAGCTGTTAGCAACATGTCGATTGAGTGCCCAGGGTGTAGTACTTTTTTCACAATTAGTAGTTTTTTGGTGGCAAGTCGGAATATGTCACGATAATCTACAAACTGCAATAACTCGAAACCCATTGATTTCCGACCACTGGTGCATAGGGTCAAATTTGTTGCAAATGTGCTCTAGTATCACCCCTTTCCAGGAATAGGTCAATAGCTGTCTTCTGTTTTGACTTGTGCTTTTTCCCGAACAGCCTAGGTATGTGAGCCGGATATCATGAAATGTGCCTGCAATTTTGATACTTTTTCACGGTATTTCTCTTGTCATCTAGGAAAATTTTCCTTAATGTGACAACACTGCCTATAGCACGAAATTGCGGACGCTCCTCTTTTCCGTCGTGCATCTCTGGATGATCCCCTTCCCCGACCTTTCGCGCGCAGAGAATGCCTGGCGTTCCACCTCCTATTCTCTCGCTCACCTCTCTTAGGAAATTTTCCCGATATCGACTCGCTTCAGGCAATAAATTTTACCTGCGCCCATAAGTAGATTAGGGGGAACGGTGCACAGTGTGTTCCTACTTGCAAGCGGATCTTGTCAACAGCGTGACTACTAGGCTTTGGGGGTGAAGGTCACGACGGGGCGGTGGAATAACCGAGAAACGTAACACAGGATTAAACGCGAAAGGAACAAGAGCAAAACGGAACAAGTACGAACGGAATAAACAACAAAGAACAAGCGGGAAAAGATTAACTGCGAAGGAATAAACGCGAAAGGATTAAGAGCAAAGTGGAATAAGCGCGAATAAACAAAAATTTAACACCGGAATAAGCGCGAAAGGAACAATCACGAAACGGATTAAGCTCGAAAGGAATTAGAACGAAACTGACTAAGCGCGAACAGAATAAGAGCGAAAAGATTAAGCGCGAAACGGAAAAGAGCGAAGCAATAATCGTGATAATGTAGCTGTCGCTACGAACGTCAATTGTAACCATAGGCGCCGACTCCATGGGGCTTGGGGGGGGGGGGCTCGGGTGCAGAGCCCCCCAAATAATTATGCTTAAGAGGATCTAATGTATTATTTTGCTTCTCTTGTAAAGATTACTCTGAATTGTGCCACATGAACCTAACTTTAAATACACATTTGAAATGTTCTAGACCATCAACTTTGGGGGGCTGAGACCGCTAAACCATCAACTTTGGGGGGGGGGGCTATGATCAGAGACAGCAGAACACATAACTAGAGCCCGGAAGTTCAGGCATTTATTTTCGTTAAAATAGGCAGGCAAAAAGGCATTTATAATGTGGTAAATAGGCACTAAAAATGAAAAAAAGGCAAAATAAACCGAAAAAAGGCACATTTAGAAGTCGCTTACTTTTATCTATAATTTCTGACAAAATGTTAAAATCTAAATTGGGAAGAGCATTTCAATTTCCTCCGTCTTGATTGCACATAACTACAAGGTGCTTTTTAAGTTCTCAACATTCATTGATAGTCGTCTGTCAGAGAGAATGTTTTTCATAATAGAAAATGATCTTTCTACTTCGACAGAAGTTATTGGAGCATACATATAACAAGCTAATGTAGCTGGACTCATTTTGGTAACAGCATTTTCACCTTTTAGAATATCACAAATTGTTTTCAATTGTTTCAAGTCCTCATTTGCACTAACTATCCGTTAGCACTTTTCCGCAACAGCTCACCCCTTTTCTCCTGGCACTTCCATCATCTGCTGCATAGATTCCTCGAAGATTTTCATGGATGCTATAATTGTAATTGTCTCTGGCAATGCACCATAATGTGCAAAAGTAAACTTGAATAACACAGGAGTTTTTTTACTTCACGAATTGAAGCCGCTTCATTTTCTGGAAGAGCATCGATCACCTCACTGATTTTTTGAAGGTTGTTAGCATAATATATAGCTGCTGATATCCAGGTTCCCTATCTCGTCAAGACTGGTTGCTGAGGTAAACTAAGCTCAATCGCAACTTCCTGAAATTTTCGGGTTCGAGAGGGAGATTTCAGAAATATTTTCTTTGTATTCGAAATCAACCTGTCCACTTCAGCAGTCAATCATGCACAAGAAATGTTAACCGAAAGGCAATATCCTGACTCAGCATGAAATACTTTTTTCTCACACTTTTCTCCTTCAGCAATGTTGAAACATGCGTGAGTTCAATATTACTTAAATAAGGCGAAAATTATTCACATAATAAACGGAAGAAAAATAAATATCAAATTTCATTGAAAAAGGCAAAAAAGGCATTATAATTAAAAATAGGCAGTGGGGTCCCAAATAGGCAAAATAGGCAAAATGAAAAGGCTTCCAAAACATTCGAAACAACATAAGAAACGTATATCCGGAAAAAAATTATCAATACATGCAGTAGATAAAAAGAGGCATTTTGCCAAACTTCCGGGCTCTACACATAACTTATTACTATATACTAAGTATATAATTATGAGTATTGTTCACATTTTTACTAAAAAGAGTTTCAAAAGACGATGTGCATGAACTAGGAGAGTGGATGGGACGTTCGGGCTACAAATGGCTCTCACATGACATTCAGAACGAGATCATTGATATATTAGGCAGATCTGTTTTATGCTCCGTGGTAGCAGATATTAAAAGTCGGGTTACTATTTTCTATTATTGTTGACATATCCATCCGTGAACAATTAACATTTTGCATTCGAACTGTAAATGAAAATTTTAATATTTTTGAGGAATTCATGGGCTTTTACGAGATTCCGAACACTGAGGCCAAAACTTAAAAAAGGGAGGGAGTGAGTCATTCATTAATTTATTTCAGTGATCAGAGCCCCCTCAATAATTATGACAAGTCGGCGCCCCTGATTGTAACAGATACTTCTGAACCAACCATTAATACAATTAAGCACTGTAAAGAATTTCCGTAACTGAACGGTTATGACACCGTAAAATCTATTCATGATTCACCGTGTGTTATGGTATTTGCCCTTTTTTGAACACATTTTGGAGGAAAAAGCTTTATCACTGAATATTATAATTAATTTACAGTATTTCAAATGTAATGTAGTATGTAGGTTTACTTTCAACAAATTACTTACCTAATGCAACTAGGAAAGAACACATTTTAATCTTCATGTCCAGAGCTAAAAAAAGGCACTTGAAATCTCATCTGAATCAGAATTGAAGGAACCGGTAATCAAAAACTGAGTATAGGTTTTTCAGACCTATTTTTAAAGGAAAAAAGTGCGTCGAATACGTCGGCAAATACGATAATTCTACTGTATTTTCACTATAAATAAGATAAATTTCAAAACATTGAATCTAACTTCTAAATTACAAATATTGTATATGACAACAAATAACTTAAAATGTGTTGTAGAGTTGTTTCAAAATGCTGATTGTTATCATGAGGAGTACAACTTCATGCTAAAATGTAGAATTCTTTGCGTAAAATTACATGAAAGTTTACATTCAAGTAAGAAAAGGTTCACACTACAGCCACTGGACAGCACAAAGAAATGAAAGGTGCTGAGGTATTAATTGCTCCCTGGTTATAGTGTCGTTTATTATTCCTGCAGTTAGTGTCTTTTTTTTTTTTTTTTACTGTGGAACAATTGTATAGTAAGATCACGGTGACCTTACTGGCACACTAGATACTGCTGATTTTACAGTAAAGTTACGGTCAGTTTTTTTTACATTGATTTCAATTGTGATTTTTAGTTGTTCAGAATTATGCCTCTTGCTGTGTTGTGCGTTTCTGTTTTCTTACAGATCAGGATTTAAATGATGATGAAAATATAAATGAAACAGACGTAAATAAGAATTGGGAGCACATACGTAATGCAATAGAATCAGCAGCTAAAGAAAGTATAGGATACCATAAACCAAGAAAAAGTAAGCCATGGTTTGATAATGAATGTCATAATCTAATAGAAATAAAAAATCAGGCTAGACTTAGGTGGTTAAATACCTCTGATGATACAAATCTAAGCAATTATAATAGAATAAAGCGAGAAGTTAACCGCACGTTTAGAAGTAAAAAAAGAGATTACTTGAAAAGCAAAATTAACGAAATTGAAAGAAACAGCAAAAATAAAAATATCAGAGATCTATATAAAGGTGTAAATGAGTTTAGAAACGGGTGGCAACCTAAAGTAAACTTGATAAAAGATAAAGACGGTGATTTTCTAGCTGACCCAAGCGATATTCTAAATAGATGGAAGAACTACTTTAATTACCTTTTAAATGTTCATGTAGGAGATAAATCAGAAGTAAATGAAGTCCACACAGCAGAACCTTTAGTTCCAGAACCTAACTTGACTGAAGTTAAAGATGCTATTAAAAGGCTAAAGAATAACAAAGCACCTGGCATTGATTTAATACCAGCTGAGTTAATTAAATATGGTGGAAATTCATTAATATGTCAAATTCATAAATTAATTTGTTTAATATGGAATAAAGAAGAAATCCCTCAACAGTGGAAAGAATCCATAATTGTTCCTGTGTTTAAAAAAGGTGATAAAATGAACTGCAATAATTACCGTGGAATTTCTCTACTCTCAACAACATACAAAATATTGTCTAACATTCTTTTAACAAGACTAACCCCATATGCTAATGAAATTATAGGTGATTATCAATGTGGATTTAAACGTAACAGATGAACAACAGATCAAATTTTTCACATCAGACAGACACTTGAAAAAAAGTGGGAATATAATCAAAATGTCCATCAGCTATTCATTGATTTAAAAAAAGCATATGATTCGGTCAAAAGAGATAAATTATATAATATATTAGTAGAGTTTGGAATACCTAAGAAGCTTGTTAGTATGATAAAAATATGCACCAGTGAAACAGAAAGTAAAATTCGTGTAGGTATTAATATGTCTGACAAATTTACAATTCATGATGGGTTAAAACAAGGAGATGCATTATCTCCATTGCTCTTTAATTTTGCCTTAGAATATGCTGTTAGGAAGGTAAAAGAAATTAAAGAAGGACTAAAATTAAATGGCGTGACTCAGTTGTTAGCATATGCAGATGATGTAGACTTACTAGGGGATGATGTGATTACAATTAAGAATAATGCTAAAATATTTTTCAAAACTGCTAAAGAGATAGGTTTGGAAGTTAACAAAGAGAAAACTAAATGTATGCTTACAGGCCGAAACCAAGTGTTAGGTAATAATCAAAATCTAATTATTGATAACAACTCGTTTGAACTAGTTTCCAAATTCAAATACTTAGGAGTAATATTAACAAATGAAAATTATATTAAAGAGGAAATAAAAAGTAGGCTTAATTCAGGAAAAGCATGGTACTTCTCTCTTCAAAACTTTTGTCTTCTCGTTTAATATCTAAGAAACTAAAAGTTAAAATATACAAAACAGTAATTTTGCCTGTAGTATTATATGGATGTGAAACTTGGTCCCTTACATTGAAAGAGGAACATAAATTGAGAGTATTTGGAAATAAGATCCTTAGAAAAATCTTTGGACCTAAAATGGATGAGGAAACAGGTGAGTGGAGAAGGTTACATAATTTAGAACTACATAATTTGTATTCATGCCCAGATATTGTTAGAATAATTAAATCAAGAAGACTTAGGTGGGCAGGCCATGTGGCACGAATGGGAGAGGAAAGAGGAGTTTACAGGATTCTTGTTGGGAAACCTGATGGTAAGAGACCTGTAGGAAGACCAAGACGAAGATGGAGGGACAACGTTGAGATGGACCTAAGGGAAATCGGTAGGGATGGAAAAGAGTATATAGAACTTGCTCAAGATAGGGAAAGATGGAAGGCCTGTGTTGCTGCAGCCATGAACCTTCGGGTTTAAGAAGGCTAGGGAGTTACAGATCGTTCAGGAGAATTTTGCCAATTTACCAAAACAGGGCTGTATTTAAAATTACGGATCCACTAAGCCATTGTGGATGCCGCCTCCACCCACAGTTCTTGATGTGAGGGTGCTGTGTTGATTCCGATTTTTATTTGGGGAATTGAAAGGGTTCGTTGCAACTGAGAAATATCCGCGATTGTACACCTTACATTCTAAGTCAGTAAAGCCTATAATAAGTCGAGACTAATGGTTAATAGGTAAGTCTCTGTCCCAGCCTCATTTTACTTATGTCTCCGTTGTGCTATAATTATCATCTTATTAAATAATCGCACCGTTTGTTGAACTAAACTTTTTGTGAATAAACTAAAACATCAATTTTTCCAAATATTACCAAGTGATTTTGTTTAGCCAAACGCCGAGGTGGCATTTTTCACATCTTTTGAGAAAGTTTCCGTAAAAGTAGTCTCCTCAAGTACCTGCAAATTGTTTTCACTTAATAATCGTACATAAAAATTGTTTGTTCTAAAGCGGACTTATGTTTCGGCATTATAATATTTTTTTTTACTGGAATCTAATTAGGTAACAAAGTTCTTCTGCTACAGTCAATTGTAACAAATATTACAATTGGAGATCTACAGGGTGTCCCTAAAGATACTTTACAACTTTGATGCCATGCAGCACAACTTGTAATTGACATAAAGAAACATACCACGTCCCATTCGATTTACTAACGCATGAAGTTTTACTTCGGTTAGTCCACTTCAATATGGGCACCACTGGCGGCGCGTTGTACAGTCACGGACACTGCCGGCTTGTAACGATTCCATTGAAAGTCAATGCATTCATTACAAGCCGGCAGTGTCCGTGACTGTACGTACAACATCTAATCGAAATTCCCACTTGTCTACCCTCTCTAGCATATCCCTGTCAACTGTGGGAATGGCAGATCCTAACTTACTCTGGCCTTCAAATCATCAAGATGAACAAAAAGAGGTTATGGGATGTAATGTCAGAGTATCTAAGAGACCAGGCAATAACACCATCTCTTCCAATCCAAAGTGATGGAAATGTCCTGTCAAGACCCAGTGTGGTGGTGAACCACCTTGCTCAATACCTGACCAAAAAAAAGAACTTCAGGCGTTTGTGAATCGCCTACAACAAAATATATTCCTTTATGTCAATTACAAGTAATGCTGTATGACTTCAAACTTGTAAAGTATCTTTTGGGACACGGTGTATATTTGTGATAAAATCAGTGCAAACAGTTAAAAAAAAATGTAAAATGCATGTCTTCTACGTAGTTGAAGACTAAAATGTGGACGCTAGGGGTAAGAGTGAAAAAGGAAGCCATTAAATTTGAAGACTGTGAGAAGACTTAATACATATTTTCCAACAACATGAAATGTAAGATGATGATTTTCTTGTCACTTTCAGGGCAAGTTTAGTTCAGCTTTTACTCCATATCAGAGCTGGTAGTCTATTCGAAATATAATGTTATTTTTTGAGTGGGTTTGAAGACTATGGAAGTTTTCGTTACACCACAGTGTAATGAACTGCTTATAAAGCATTTCTGCTCCATCTGTAGGCAAGAAGTGAATAGTTCTACACGCTTTAAGTATGCGATACAAAGGAAAAGGAAGATGCTACCGACGAAAATTTTGAAACATAATTTTTTGTAATAAATATACATTATTATAAGAACTTGCAACAAATATTTTGTGAATTGCTAATACATAAACAGGAAATACTGTTAACGTGAAAAATGAACAAGTCTTTTAATATGTTCGTATATTATTACAATGAAACTTTGAATCTCATAACATTTTAAAAACTAGACGTGAATGCGATGTATGCACTGTTGTACGCACGACTTCTTGTTCTCTAATATTTCATTATATCGATTTGAAGAGATTGATCACAATGGAACTTATATTTAAATTCAGAATATTTTGTGCAATTTCAATCGGGCTATGCTTATCTCTTGCTACCAGAACCGCTTAAATTCCGTAACGTGGTTCATTATTTATGTAGCTTCAAGTGATTTCCGTATCTAAAAATATTAATATAATATTGCACTGCCATCTGCTAGAAGAAAATATCTTTGGGCCTCACCGATGTCGATGTCGCCTTGTAATCAAGGGATCCCGGATTCGATACCCGGTGAAGGCACATAGTTGTTCGCATCCCACTTTAAACTGTAAGTCCAGTCCCGATTAGCCTTACTGTGCATAAAGTGGACTTAAAAACTCCAAATCAATCAATCAAGAAAATATCTTTAGATCTTCAGAAAATGGCTAAACTCTAATACAATTTACTTAGCATAAAGTGTTTAAGTAGGGTGTACGTACAGGGGACAATGCTCGGAGGGGCGCATTGGGATTTTGTCATGTCCTGTTTTACGCCTTGGAAGTAAATTTCCCGCATGACACTGTAACAAATGATTGTCTAAGAAAAAAAATCTAAAGGAGCCTAGATCGAGAAGAAAATGTAAGGGCAGAAACTTAAAGTATTCCCTTCGGAGTTTCTAGGGTGAGAAATTATGTTCATTGGCACTGTATATCTTTTTATAAAAATGCTAAATGTGCCTTGTTTTCCCTATCCATCCAAAAATAACTTTTACGATGTAAAATATATTTGGAAATTGCAATTACCCTTTTTTTCGCGAGGAATTAAATTTTTGAGGGTTTTTTTTGCCGGTAAGATCTGATTTCTCTTTATTTCCGCTGTAAAAAATTACCGTGCTTGCTGACGTATAAGATGTACCGGCGTACAGGAGGCACCCCCCTTTTTTGGTATGCATTTTTTAGGAAAAAGCTTTATCACTGAATTTATAATAAATTTATAGTAGCTATTTCAAATATAAAGTAATATATAGGTTTACTTTCAACAAATAACTTACCTAATCTAACTAGGAAATACATTTTGATCTTCACACCGGAAGGAAGCAAGAAAGAAATCGTCTAACTCGGACCAGAGAAAATTTCTAGAAATGAAGGTAATCAGAAAATGAGTATCGGCGTATAAGACGCACCCTTTTTTTCAGTCCAATTTTTAAAGGAAAAAAGTACATCTTATAGCCCGGCAAATACGGTAACTCATCTACACAGTGGCGGTGATTAGGTGCTGAAACCGGGGGGGGGGGCAAGGACAGTTTATTTTTTTCTTGGCAGACAAGGATTCGCATTAAGAGCTCATAGTGCGTTGACGAAAAGTTGCAAAATGTGTGGGGGCAACTGTCCCCCTTGTCCTACCTAATCGCCGTCACTGCATCTACAGATAAAACAATATCTCTTGTCATCAATAGACACTAAGTACAATTATATACTAATTATGGAGCTTCAATTGGGATTCGTTTACAGACATATTCTTATTCAGTTCACATCCACATGGTAATGTCTTGTCAGTTGTCACTTAACTTTCATCCGGAAACTTTGACAAATTATGAATATGAGGTTAAGAGTGTTTACTTACCGTTTAACCCGCGTTGCCGGATTGCAATTCCAGGTAAAGAGTGGTGCTTGTCACGCTCGCTCCGGGGCCCGGGTACGCCGCGAAGTTAACTCCGGTCGTTGCTACTCGCGATACCGGAACGGTTTGTGTCCAGAGAGGAACTGGCTTGCGTTTGTCATCTTCCGAAAGCGTCCGACAACACCCACCGGGCGCTTGCGTGTTTTCCTACTCGAGAAACGGAAGCCTTCCCTCTTATTACGAAGTTTTACGATTCGGAATTTCGTCTCACTTCTTGCCGTTATGAAGAACGACTTGTTTGAGAAGCAATTTCGGATGTTCTCCCTATGTGTTTTCTTTTCTGCCCCATAGATGTCACTGTAAGTTACAATTAGAATTTATAGTAGAAGGAAAAATCAAATTTGATGATGCAGAAAGTATGACCAAGAAAGTAAATAAGATAATTAAGAAAAGTATTGAATAAATCAACAAGAAGTACATTTTTTCCCTACACTTTCCTCAAGCATTCTGTAAGTTCCAGTTATCGTAAAGAAAGTATAGCATATTTGTTTCAACATTAACAGTATTCGTCAACGTTCTCAAAGCAGCAAAGATGGTACAAGAGACCGCCAAAGAAAAGGAGAAACGAAATAGGAGTCTCGACCAGTAACGCTTTTAATATACAAGTATCAGTTTGATTCAAGAACGCGAAATTTCCAAAACAATTTCAAGATTAAACTTCACAATTATGATGAAGAATTACAGTGGCACACCGTGGCAAACTTGCGAACTAAAGTGGACAGTCACTTGTTTACTTCTCTCACATTCACCGTAGTTGAAAGTTTTTCCTTTCGCGTGTGTCCGAATGCACCTGTATTGTTTCTTTGTCAAAAAAAGTCAAACG
The DNA here is from genome assembly GCF_977018435.1 of Lepisma saccharinum. Lineage (NCBI taxonomy): Eukaryota > Metazoa > Arthropoda > Insecta > Zygentoma > Lepismatidae > Lepisma > Lepisma saccharinum. The sequence goes on from NC_139231.1 coordinate 76,725,145, forward strand.
TTAAATATTACGTGTCGCTATGTGCTGTTGGCAACGCAGGAGTAGGATAACATGGCAAGAAGCTGATTGCATTACACATGTTTCCCTCGCTAGCTTAGGGTTGAAGATTCACAAGGTTTTTCTCTTCTTGGTAGAACAGTATGAAGGACATTTCGGTTATTTATTGTTGTGATGTTTCTTGTGAAAATTTCCCACTAACTTAAATAAGGCCTGAAGCCTTGTTTTCGTGGATTTCTCATGTGGTAGAAAGGAGTTCATGATGCTTTTATTTTTTTCAAAACTCTTAGTGGTGACATCTAAGAGGTACACTGACCTCGAATTGCCAGCGAATGTGCACTTGCCAATACTTTCGGTCAGAGATTCCGGTTTTCTGCCTCAGTAGCTGTGATCGTATGTTGAATGCCACTGGCAGTTTGTATTCCAATAGATAGATAAGACTTGTCCGCGTCATCTTGGTTTCTGGTAGCACAGGTTCTGATGAATCAAGTTTCCTAGGTGACATTTTAGGTATGTAATTTTGGAAGATGGCTATCAAGTAAAAGCACTGGGAGGAGAATCATACATAAGTGAAGACTTTGCTATATTCATGGACACATGTAGCTATGCACTGAAAAATTTTCTGTAGTGCTATTTTCTGGTGGGAATAGTATAGCTATTATGTTCAACGTAATTGCGAGATATATCCTGTGATGAACCAAGTAATAATAATAATAATAATAATAATAATAATAATAATAAGGTGAAAGTTCTCCGTGCATATAGCACCGTGCCATGAAGGCACATTTAGGGGATGTTGGAGTTTGACCCCAAATATTGTCGCTCTCGCCATTTTGTAGGTGATGTCATCAGCACCACGCTCCGGCAGCCTTACAAAGGCTACAAAACCATAGGAAGCTGTGTAAACACTAATGTGGAATGATATACTATGAGCGCCACAGCAGCCAATAAGTGTACTACATATTGTTCGCGAGAGTATGCGGGAATCGGTAGAAATCTGAAGTCGAAATGTAATGTGGAAGGCAATAAGTAAATATAGATGGCAGCAGAACGTAATAAGTTAAAGATATTCCTTTTGTAAGGAGAGACCAAATCAAAATGCATTAAACGAAGGAAATAATTCGCGATAAATAGACTTTTAAGAGCTTGTCATACATAAACCAAAACGTTATCCCAAGATTGAAAACAGGAATAATTCATTAAGAGTCATCAATGTACCATAATAGTCAATACATATTAGGTACAAGCAAAGCAAACAAATACTTAATAACGAAACCTAAAAGACGGCATACACTAGACTTAAATTTTACAATAAATTAAATGGCAACTCATTGCCAGTAGTTAGAAAAGATCATACAGTCAACAAATTTATTTCTCAAAGATTGAAATCGAATCAGAAATTGAACTGGAAGTCGTCCTCCCTGGATCATAAAACAGACGTCATAGACTAAACTGGAAGATCTTCTCCCTAGATGTTAAACAGACATCATAGACTATAATGGAAGTTCTTCTCCCTAGATGTCCAAAAGACGTCATAGACTAAACTTGGAGATCTTCTCTATAGATGTCCAAAAGACGTCATAGACTAAACTTGAAGGTCTTCTCTATAGATGTCCAAAAGACGTCATAGACTAAACTGGAAGATCTTCTCCCTGGATGTCCAAAAGACGTCATAGACTAAACTGGAAGTTCTCCCTAGATGTCCAAAAGACGTCATAGACTAAACTTGAAGGTCTTCTCTATAGATGTCCAAAAGACGTCATAGACTAAACTGGAAGATCTTCTCCCTGGATGTCCAAAAGACGTCATAGACTAAACTTGAAGGTCTTCTCTATAGATGTCCAAAAGACGTCATAGACTAAATTTGTAGATCTTCTCCCTAGATGTCCAAAAGACGTCATAGACTAAACTGGAAGTTCTTCTCCCTAGATTTCCAAAAGACGTCATAGACTAAACTGGAAGATCTCCTCCCTAGATGTCCAAAAGACGTCATAGACTAAACTTGAAGGTCTTCTCTATAGATGTCCAAAAGACGTCATAGACTAAACTGGAAGATCTTCTCCCTGGATGTCCAAAAGACGTCATAGACTAAACTTGAAGGTCTTCTCTATAGATGTCCAAAAGACGTCATACACTAAACTGGAAGATCTTCTCCCTGGATGTCCAAAAGACGTCATAGACTAAACTGGAAGTTCTCCCTAGATGTCCAAAAGACGTCATAGACTAAACTTGAAGGTCTTCTCTATAGATGTCCAAAAGACGTCATAGACTAAACTTGAAGGTCTTCTCTATAGATGTCCAAAAGACGTCATAGACTAAACTGGAAGATCTTCTCCCTGGATGTCCAGACGTCATAGACTAAACTTGAAGGTCTTCTCTATAGATGTCCAAAAGACGTCATAGACTAAACTGGAAGTTCTTCTCCCTAGATTTTCAAAAGACGTCATAGGCTAAACTGGAAGATCTCCTCCCTAGATGTCCAAAAGACGTCATAGACTAAACTTGAAGGTCTTCTCTATAGATGTTCAAAAGACGTCATAGACTAAACTGGAAGATCTTCTCCCTGGATGTCCAAAAGACGTCATAGACTAAACTTGAAGGTCTTCTCTATAGATGTCCAAAAGACGTCATAGACTAAATTTGTAGATCTTCTCCCTAGATGTCCAAAAGACGTCATAGACTAAACTGGAAGTTCTTCTCCCTAGATTTCCAAAAGACGTCATAGACTAAACTGGAAGATCTCCTCCCTAGATGTCCAAAAGACGTCATAGACTAAACTTGAAGGTCTTCTCTATAGATGTCCAAAATACGTCATAGACTAAATTTGTAGATCTTCTCCCTAGATGTCCAAAAGACGTCATAGACTAAACTGGAAGTTCTTCTCCCTAGATGTCCAAAATACGTCATAGACTAAACTGGGAGATCTTCTCCCTAGATGTCCAAAAGACGTCATAGACTAAACTGGAATATTTTTCTCTCTGGATTGAAACAGACGTCATGGACTAAACTGGAAATTCTTGTCGCTTGGTTTCAAACAGACGCCATAGACTAAACTGGAAGATCTTCTCCCTAGATGTCAAACAGACGTCATAGACTAAACTGGAAGATATTCTCTCTAGGTGTGAAACAGACGTCATAGACTAAACTGGAACTTCTTCTCCCTGTCATAGACTAAACTGGAAGATCTTCTTCCTAGATGTCCAAAGGACGTCATAGACTAAACTGGAAGATTTTCTGTCTGGATTGAAACAGAGGTCATAGACTAAACTGGAACTTCTTCTCCCTGTCATAGACTAAACTCGAAGATCTTCTTCCTAGGTGTCCAAAGGACGTCATAGACTAAACTGGAAGATTTTCTCTCTGGATTGAAACAGAGGTCATAGACTAAACTGGAAGTTCTTCTCCCTGGATCTCAAACAGACGTCATAGACTAGACTGGAACTTCTTCTCCCTGGATCACAAACAGACGTCATAGAATTGAAGAGGGCAGTGTAGGTAAATATGTCAAGTATCTGCATTCATTTATATTAGGTAAATATGTTTTAAGAATAATCTTTCAAATACAAATAATAATTTATAAACATTGAAAGATGAGAAATTATTATTAGTTACTCCTCTTTTTATCAATTTATGACACTGGATTATTGTCGTGTTCATTTTTTAAAAAATTCCTCTCTTCTATCTATATTTTCTTTTATAGCAAACTTTTATTACATAATTTATACTTTTGAATTTCGTTTCTTACAGTGGCCACGCAACTGAATGAAGATATTCTGATTACATTTAAATACGTATAACAAGTTCTTAGTACTTTTCTAGGCATGTTATGCGCTACGACGCAAGGGGTCCCGGGTTCGAATCCTGGCCTGGGCATGGATGTTTGTGAGTGTCCATTCATCAATTTCATCATATCATCACTCATCCCCATCTTCGCAAATTAGCCAAAAGTGGCACAAATGGCGAAGTAAAATAAAGGAAATCGGTCAATTTCTAAGCCTGGTATATTTATTTGTAGGTGCTTGTAACCTGGAACACTTCTTTTTCCTTGGCTTGTGTAAACTATGAGATGACCTGCAACAGTGCAATATATTTTTAAACACTCTAATGATTACTGTTATTTTTTTCATCTGTTAAAAAATAAGGTTAAAAAATTGGAAACTTCAAATGTGACGTTTTTAACATGATCTATCTTAGTTTTCTGTTGTTCCAACACGAAGAGCATAATAATGGTTTAAAATTCTGAAAATTTTCACTTTGTAGTGAAGGAGTAGAATGAAACTATATTATACAATAGTTACTTCTGACACATAACAATTCGACATAAGATATCGAATGATAGTATAATTCTGCATATCGTCAATGGTTAGTGTTGAACTCAACACTATTTTCAGGAATTGATTTAGTTTATTTTCAAATTCGAAAGGAGGTGTAAGGCATACTAACATAGTGGCAGCGATTGGGTTCCAAAACTGAGGGTGGCAAGGTGCTAAAACTGGCGGGGAAGGGGAAGAAAGGACAGTTTCCTTTCTCTTGGTAATTAGATAAGTTTTAGCAGAGTGCGGCGGCAAATGAAGCAAAATTGGGGGGGGGGGGGGCACTGTATTAACATGTTTCAGATACAGTATTTACACTATGTTTTTCATAAAAGCAAAAATTCAAACGTTTATCTCACCTTTTTAAATAGAAATTAAACTTGCATGGATCGGTTAAATTAAATAATCAATAAACAGGAGCTAATACCCTAACGTACATGTCCCTCTGGTCTGTTTTAATTAATACACAGAAAAGGTGAGATAGACTACGTTATATCTTCCACATCGCAATATGCAGACCACAGATTTCCAGGTACCAGATCGGAGACGTGGGCCTTTTATCATGAGGCAACTTGAAACCAAACATTTCGAAGCCGGAGAGTACTATCACAGACAAAGATAATTTACCTTTGTCTGTGGTACTATCATGGCGGCGACCTTATACGTACTTTCATATTTCCACTTATGTTTTTAAGATTGTGAGTCATTGTGCCAAACAAGATTGCAATTTTTAAGTTTACCAACTCAACATATCCCACTCCACAAGTGAGCACAAATAATGTCTTCATAAAAAAGTAAACAACAATAAGCATATTTCACCCCTTCCTTTACCGAAGAAACATGCGTGACTGTACTCACGGCCATCTTTATCTTTCTGAATAAAGATGGCCGTGCTGTACTCTGTGATTCTAATTGTGCAACAGAATATTCATGCAGTTATACGTGTGTAATAGCTGCGTACATTAAAGCTTGCCATTAGAGCAATTAATATTCTAACTCAATCGAGAAAGAATATAGAATATTTTGTAGATACATTAAAAACGAAGCCAAAATGTATACATTAATCTTTAGACAATATATTAGTTATTCATACATTGAAACAGCTATATTGTATTGCTACAGAATGTATAGCGCAGTGTTATTCCAGTATAGTTTGAGATTTGAAAATTGCATTTTATATAAATGTTCCTTAACGCAGTAAGTTTAATGACTGATCTGAAAATTCGGAAAGATAGAAGAATGTCTAGCCAGGGTACCCCATTCCAATGTTCATAATAACAACTAACCTACACATTTTATTTTATTTTTGTGAACTTTGAATAGTAAAATTTGTATCTTGACTATAATGTTGAATATACCTAACCAGATGCTCATAACTAGGGAGCAGAAGTTGATGACCTAAAAAAATATAGGTAGTATATGACCTACAAAATGTCCTAAAAATGGGGAAAATGACGTAAAAAATGCAAGAAATGACCATTAAATTTGTTAGTTTCAGGTTAAAAATTGAAATGAAAAGTAAATTAAACAAAATGCAATCTTGCTTTTAAAAAAGCACCAAATGATACCACATACACATCCAATTAAAATATGCAACAAGGATTTCCAATAGAAACAACCGAATAATTTTAAAACAATTTAATGAAGAAGTCGTTTTTCCCAACACAACAAAGACTGTCACCAGTTCAGCATTTCTTTCGCTCGTAAATTGCAATCCTGCGAAATATAAATATAGACCTATGATCATCTTGGTGAAAGGACTCAAGAATATTACCAAAATGAAAGAAGTGACAAAATATGACGAAACAATACACCGAATATTGCTAAAAATGACGGAAAGATGCCGAAAATCGGGGAAAATGACCTACAATCTGAAAATTGGCAAACAATGCAAGAAAGGTACTTTAAAATTACCTTTTTTGGGTTCTAGGCGAAGTGTAATATTGTGTATATTTAATGGGCATCGTGTCCGATATGTCAGAAAAAAGATGACATGTCATCAACTTTCGCTCCCTACTCATAACAATAGGAGAAATTTGCTCCAATAAATAGTTATCTCAATATTATTAACTTGATAATATTTTACTAAAATTACACTAACTGCCTGGCGCGAACACACCAAACACACTTTATAAAGATATATTAGTAATGAGTACATGTTAGCGAATTGCATACACTTGTCACTTGTACGTACGTAGTATTTCTGTATGCTTACATGGACCAAGTTTGGTACTTTTAGCAACTTCAACATGCTCTTTGTGTTATAATTTTGAGAAGGCTCGGTTTGTTGTATCATCGTTTTCATGCTTTCGTGCAAGTATCAGGCCCGTACCCAGGATTTTTGAAAGGGGGGGGGGTAATGTGTAATAAAGAACGACAATTAGGATGATTGATGATATGACATTGATTAAGGAATACTCACAAAGAACACCCATGCGCAGGCTGGGATTCTAACCCAGGACACCTGGCGTTGTACCCGCTGCGATAGCCATTCCACCACGGTGGTCGGCGAAATGATGTTGGAGTATTAGATGTGCCAGAACTATGGTAGAATTGAAGCTAGAGCTAAACTTAAAATTGTGGAGTTGCAATATTATGTTCCAAAGTAACGGGAAAAATTGAACTTACAGATAGACCCTTCCCCCTGGCCTGGCAATCAGCAACACAATAGCTTACAGACAAATGTTGTCACAAGGCGTACATTTTGTTGCTTATTGTTTACGTTCGATTCTCAGTAGTATTCGTCGAGTAGTGTTGTATTCCGCCAATTAATAAAAGTTTCCTTTAAATTGCATATATAAATTAAATTATACGTATTATAAATGATTATTAACATAAATAACGTGTCTAAACGTGAGACATTTTCGGAACACGACCGCAATACGAAAAGAGCCGGGACAGGAATTAAAAAGGATATCCCAAGTAAGTCCAGACGTCTGATAAGCTTGCTTTTTGATTCGGTGATTAGTTGTTTTAAGACCACTTTATGCACAGATAGGCTAATAGGGACTGGACCTACATTTTTTAAAGTGGGATCCGAATCACTTTGGGTCAAAGGTTGGTATGGTCTCGGGGAGTCTTCAGATGCTGATATGGGCATTCTGTAAATACTGAGGAACGCCATTTGGTATAACATCTGCCAATACTACCAACAAATCCTACCTCCACGTCCTCGAAGGCTGTTTAGCCACGTGACCCCTGGGCAATACAGCGAAAGCTGTAGCAGACGGAGGAGGGTGAGGGCGAGTATCCAGAGCCTGAACTGGCTGATAACAGCTAAGGGAGTAAACCCCAACAGAAAATCGTGGTCCTCCATAGAAATGAGTGTTGAGCACTAGGCCGGCACCCTGGTCTCACAAAAATAACCTCTCGCTAAGAAAGCTCAATCGGATGGATTAATGGGAAACTGCCTAGGCATACGAAAAGGGACAAGAAGGATACAATCTGTGTAGGAACATGGAACACTATGACTATGTTAAAACCTGGAAAAATTCAAGAACTAGCTGGTCAAGTCCTAGCAACAAAGTTGGAGATAGTTGCATTACAAGAAGTGAGATGGAAAGAGCAAGGAGAAATCAGAAAAGATAAATACTCTGTGTACTACAGATGTAGACGAACTACAGGACAAGATGGAACAGGATTCCTAGTAAAGCAAGAAATGGTAAAGCATGTATTAGGATTTGAACCGTGTAACGAGAGAATCTCCAAACTTCGAGTCAAAGGAAGGTTTTTGTAATATAACTTTAATAAACGTGTATGCTCCGACAGAAGAGAAAGAAGATGACATCAAAGGAAGGTTTTATGAAGAACTGCAAAGAGTGCAAAACAAAACTCCAAGACATGACCTCTTAGTCCTGTTGGGAGATTTAAACGCTGATGCATTTAATGAAGTATCAGGTAAACATACATTACATGAGACATCCAATAACAATGGGGAATTAGTATGTAACCATGCTATTGCAAACAATATGGCTATAATGAGTACACGGTTCCAACACAAAAAGATACATAAAGGCACCTGGGTGTCCCCAGATGGAAGAACTATCAACGAAATAGACCACGTTCTAGTAAATGAATCTAAAGAAGAAATTATACAGGACGTAAAAACAATGAGAGGTCTGAACTCTGATTCAGACCATTTTTTGGTCAAGGTAGTAATCAAGTAAAAATTAATACCTGTACGAAAAAGGAATCCAGGACAACAAATAAAATGGAATAGAAGCAATATGCAAAGTAAAGTAGTTCTGTGAAACAATGTAGAAAACAACTGAATCAAAATGTGGAAGCTATTATCGACACTCAACATATAAATTGGGGAAAAATCAAAGAAGCCGTTCTGAAAAGAGGAACTGATGTAATACAAACACAAGATCGTAAACCTATGAATGAATGGTGGGATAATTAATGCAAAATGGTAGTGTGTCAGAAAAATGCTGCAAGACAAAAATGTCTACAAAGACAAACTAGGGTAAACCGAGTAGATTATGAGAATAAAAGAAGATTTCCAAATAATGTAAGCAAAAAGAAGAATAAAGAATGGCTAAATAACAAGATTAAAGAGATTGAGGAATTGCATAGAAGAAATGACTCCAGAAAACTTTTTAAAGCTGTAAAATCGCATGTAGGGAACTACACTGATGCAACTCCAGCATGTAAAGATGCGTCGGGAGAAGTAATATCTGAAAAAGAAAAAGTACTACTCAGTTGGAAAGAGTATTTTCAGGATTTACTCAATTGTGAGAACTTTTTGTCTGAAGATGAATTATATGAGACATCAGAGGAAGACACTGAAATACCTGTTCCAACATATGATGAGGTAAATAAAATCATATAATCCTTAAAAATGAATAAGTCACCCGGTTCAGATAATATGCCACAGGAATGGTTACATGGTATCATCTGCTCAAATTTTAAAAAAGGAGACAGGTTGCAATGTAGTAAGTACAGACCAATTACGCTTCTAAATGTCACATTCAAAATCTTAGCAATTCTTCTACAAAATAGGATCTCTGAAATTACAGAAAATACACTAGGTGAATACCAACAAATAGATCCACACTTGGCAATATATTTATATTACGTCAAATACATGAAAAATATCATGAGCATAATATTGAATTGCATAATATATTTATCGATTTTATGCAAGTCTTTGACTCAGTAAATATAAATTTAATTACTACGTGTTTAAAGAAATTTAATGTCTAGAACAAATTAATAAGATTAATAAATTTGAGCTTGCAAAATACCACAGTCAGAATAAAAATAATCACAAATTTTTCACTCAGGTCGTTATTTAACAGAGGAGTAAAACAAGGAGATCCATTATCAGCATTTTTTTAGCATATTCATGGAGGCAATAATTCAGAAGCTGGAATTAGAGGCAACATTTCAACAAGATTAAGACAGATTTGTGCATATGCAGATGACGTTGTAATTACGGCAAGAATTAAGCAATCAATAATTGACTCACTTGTGAAATTAAAGCAACAGGCAATAAAATATGGATTAATAGTGTGAAAATAAGACAAAATATATGAGGTGTACAAGAAGAAGAATCCAAGAACAAAAAGCAGATATAGATACAATGCAAATACAGCAAGCAGGTTCAGTCATTTAAATATCTCGGGTGAATAGTAAATGGAAACAATTTAATTGATGAAGAAATTAAATAAAGGTTTGCAGCTAGAAACAGAGCATACTATTCAAACAATAAGATATTCCAATCTAAACCAGTTTCCAGGAAAATAAAATTTTAAATTGTACCAATCCATAATAAGACCTGTTGTTACATATAGCTGTGAAACCTGGGTGCTCAAAGAGGATATATTTCGGAAACTGATGATATTTGAAAGAAAGATACGTATTAAGGAAAATATATGGCCCAACAAGACAGTCTAATGACATATGGCGAATCAAAACAAGTGAAGAGCTTGATATATTAATATAATATAAGAATATACATCAAAGCTCAAAGACTGAGGTGGTTGGGTCACATTGAAAGAATGCCTGAAGAAAGAATTGTAAAGCAAATTTACAACTGCAAACCTATTGCTACAAAATCCCAAGGAAGACCCAAGACCAGATGGATAGTTGACGTTAGACATGACATAAGATGCATGAAGATCTAGAACTGGAAAAAAATGTGTGTTGAATAGAGAAGAAGGAAAGAATGTAATTGAGCAGGCAAAAGCCCATAAAGAGCTGTAGCGCCTCAGAAGAAGAAGAAGAAGGTATCCGCATCACTATGAGCCTCCACCGGGTATCGAACCCGGGACCGCTTGATTACAAGGCGACGACGTTGAGAGCCTTGCATCAGGATTATAAAACCAAAATTACTCTATATTGCAAACTTCTGGAGACTGCCTTTCTCCACAACAAACCCATTCTTTGGTGCAAGGACGAAATCGAAATTCTTACAAAATCTGAAAAATCGTCAATGTCATTTTCGTAGGTTTTTTGTGGTTCACGTAATTGATTTGATTTGTTGTTTTAAGTTCACTTTATAGTACATAGAAAGGCTAATTGGAACCGGACCTACAGTCTAACGTGAGATCCGAACCACTATGGGCCTCCACCGGGTACCGGACCCGGGACCCGTTGATTACAAGGCGATCACGTTACCACTACGCCATCGGGGAGACAGGTTTACATTATATTATTTCATAGTTCGAAGGAGGGGACATAGCCTCCATGGTCCCTCCCCTGGGTACGGGCCTGCCAAGTATTTTTATCACTATTCTCTTAATTTCCGTTGTTTAACTACTCACACCAATGAAAAAATTGCAAAGAAATACGCATGGCAAGACCAAAGCTTCAATTCAAAATATTCGCTTGCTTGGCTACTTTCAGAATCCACTTTTGAAGACGACATTACATTATTTATTTGTTACTTTAAATGGTGCATATTACTTTCTGTGAACATTAGACTTATTTTCACATTCATTTTCAATTTTATAAACCCGTTTGTCAGCGTCCTGTTCAACTTGTAAAAATTATCAGACAGTTCAAACTGAAATTTCAATATACTGTAATATCTGTATAACAAATACGAGAACACATTTTTTTTACATATCATGCATATGTATTCTCCTTATATCTTGCAATTAAACTTCAAATATCAAGGGAATTGTATTACAGAAAGCTAATTCCTGCTATCGTCGTGAATGTCGAAGATTAAAACATCTATCAATATTGACATCATATCCAGCTTATTTTACTATTTAGGTACGGGAAATAAAAAAAAAGATTTTCAATTCGCTATCTTTTTTATTCAAAGAAAGTAGTAAAGCTTACAATATATTGATTCTTGTGTGCAGAAATGTAATCATATTTTAGTCTTTATCATAGCATTACAATGGAGACAATAAAGACCGCTTTTCTCGAATAAAATGTGATATACCTGTAAGAAGCTGTTGTTATTACCTAGGTACAATACATTCTCATATAATCATTCGTGAAAAAAATACGTACTGGAAACGAAGATCCAACTTGTTTACAAAATAATGCTAGGGTTTTGTTATTTTCGTTTCCAACTTAAATTAAACATTAAATGTCAATCATTTAAACTTTTTCCTCATTTTACTGCGATTCAAAGAAGCATGAAAAACTTTCTCTCTCTCTCTCTTTCTCTCTCTCTATTTATCAAACTAACCTGATTTTAAAATTTCTGCAACACCTTAGTAGAAACTGTAGCAACAATATTGCATAACATAAAAGCATTGTCAATATTAAGCATTATCCTTTCATTGTTGTGTAGCATGTAGTAAAGATACTTCACTTAACAAACATTTTCTATCTATACCGCTGTGTGCAAAGATGGTATTGTTTTCTCTATTTTCATTTGCTTTTATTTTACACGTTTAAGTCTACTTGCTACGTCCAGTACACAAGGGCGTACCGAAAGAAGATACTCATGAGGCTGGAACTATCTCTTATGCATGAACGAAAACTAGAGAGATAACATGAGAAAAATTTTGAGTATAATTAATCTTGGAAAGCATGAATTTCGTTAATATTTCTTCATTCCAGTGACACGTAGTACATTATTGTGAAAAACGATTTACTCGTTCACCAATATCAGCACACCTAAATTGTGTGTACTCTACAATGGACGTCGCCAGAAATTTCTGTAATGGATTGAAGAGGGTTAGCCCATTGATGAAACTTTAAAAATATAAATAATAATAATTATCGTGGGTATGATTATTATTATACAATACTAACTATCAAAAACTAATAAAAATAAACACATTTTATTCCAAAATTATTGTCATTATTAATAATAACAATGATAATAGTAATAATAATTGTATGTCCTTGGGAAGACTCTTCTACTCAGATATCTAACCAAACTGTTTATATGTTTTTTCATATTCCATACGTTAGTGTACTGAAATGAATAGTTCTTCTATATTGTTATTAAATTTTACATATCTCATGCAAGAAAAAGCTTTAAAAGTTAGGGGGATTGTTTTTCCTAAATTTTATGTTGTTTAACCTCTCACATAAAAATATTTTTGGAATTGTTATAATTGTGGAACAATGTATTCTATGTAGAATATGAAAATATATCCGGATTCCTTTATTTTACACTGAATTTTTGATCTAACGCAGTTTTCACTTTGTTCATTCTGTTCAGATACAAACTAATTGAGCTTTTTTTTCTGCTTTGAAATGAAAAATGTCAATTTTTAGGGGGTGGGCACTAGACGGACCGGTTAGACTCCCCCGACGTCCATGATCTAGATGTGTGAATTTAGTCGTCTGGAACAGTTTATAAGAATCAAATAATACTGATCAAGTAAGCAAGAAATTTCTGCAGTACAAAATATTTTTTTTTACAAGCTGGATGCAAGATAATATATTCTAGATGAATCTATTTACAAGCCCTGATAAACAAAGTATAGATTTAAGGCTTACAAACCTCTCTCACGCTTGAAAATCTAGATTTTTTTTAAAAAAAAATGCGATAGTAACGCACTGAGAGTTCCGTCATACAGATATCGTCCGTCTGCATTGCACACCTTGGCGTGTATAATGTAGTAATAAATTACCAGTAGACGTACAAAACCAACAAAAAGGTTCGGTACAAGAGCAAGGGCCCAGTAGACTGCACGAAGACCCCTTGAAGATCTCAATTGGTACTGCAGTCATTAAGCAATTCTAGGCATTTGCATATTTTTGTATATTTTTAAAATGTATAGTTGAATAGTTATGAAAATGTGCGAGTCTTGAAACATATTATTAATATATTTTTGGAAAGTGTGATCTTATCACTAAATAATAATAATAATAATAATAATAATATTATCATCATCATCTCAATTTAAAGGACAAACCAGATTTTTTTTTTCCAAAATCGTCAACGAGATAAATTCCTATAGCTTATGAATATTCGTTATCACTTTAGCACAGGTTTTACCATTATTGTAACGATTGTAATATTGTTTAAATAATGAAAGTACGTATAAAATTAAGAATCATTCTTGGTACAGAATATAAATCTGTGTTTATGTTTTCCAGGTTTTCTAACACCCAATACATAATTTTATAGTTGCACTTTTTTAATATGTACTTACATTTTTTTTAAATAGAATATTATATTGTATATAATACTGTACTTGGTAACTTGGTAATACCATGTGATATTATATCATGTTAAACGGTATAGTTCCAGTTTCAGGTTCAATAAAAAAAACCTGAAAACTGACATATCTTATGTACATTTTAGACAGAACTTCATTAAAGGAGTTAATTCAGTGCTTTTTTGTGATTTCCAAATTGAGATTAAACAACTTCATGCGACTAATGTTAGTTTCTATACTTTTATTTTATTTTTTAAAAAACACATTATTAGGAGGTGCCCAGGTCCACCTGGCACAATTATGCTAAGCTATTTGCTTGTCAATGGCTTTTCTGTTATTCAGTATTGTGATATTTCTTATGAAAATTTCCTACAAACATGGAGGCTTTAAGGTCTGAAGCATATTTTTCATGGATTTTCAATGTGGTAGAAAGACCTTCACGATGACTTTAATCTTTTTTAATGCTTTGTACGCTGACCTCTAATTGTCGAAAGTGCATTCGTACACTTCCTGTTTTTTGCCTCCGTAACTCTGCTCGTGTGTATTATGTCACTTTCAGTTTCTATTCCAATACACTTCTTTATCGGAAACATTTCCGTGTCATCTTGGTTTTCGGTAGCAGCGAAGTACTATCAGAGTTCTGATCATACATGTCTTGTAGGCGACATTTTATAATGTAATTTTGTTAGACGGATATCGATTAAAAAACACTGTGAAAAGTATCATACATCAGTTTTCTTATTTTCAGTCGAAGAGGTAATCTGTTCGTAGATAATGTAAACTACAGAACTCCTTGAAATAACATCCGGAAAGTTTTCCTAGAAATTTATCGTTGTGCCTGCGTCAGCCGGGTCACGGGTTCGATCTACAATGGAGGCATTTTGCACACTGGTTCGGACCTCTGATTCCACTTTAAAATGTAGGTCAAGTCCCAATTAGCCTATCTTAGTTCAAAGAGGACGAAGAACAAACTTTTGTCTACGTCAGTAGGAAATTCATGAAACAAATTTCACTTCATGCCATAGTTTTTACTTTTGCAGAAAGATACAGAGCATTGAACAATAATGTAGTAGTAACACAAATGAACACAAAACGCTCCAACTCTAATGGAATTTTCATTAGGTTTTCTATTCTCCTTACGAAGGCTACAAAACCATATGATACTGTGTAAACGATATATCGTGAAATGACACGGTATGGGGGTCACAGCAGACAGAAAGTGTACAGAGGGATTCATGAGTATTGCTTGACAAATTGTCCATGACTATTTTCATTAATTTCTCTTACATCCTATGTGTTTTTAAGCGATGGATTTTTATATATGCTGGTGCAGAAGTTGTCAACAGCTTGTTTTGAGTTCCTTTAATTCTTGAAGCTCTAATTGGGTATAATAAAGAGCACGAACATGGTGATGGACAATTTGCACGGAAATACTCATGTATCCCACTGTACTACCACCTGTTCGCAAGAATACACGAGTAGCGGCGGAAGTGTGGAGGCGAAGAGTATAGTAAGAAGCGATGAGTGAACATAGATAGCAGCTACAAACAATAAGAAAAATATATTCTTTTTGTAACGAGAAACTCAATCAAGACGCATGAAAGGAAGGTATTAATTTGCAGTGAATAGACATTTAAAAGTGCGTCATATATGAACCAAAACTTTCTCCCAAGATTGAAACAGAAATGATTCACTAAGAGTCATCATTGTTCAGTTATAGTCAATAAGCATTAGTAACAAACAAAGCAAACAAACATTTAAAAACGAAGCCTAAGCAACGGCATACACTAAACTGAAATTTTTGCAAATAAATTAAATGGCAAGTTATTGTCCATACTTAGAAAAGATCATGCAGTCAACGAATTTATATCTCAAGATCAGGTATTCAAACTTATAGAAAATGTAACAAAAATGCAAAGATAAAATATTTTTCAAAGCTCGTATAATTATCTCGAAATATTTTTAATTGGTGCCACAAACTAATATTTACATGTTTGTCCCAGGATGTGAAATCGACTTAAGAAACTGAACCAGATGGCATTCTCTAAGGATCTCATAGCGACATCATAGACTAAACTGGCTGTGCTTATCCAAGGATCTCAAACAGACGTCATAGACTTAAGTGGAAGTCTTTCTCCAAGGATCTCAAAGCGACGTCATACACTAAACTCGCTGTCATTCTCCAAGGATATCAAATCGACATCATAGACCACACTGGATGTCCTTCTCCCATGCTCCGAAATCGATGTCATGGACTATACTGAATGACCTTCTCCCAGAATCTGAAATAGACGTCACAGACTAAACTGGAAGTATTTCTTTCAGAATTTTTAAAATACATCACAGACTAAACTAGATATTTTCCTCCGAGTTTCTGTAATGTATATTGTACAATATGTTTTACTTTCCAATAATGATACTTGTTAAGTAATGAAGAGTGCAGTGGAGGTAAATAAGTCAAATGTGTTGTAATATCCTGCATTCATTTATATTGAATAAACATATTTTAAGTATATGTTTTCAACTACAGACTGTTATTTTAAAAGCATTGAAAGGTATGAAATTAATCTTTGTTTCTCCTAATTTTTTTTCAATTAATGTAATGATTTATTGCTGTCTTCAATTTTTTGTAATTCCCTTCTTCTGCTGT